>NC_135785.1:96655000-96965833 GCF_051106095.1 Pogona vitticeps
TGCCACCTAACAGTGAAAAGGACACAGAAATAGCTTGATATGACCACAAAATGTTACCTGTGACCAGTATAATTCGATCTAAATACAGAAGACTTGATGCATTAAAACAAATTACATCTTCTATTTAGAGTTGTTCAAATGAATGCTTTCGTGCATTTAGTGGATGTATGGTAAATCAACTGAGTTCCAGTATCTTTTCTTCTATTAATTCCTTGACAGAGCTGAATTCCATTACCTTTTCCTGATTTCAAATATGTTCATTATTATTCTCCCTGATCCACAACCTTGCTTTAAGGTCTAGAACTTCTAAATAATCCAATTAATTAGTACTCAATGACCAAGGCCTTCAGCTCCTAAATAGGGCCCGCAGCAACAGCAAACCTCCAGGCAGCTAAGAACCACAGTCTTCCATCAGAATCTGGCTGGTTTCATGTGATTTGGGGCATTCTTTACATAAACTGGGATGGTGGGTAGTCTGAAAAAAATGCAAATTATTGTTTACTTCCTATGCTGAAAAAAACAGAAATTATGTTAAAAGACTGGAACAGTGGAATCAAATCAAATCCCAATGGCATCTCCATCTTCTTGTGCTGAAGGCAGAAATGTAAGTACAAACTGGGCCAGCTGGTGGGCATCTGAACAAATAAATGATTTCAGACTGAAATAATGACTAGTTACCTGTAAAAAATGAGAAACTTTGTTGCATGCAGTGCCAAAATGTTGGAATACTTGGAATTAGGAAGGAGGGGGATAAAGAAAATATAAAATTGGGCAATCATGAAATCTCTCATGATGGCAAAATGCAGAATCGGAAGTTATCTTTATGGGGGAAAAGTTGACCATAAAGAAAGTTCACATCATAAAACTGCTGTTACATCAGCAGAAGAAACAGAAGCAAACCCTGGAGATGAAATCTCTCTCTCTTGAAAAATATATAATAAGATATTTCACACATCATATAAATGTGGTCAAAAATAATCATTCCTTTAAGACTTTCAGAGATGGAATTAACTTGTAATGGTATTGATGCAGCTTATATTGTCCATTGTCAATCAAAAAGCTAAAAACATGAGAAATAATGTGATTGAAAGAATAATAACATCTAATAGCAAGATCTTCTTAATCACTGAAGAAGCAAGCACTATCACTTAAAAAAAAAAGAATTTGATTTTGTATGTATGAGTTCTTGTCCCATACTGTGCAATGAGTATTCCTTTCTTGTCTTGTTAACTAGATAAGAACTAGATAAGGTCATAGCAAATCAAAGTGTCACATCTGTCCTCCAACAGCTCCATTCTTTCAGGAGTATCTGAATGAACATTTGGTTTCTATTGCTTGTGATAGTGCAGCTGTGATATTAGAAAATGCTTTTGGAGTTAAGAAACTGTTGAAAGATAAATTTCCCTGTGTTATTGTATGGCATTCAACCACAGACTACAATCAATGAGTGATATTGTACATGCTGTCTTTGGAATCAATCAATTCAAATATTTATTTTACAGTGGTTATATTTTGTACCATGTTTCACCAAAAAAAGTAGAGATCTACAGATACATGCAAAAATGCTGGAGCTAATATTGTTAACAATTGGGAAATGATTAGCTTCCAGTTTCAGATCAGTCTGCCCATGGGAAGATGATAAAGCCTTGGTGCTTCATTTTCTTGAAACTAAAAATGATTGCAACAGAGACTAAAAGAGAAATCCAGTTCCAAGGTTTACAAAGGAGGATAACTTCAGTGAAACTTCTGCTGGACTTAGGACTGCTGTGTGATTCCTGCTGAGAACTGCTGGAAATGAATCCAGATTTACAAGATCATTAATGAATAATCATCACTGCTGCACTTAAATTTGCCAGTCTGGTCATACTCAGCTCCTGCAAAATCATGGGTAGGGCATGGTGAAGCAAAGGCAGAGGAGAACAAGGGAGCAAGAGTAGTATAATTCATAGTTAGTGGGAAGCAGCAAAATATATTGCTTCTCCTTACTCTGTGAAATGAATTGGCTTGACCTTTCTAGAGTTATTTGGAGTGTAACAATGGTGAGTCACTTCCTGGTTTGCTGACTAAAGTGGCTTCTCAGCTGTTATGGATGGTGTTCCTGTCTTTTCTTCCTTTAACTGAGAGCTGCTTTATGGTGCTCAGATAGAATCTCATCTGAGCATGTGCTGCCATTAGATATTGTAAACAATACACTAATGATGTAAACTACTTTAGGATTTTTTGAATTAAAAGTGGTAGTGAAAAAAATCTTAATTGGGGATACAAAGCTTCACTTGACTCATAAGAACGAGAGGCAACTAAAATTCTCACCTGCAAGAAAGCAAGAGGTTGAGAATTTTCATTTTTGCAAAAATTATTTTTAGACACACTGCAAGATCAGTTTTCATATTGACAAGATTGTGTTCTTAGACAAATTGTAAGATGAATTTTTTGCAAGCTGCATGGACTTAAAAAACCTGAGACATTGGACAGGTTTGCAAACCTTTAATCTCTCATCCAGTTTTGCTATGTTTGCTCTGCATGCATGGGAAATGATGCTCACTTTGTTCAGAGACGCTTTGCAAAAAATGCAGAAAACCTAGCAAAAAGGACTAGAGTCTTTCAATTATTGAAGGCAAGAAATCTCACAGAGGTTAACAGGTGTTTGACAAGCTGTCTCAGCATGTCAAGACAGTCTCTCTCATCACACAATCTAGTGAGATTTCTACAGATCTTTAGTCTTAATTAAAGATGGGCATGAACCACAGTTCAGCAGTTTGGCCACACAGCTATTCCATGGGTTCTCTGGCTTCTCTTATCCCACCTCCTCCAGTGAGCACCCAATCAAAGGCAGTGGTGTGGCTTCCCAGTCAAGCCACCTCTGGCAGGTGCCCACTCAGAGGCAGTCCCCAGAGGAGGTAGGGCTACGAAGCCACTCCACTGCTACTGGGTGTGCACCCATTGGAGGAGGTAGGGATGAGAAGCTGGGGCACCCACAGAATAGCTGTGTCACTGAACTGCTGAACCGCATTGAGTGATTCATGCCCATCTCTATATTTAATAAATAAAAATAAATAAAGGCTATGATCTTGACAGACCACCAATTGCTATCCAGTAATAAAGTGATACAAGATACAGGTTGCTGTCCTCTGAAGATGCCGGCCACAGAGACTGGCAAAACATCAGGAAGAACAACCTTCAGAATACGGCCAAAGAGCCCGAAAAACCCAGAACAACCTGGCTGTGAAAGCCTTTGCGAATATATTGATACAAGAACTGTGAAAACATCCCACTTCCATTTACAACTAACAGAACATGATCCTTAAATATCCCAAAGATACTCTTTAGCAAATATAGTACACACCTACATCTGTTGATAAAGATACAGAGTGTGGTGTAGAGTGGATGGAGTGATGGACTAGGAGTCTGAAGACCGGAGTTCAAATCACTGCTCAGTGATGGAAACTCACTGGGGGGTGGAACTGGTAAAACCACTCCTTAAATATCTCATTTATGTTGAAAGTTGGTTTCTACTTAACAACAACATCCATAGATTCAAGTAAAGCAAGATTCCCATCTCCAAATTAAATTAGGTATGGGTGTAAGTCAATCAATTCATTAATTAAATATTCTCAAATTCTCACTAATACTGGCATCCAGCAATATATTTTCTTGGGTGACTAATGAGTTTCTTCAAGGCCAGATACTTAATCAATCAAATGAGGTCGACAACTTTATTTTGTTTATCATTTCATTTCATCTCCTCTTCACCTGTATTTCTATGCCAACAACTTTCGAAAGAAAAATCCTTCTGAAGTAAATTAGTAAATGAAAATAATATCTGAATATTTTTTCCAACAAGGACAATGTTGTTTTGAAGGTGAAAAAAATCCTCTTTTGTAGAATTAAACAAAGAAGAAAGAGAACAACTGACAATCATAAAAATGGTCTGAACTATTAAGGGGAGACTCCATATATGCCTTCCCAGTAAGAGTATAAATCAGTGAGGCAGAGCATAAAAACAATATGCTCATCAGAAAAATAAAATACTGCGATGGAAGATGTTTTCTCTAGCCCACTATAGTAGACAGATGGGGAGAACAAGAAGAGGAACCTTTATAATGGAAAGATAAATCAGTAGGGAAAAGATCACCACAAAGTAAGCTACTATAAAAAACGACATGAAAATCAAAGGACAGTGCTGTAAACAAAACTAAAATACACCCACAGAGGACAAATATAAACGAAAGACAACCCAACTAAATGCAGAATCCCTGGTATGGTGCAAAATACTGTGTAAGCATTAGTCAAAGGGCAGTGAACTTTTAGTGTAGAAAGAAATACTTACAAAAGCATGTGGCAACTGGATTCCATGAAATGAGAAAACAGCATGTGTGCGGAAATACACAACTATATAAAAAACAAAAAAAGTTCACTACTGTTCTGGGTTGCTTGGCCTTTTATATAGAGCAGTGGTTCCCAACCTTGGGGCCCCAGATGTTCTTGGACCTCAACTCCCAGAAAACCTGGCCAGCACAGTTAATGGTGAAGGCTTCTGGGAGTTTTAGTCCAAGAACATCTGGAGACCCATGTTGGGATCTGCAGATGAAGCCTGTCTCAGGATCTGCAGATGAAGCCTCCCTCCCCTCTTGGCCAGCAAGGAGAAAGGAGACAAGCGCTCGGGTGTGTGTTTCAGGGCGTGATCCGGATGAATTAAACAGCGTGCTCTCTAGCATGCTGTTCAGTGAGAACTCTTCCAGACCGTCCTCTCGCCCCCGTTTATTATCGGGACCTTCCTTTGAACAAGTTAATCAAAAACTATTCTAAACAGAGGCGGTTAATATCCTGAATACACAGCCAGAATCGACAGACAGGCTGGTAAACATTCCTGAATACAGAGCAGGGTAAACATATACAGTTAACACCTTAAGTAAACTAATAAGTTAATACAATTTACCCAGAAACAGGAAATTCCTAAATACACATGCAAGTTAATCAACTCAGAGACAGATAATTATTTTAGATACCAAAGCAGGTTAATGATCATCCTTACTGGAAACTGACCTGTGCCCAAAACAATGTCTGCTATATACATTGTAAAAGCATACAATTTCCCCACAGACCCAAGGTTGGGAACCACTGATACAGAGGAAACTGGAAGACTTGTACTGACCACTAATGTACCGGTGCTAGGCAGTGTTGAATACTTTAGTCATCAGAATAGCAAGGACTATGATATTGTGCACACACATCACAATCTTCCTTTTTTTCCTCTCAGCTTAGCCAGAATCCACAGGGGAGCTGGGAAAGAAACTGATTTTCCCAGGAACACTACATTATTGCCACTATTCCTGTCGTAACAGAAAGTATTTGAAGGTATGTAGGTCTTGCATAGGCAATTAAAAGGCATTAGCTTTACAAAACACCTGCTTCTCTTTTGTTATAGCTATGGTTTGGATCATCAAGTCTGCATTTTGGTCTCTCCTTGTGGTAGGAGTGCCAAGGGAATTGTCATAAGGAGCCTCTGCACTTCCAAATTTCCCATTACAACACTGCTGCTGACAAGATATAAGACACACCCAACAGATACTCTGCACAACAACATGTGACTAAGGCTATGGTCAGATTCCTACATGCTGGCAGAGCAGCCCCTTTTGAAAGATTTCTGAGCAGGCAACAGATCCAAATCTTTACAGAAGAAAGATCAGGGAGACAATATACTGTAGATCAAGTGGCTGAAACCAGCTTATCATCGCTAAGGAGGAGCAAAATCAACTAGTTTAATTTATTAATAGGATCTGAAAGGATAGGTGTGCCAATTCTTTGGAGGGGATTGTATTAGAAATGGGCATGAACTGCATTGTATGCCTTGTGATTCATTCCATCCCTGTGACTCAGTCTGATATCTTTGTTTGAAACATTTCATTTTGGGTTGGCTTTATCATATTAAATTTTATGAGCAGGTGCAGCTTATTAAAGATTGAAGATGTGTACCTTCTTGCCAAAACCTGAAGATATGTGTGTTGCATTACCAAGATGTCAATTAAATGGTATAATCTAGATAATGCTCATTTCAGACCTTGGGGAACTGAGATAAAATCCCTAATTAATTAATTAATTCAAGCATCATGCCACTATATCATAGAAGTAGAAAATCCATATTTTCCAGATATTTAGGACCAGCAACAGCCCTAGCCAGAATCAAGATTTCTGGAGGCTGTAACCAAAAACATTTGGAAGGCACTGGGATGCCCACCCCAGCTACAGAAATTTAGCTACATGGCCCTATAGGTCATACAGACTATCGTCTTGTCTCCATACCTATTTTGGAACCAGCTAAAGAATGCTAAAGAGGGTCTCTAGGAGGTCTGATATGCCATTTGGTATGATCTTCACATCCAAATGGAATGCGGAGCTGAAGCAGCCCTATGTGGTTCCCCTGCTCACCTGCAGAATGAGACAGGACAACAAGGGGGATTTTCTCTTAAAGGGCAATCCAAGAAAAGCAAGTAAAAATCCCTCCTATCTCTTGCTGCAGCCCCTGCTCTGCTTACCCTCTTTAGTAAGCCAAAGCAAGTAGATGTGTGCACAAGTGTGCACAAAGAGGGTTCAGCTTTCCAAAGGCCACCTCCCCACTCTGCCTTTGGAAATCCTTACTTTTACCGCCAATGCTGCTCCATTTGCACCCTTTAAAAAGTGAGGCCAAGCTACAAACATACACAGAGATAGACACACACACAGTGAGGTATACACCCACTCACCCACCTACAAACAAGAGGATTTGGATTTCCAATGGCAGCCTCAGCCTGCTGACTTTGGAAATTAAACACTTGCATGGAGCCTAAGAAGAGTTTAACTTGTCTATATTGTGAAACGGCTCTCTTATTAACCCACTTCAGTATATTCGCAAATTGAAAGAGGAAGCTTCCTTTGACCCATTCCCACTAATCGCATCTGGGGAAGTCAAACCAAAGTAGAGTGATCCTACCCACACCAGAAAAGTAGAACGCCCTTGACAGGGACCAGAAGGGTGCAGGGAGGAACACTCTGGGTATGGACGGTTTCGTTTTAGCAAAGATGTGGTCAGAACGCCATCTTTAAGAGCCCACCATCCTTGCCCTGCAGTGGTCCAAACAGTGTGTGAAAGGCCCATCTGATTGAGCTCTGAGGCTCACTCCCACACATTTGTGTGTAGGACTGCAGCCTTGAAATGGGCTTGTCGCAAGCCTTTTACCAAAGGACAACCTACTGAGTGGTCAGTGGCATTGTTTAGAAGCAGGATGGCAGCCACATAAATTACAGCCTTTCCCTGAGAAGGAGAACAAGCTCCTCAGAGTAATTTGTATGCAGAGCCAATGCTTTAGCAGCATGGTTCACCTTTGCCTCCCTCCCCAGATGATGTGGGATTCTTAGTCTCTCAAGAACAGCCGGGGAGGGGGGGAGAGTCAGGTTATTTAAAGACATCCCCCCTCTCCCCACCCTCTTCCTTTTCTGGCACCAATGAAGGAGAGAGTTCCGCTAAGCTGCGCTGTTGCAAACTGCGTCATCATTTGGAGTCCTGTGAAGACATCGCTCGGGAGTCTAGGGGAGCTAGCATCAGCTACCCCCTGTGGTTTGATTAATAATTTCATTTGATTTACTCAGCTAATTTTTGTACCTTCCCATAATCTCTGTGTGAATTTAATGTATATTAATTGATTAAGTTTAAATAAAAAAATTATTTATGGGGATCTAGTACTGCAAAAGGGGGGATCGCGACCACGCGGCTTGCGCGGGTCGCGCCTCAGTGTGATCAAAGTTTGCCAGTAGCTTTAAGGAGGTAAATACAAGAGACTTACTTCAGCCAAAGGACCAGTGTCGAGAACGCCTCATTTGATTGGCGCTCCATTAACCCAGAGCTTCTGAGGGTCAGGTAAGCAGGAGGTGGCCGAGGTGCACCGCGCCCTCTCAGATCCGCAGCAGTTTATTTGGAGGATTCACACCAGCTCAGGGTGCGTGTGGCGCAGCTGTTAGGTCCAATGGTTGTTGGCGCTTCGATCTCCCCCCCCCCACTGCACCATTCTGCTTACTCCAGGGATCGGAGTTTCTAACATCTGGGTGGTGCTTCATGCGAATAGCGCCACCGGTGTGGGAGATCATGGAACAAAGAAAGGCTAATTGCCTTAGAGAAAGAACAAAGGAGTTGACAACTGATGTCCAAGGCAGCGGAGCCCACAGACAACGGCCCGAGAGCTCTTTTATTTACTTAGCATGATTTACATAGTATGTTGTGTGTGAGAGAGATAGGATACTGATAGGACCAACAGTTAACAAGGAGAAGCTGGCTTGAGGTCCGTGGGTGGTCAAATTGCGGCCAGCCGGGTTCTTGCTGTCTTTTAAGACCGCAAGAACTTGGGGCCAGGGAGTCGCTCATTTGTTGCTTAAGGGGGCTTTTGAGACCCCTACAGTTTAACCTGATTCCGCACTACGGCAGGCCCTCCTTTGCCAAAGGATGGCAACATTGATTATGACTAATAAAGTGTGGTCCGTGTTTTAATCCATAATTCTTGTCTCGCGTCTTTATTCCTGGGTTGGGAGGGCAATGTGCTGTGTTTTAAACAGTTCTATTGATCTAGATCCAGGCAAGGAAGCCTGTGCCCTTCCAAATGTTGTAAAAGTATGAGTCCCACCCCTCCTGCCTGTCAGTTATACTGTCTGAGGCCGATGGAAAATTAACTCCAGTAGCACCCGAAGGGGCACAGTTTTCCCTCTCCTGATCTGGAAGCTAGTTCTGAAAAATCACATATGGAATTCACCACAGAAAAGAGGAGTGTTTTACATTTGGATGCGTTTTTTTTTTTTTTTTCTTCAATTCTACACTCTGTAAGACAATCATCTTCTTGTGGGAGTTCTTAAATAAACTCTTCAAAGAAATATTTTATTAAGCCCTTTCTTCTAGCAATTAATCTGTGGCAACTTGGTTGTAATACGTATCCTGCCTTATCACCAGAAATAATATTTCTTGACTCTCACTCGAGTTTTGTTGATTCTTACTAACCTGGCAAATCTAATTAATTTTGCAATCGGCATTTTGTTAAGCAGATGCCAGATTTGAACATATTTTTAGCTTAATGAACCTGCTCCAGCCAGACGAAATAGCTGTAATGAAAGCTCGGCTATTATCAAAGCTAGACTTCCAAGTGATCCATCCAAATTAGTAGCTTTATATTTTTTTAAGGATATCAAAGCATTTTCAAAGCACTACTGGGACAGTTCTTACTAAGATGAATAAAAATGGTACTGAAAGTTCAGTGTATCTGACTGAAATAAAGAAATTCACATGGGGTTGAAAATGACCTTGTTTCATGAGCTTCTCTGCCCCATTCTGCTTTGAAGACTTTAAGTGTCTGCTTTAAAATATTTGGGTTGGGGAGTTGTCATTTAGCTTTACAAGCTTTACAAACACCTCAGCCCTGTGAAGTAATGTAACAAAGTAACTTTTTCAAGCCCTAATCCAGACAGCAACAAGTATTTTCAGAGCTGATTGATTTTAATGGGACAGAATGGTACTCTCTCGCACTGAATTCAACGGAGTTTAAGCATCCTTCATTTCGTCTTCCTTGTATATATAGCTGTGAGTGAAATACTAAAGTTGAAAGAAGTGAGGAGTCTTTTTCTGTGTCAGATACCATTCCACATTTATGTTATTTATTTTATGAAGAATATTTGAACCCAGTTTGCTAATGATGCAAAACAGGAAAGGATGGCAAGAAGAAAGAAAAACAAAGCTCAAAGTGACCTCAATAAATTAGAGTAATAGGCTGGGAACTCAAAAGTGGACATATGTAAGGGATCACACAAAGCTAATGCATACACTAAAATGGGGAATTAGGTCTGTAAAGCAGCTAGAAGCTATAATGGATCAGAAGCTGAACAAAAGAGCACCATGGTGCTGCAAAAATAAAGGAGGGGTGATGCCATCTCACAGTGAACTGACCTGAATTTTATGTTTCACAATGATGATGATGGTGGTGGTGGTGATGATGATGATGATGATGTGGTGCTGTCAAGTCAATTCTGACTTCCCAGGGTCTTCTAGGTAAGAAATACACAGAAGTAGTACACCATTTCATTCTTGGGGGGGGGGAGTCTTGGGGCCGTGCAACTTGCCCAAAGCAACACAGGCTGGCTTTTCTCCCAGAGGGCACAATGGAGAATCAAACTCTCCACCTCTGACTCAACACTGAGCATTGGACAGGCATTTCCATTCTGATCACATGTTAATGAAATGAGTGTTCAGAAAAGGGTGAAAACAATGGATAAGGGAGAAACCACTGGATACCAATCTGGGTGAGTCACCAGCAAGGTGTTGGAATGCCTGAGGTTGGTACTGAGAAAGTGAAAAATTAAGAACATTGTTCTGATCACTATGTCCTGCCATTGCCCCACTAAGAGGCTTCGGGCAGTGTAGGATTAATCGTTGTTGTTTTTCCTTTCAAAGTGTCTTGTGTGCCACAAACCAGGCAGCATGTTCTGTCTTGTGGCCATAATACTGCATTCTAAGCACTAAGACACACAAAAGCTGCAGTTCTTGCTTCACAGCTAGGCTTTATTTCGACGGCCATGTTGGTACCATCATAGCATGAGGTCAGATGGCCTTCTCACTGAGGTACTTGGTGGGCTTTTTCTCGCGAAATGTATCATCCTGGGCAGTTCTCCAAATCTTTCCATACAATCATTTCTCAATGGAATTTCCTGCTACCTCAGCAACGTTTCATGGCTTCCCATGAAAATGAGAAGCCATGTATTGTTCGTTAGTTTTTCAGCTGTTTTTTGTGGAAGAAACTGCCAACTTCTGTACAGCTTAAAGCCCTTTCATGGGAATCTAGTACAGGAAAGCTACTGTTCCATACAGGAATTGTAGTAATTCTGCAGAGATTGATGTTTCCTCTGGGAGAAAGGATTTTTATAATGATAAAGAAATTCCACATGATTTTTCAGGTGGGAAAAAAATCTCATGCAGCAAAATATTGCTGCAAGAAGGAAAGAAGAATATGTTTCTCACTAAGAGCAAGGGGCTGCAAAATTCATACTCCTAGTTTTAGCCTCCTTGGTTAGAGATTTTTTTAAAATTATTTTGACAGTAATGTTTGGGCCTAATGAGAGGTTCTGATCTTATGGGCCACCAGTGGTCTACAGGAGATAAACATATGCTGGTCTTTCACAACTATGTTGTTGTCTGCTTTATTTCCTGGGCAAATTTGAAGGAGCATGGGTGGCTTTTGCAGCCTTGATTGTGCTAGCAGAGGAATCAGTCAAGAAATGCAAAAATACAGTGTAGAGAGTTTGGGGTTTTTATCTGGCTCATCCGAACATTGCATAGAGCCACGAGGAGCTATTTAAAGGTGACAAAGTTCATCTATGGTGTCTCAATTCTATTTGTTGAGGCATTGATTCATATGAATATGAATTAATAAATGAGTGATTTTTGAATGAATTTGCTGATTCGTTTTTTAATTCATGCCCATCTCTAGTCATTTTCTGTTAAACAAAGATTTGCAACCTTTCCCCACCATCATATCTCTTCTCTCTTGAATCCAAAAGAAGCTACACCACCCAAGAAGGACACTCCCGTCATCAGCTTATACCTCTAAGGGTGACAATAATTAAGTTGTTTTTTAAAAGTCTCTCCAAATTTAGTGCCGCTTTAGCTAAATGATTCAGCACTACCTCTGGGAATCTTCAGCAGCCATCTTTGCTTCCAGTCTGTTGAGTGTGCAGCCTTCCCATAGCAACTGCTGGGACTCTACCCACAGAAACTCATCTTCTTCCAGTGTTGTGGCTTTAAAAAAATCAGACACAGTGAATGAAAGTTAGTTAGAAAGCAGGAGATCAGTGATGGAGAGAAGACACCCCTTCTCTCCCTCTCCTTCCCTTAACATTTCCCTCTGCTGTCCAGTGAATAAGCCTTATCCCTTATTTAAATTAAATTCAAATGGAATATGTCTTAAAGGTCTGGGGTGGGTGCAGACAAAGAGGCAAGCCAATGAAACAAAAGAGGGAGGAATATCTTGCCTGGGCTCAGATACTATTTCACTCCTGGCTGGGGAATGAGTGAAACTGCATAAAGGGGGCAGGGAAGAAGGTGGTAACAGGGTTAATGGGTAATAGGAGACATACATGAGAAATGTTGCTAATTTCAGCTTTACGTGTGGATAATCGACACACCAATTCCTGTGGTAAATAAACATTTGCATGTAAACAATATCAGCAAATACAACAGGTTCAAGCTGCATAGGAACTGTGCATAAACTTGGGATATATGTATCTTTCTGCCTGATCCTGGTATGAAACTTGTCTGGTTCAATAATACATATTGGGCGGGGGAGCTATTCTCCCATTTTACACAAACTGATGCCATTGTCACAGCATCTAACATCTGTCATGGCCAGTTTTCTATTGATTCCTTTTCACTTCCTATTTCAAACAGTTATCTACCAGAAACCATTTTATAACAGGCTTTTTGAATGGGCAGAAACCTGAAGAAAGAAAGAGAAAAAGAGAATTGTTCGATGGACAGATCTATATCTGAATTGAGAGTATTATAGTGCCAGCACACCTGAGAGAAAGAGACAGTGCTTCCTCGTTTTATTGCATTTTACTAAATGAAGAAAAACATTTGAAGCACAATCCAACAAGAAGTTCCACATCAGTCTCTCTGAGTTGTGCAAAAGCACTTAACATCACTTCATGGATCTAGCGTTTAGCTAGATCAGTTGATAATGTACATATAGATAGATACAGACCTACAGAAATGCTATATTCTGGAACACAATACTGTATTTGGTAAACCAGACGAAAAGAAAGCTTCCTGATGAGATGTACCCGAAGAGTAGAGCTATCCAGAAACCATTTCAGACAGAATGCTTAGTTCCAACACAGAATGGCATATGATGTCTCACGTCACTAAACAAATGTAACTGTAAATGCAAATGAGAATTTTATGGCATGATCTAGACCGGAGATGTGTGCTGCCTTTGGGGAAGAAGTGTCAAAATGGAGTGAGGTTGTGATATTTGTTCTTTATTGGCGCAGATAGAGGGTGATTCAAGAACCCACAGCCATGCTCAGCTCGGTTAGAACACCGCTAGAAATAATGGAAATTTGTTCCAGTGTTTTGGGGCTTTTAAATGCTAATATTTGAACAAAAAAAATACTTGGTGCCAGTTGCTATAGCAAAAGAAGGAAGTACCAGAGTACTTGAAATATGGCATTGTCTCCAATTACTGAGCTTTGTTACACACCTAGGAATGGCAAGGATTGAACCTTGCTTCTTTGACTGACAGTATTCTACAATTGTCTTGCCACCACCATTTTCTGTTTTCTTTTAATTATAAGGTTTGCGGCTGGGTTCTATTTGAAGAACTATTTTTCTCTTGTTGTAGGTGTCTGTGTCACTCCAGTTCTGGCTCATCTCCACCTGTTGCCCATGGTGTCCCAGATCAGGTTCAAGGTTTTGACACTCACATACAAAGCCCTCCACGGCATGTTGCTTGTCTGAGCATCACTCTTTAATATCATCTGCCCGACCCACAAGATCATCCCAGTTGAGGCTCCTCCTGGTGGCCACCCCAAGGGAGGCCCATAAATCCTCAACACGACCTACAGCCTTCTTTGTGGTGGCTCCAACTTTATGGAACCAGCTTCCGGAGGAGCTCCAACTAGCCCCCCCATGGGCTTTCGGGAAGCAAGTAAAGACATTGCTTTTCAGGGAGGCTTTCCACACCAACCCCAGCTGACCACCTTCTCCCCTTTTTTCTTTCCCCTCTCTTCTTCCCTCTCCTCTTTTCCTCCATCTACTCTGGGATTTGTCAGTGCTATCTGTGTTTTTTAAGGGTTATTGCTGTTTGCTGTTAGACATCCTTCAGTCTCAAGAGACTATGGTAATGTGCTCTGAATAGAGGACTTGGAACAGAGCCTAGTGTGGCTGAGAAGGCAAACTTGAGAGTGACAATCCCTTCCACACTGAAGACAAATACAATCTATCCCCTGTCCAGCTCCCTGATTTTCTGGTTTAAGGACTGCCTCTTTGCCTTGGCCTGCTGGACAAGTGTCTCTTCAAAATGGGAAAGGCCATGATGCACCACCTGCCTCCAGGCTAAACAAAGTTTCCCATCTGCTCAGGTCCATTCCTAAGGCCTTCAGATCCCACTTGCAAATATCCTTGTATCGCAGCTGTGGGCTCCCTCTGGGGCGATTTCCCTGCACTAATTCTCCATACAGGAGATCTTTTGGAATCCGACCATCAGCCATTCTCATGACATGCCCGAGCCAACGTAGATGTCACTGTTTCAGTAATGTATACAGTGGTGCCTCAACTTACGAACTGAATCCGTTCCAGAAGATGGGATGTAACTCGAATTGGTCGTAAGTCAAAGCACCATTTCCCATAGGAATGCACTGAAACCCCATTAATCCATTCCAGCTGGGAAAAAACCCCAAAAAACAAAACAACACTGCAAGCCCCATTGGAACACGCTGGGGCCAAATAAAAAAATCACCAAAACCCCCACAAAACAAAGCAAAAAGCGTGCTGCTTATATACCGCCCCATAGCGCTTCAAGCACTTTCTGGGCGGTTTACAAGTTAATTATGCAGGCAACACATTGCCCCCCCAGCGAGCTGTGTACTCATTTTACTGACCTCGACGGCTGCAAAAAACACACACACACACAAAGTATGTACTCACTCAGAAGCAGAAACCAAGGCAGTCTGAAGCCTCCCTGCAAACGCACACTCTCTAACCGTTGGGGCAAAAGAGCTACAAAGCAGCAGCCTCTTCGCCACCGACAGTTAGCACTTTGAATTCCCTGCTTTTTTCCCTGCCTTTATTCCAGTCGGAACTCGAAACTCCAGTCGCAAGTTCAAGCAAAATCGTGCGGCCGGAGCTGGTCGTAACACAAAATGGTTGTAAGTAGGGACCTTCATAAGTCGAGGCACCACTGTACATGCTACAAATTCCAGCTCGTTCTAGGACTACAGTACTCTGTTTGGAACTTTGTCCTGCCAGGTGATATCAAAAATGCATCGGAGACAACGCATATGGAACATGTTCAACTTCCTCTCCTGCTGTGCACAGAGGGTCCAGGACCCCCTGCAGTACAGAAGTGTACTCAGAACACAGGCTCTATAGACCTGGATCTTGGTATATGCTGTCAGCTTCTTGTTAAGCCATACTCTCTTTGTGCGTCTAGAGAACATGTACCTGCTTTGCCAATGCATTTGTCCAGCTTGAGAAGAAGGAAAACTCCGATTTCAAACCTCCACTGCCTTGTGGCTATATCCACTGATAAAAAAGTATTCAGGAGTTAACCTCAAGGCAAAATCCAGAGCTGGGGTCCTAGAGGCAGCTCGTGCCATTCTGGCAACTCCTGTGGTGTCACTGGAACCAGTTGTACTGGCTCTTGTGTTTGCATTGGTCTATTTCAGTGACGTGGAGTGGGAGGATTTGCTGCTTGGGTAACAGCCTATCCTCCATATTATTTTACCCAGGCTTCGTGCTCTGCAGAGGACACTCCAGCTTTACATATAGCATTGAAATAACAAGAATAACAAGAAGTATCAGTTACTGGTTATAAGTCTTTGCTCGATTGGTGTAGAGCATGATGACAGGGGCTACTTCCAATGGTGGGAGAGGTCATTGCACCTCACTAGGTAGCTGCCACCCACTTTAAGCTGGGCAGCCCCCAGCCAGTAAGGTTTAGGGTGAAAGCCGACAAACAGATAGATAATCCTCCAACAATCATAAGAAAACTTCTGCCCTAAAGTTGGGCACCTGGAATGTTCAGAGAATGACCCCTGGCTTTTCTGACGAACTGCAGGAAATAGATGATGCATGCAAGACAGCTGTCATCGACATGGCTTATTGCTATTCGTTCTAATATTTCTTTTTTATTTTTGTTTTCTATTTTACAAGTTGTAACCTGCCCAGAGTAATGCTGTGACACTAATGGGAGCGGGATACAAATTGAAGGAAGGAAGGAAGGAAGGAAGGAAGGAAGGAAGGAAGGAAGGAAGGAAGGAAGGAAGGAAGGAAGGAAGGAAGGAAGGAACCGACCGACCGACCGACCGACCAAATAAATAAATAAATAAATAAATAACTAAATAAATAAATAAATAAATAAACAAACAAACAAACAAACAAACAAACAAACAAACAAATAAATAAATAAATAAATATTCAACTACAAATTGGATCAGATGGGATTCACTCACCCCAATCTAGACAGTCTTAGTGATACTAGAAAACAAAACCATTTGAGAAGCTAATGAAAGCTAGATACAGTATTTCATTGACGTAATCGTATACAAACAAGCTATCTCAAAACAGAAACAACTAGTTAATGTATTGAAGCTACATTTATACTAATGCAACAAAATTATTTCCTGTAATTTTATTTTCAAAAGCTACTTTTAAATGACACTCAAAGAAAAACTGGAGGCATTTTGACTGGGCATTTTGAAATGCTGTGGTATTATTTTATCAGCTCTTCCTGCCAAGGGGGAGCATTGTTTGTTTGGTCTTTCTTATTTTAATTAAATGTTTTCAAGATGCTGACAGGATGGGTCGATGAACTGAAGCCCTAAGGGCTGGAGTTCAAAAATGAGACAGCCTGTCTAGCCTTGAGCAAGCTGCACAGTCCCCAGATCACCTCCAGAAGAAGGGAATGGGAAACTACTTCTAAGTACTCTGTATCCTGAAATCCTTGGAAAGCTTTATCATGTGTTGGAATTGACAGTACATAATTATAACAGCACAAAATGGAAACTTGCCGTGTGTGTGTGTGTGTGTGTGTGTGTGTGTGTGTGTGTGTGTGTCTTTGTGTGTGTGTGTCTGTGTCTGTGTCTGTGTGTGTGTGTCACTGGTAAAACCTCTACTTGACTATCTCAAATATCTTGAAATCCTGACTGGATTCCATCAAGTCATGTGTAACTTGATGGAATATAACAACAATAACAGTTTAAAAGGGAGCACACATATGTTGTATCATGTTTTCAGTAGAAGGACCTCTGCAAATAAGCAATTGGCATGATAGTTTTCACTGTTAGAAAGTTTTTATGAAGGTTACATTCTAGATGAATAAAGAAGTAAAGGCCAGCAAAAATAGTGAGCCCTAAAATCATTAAAAGCCAAACTATTTCTGTTTTTGAATGAGTAGACAGAGTATTGGAAAAAGATCAGGATGTAGGGTTGTTACCATACTCTACTAGATATATCTGCCATGTGGTTATCTCACACAATGCAAACTTTCATCCCATTACATATAGCACAGGAGAAGAATTCTGACTGTGAATGCAGTGGGAACAAAAGGTTTAATCCCCCTTCTGCCCATGCCATTGCTTTGATCCAACTTGTTGCCTTTCACAGGAGAAGCAACTGTGGATGCTGACTGTGGAACAAATGTCTCATCTGCTTGGAAGACAGAGTAGGGAGTCTGGAGTCAAGGTGGTTGAAGGGAGGTCTTAGCGGATCGCGCAGGGGACAGAGGGAAGGAAATCTCAAAGAAATGGTGAGTAGAGAAAAATAAAGCACATTCAAGGGAAGGACAAAGATGTCCTTGTGAAGACTTTCCGCAATCCTTCAAGTCACAACTGTCATGGATTACATCACGAGCTAATGATATTCCATTCATTTCAAAAGGCTGAAAATATACAGTATATCCACAATTCTGCCATGTATTGTGATTATTGTTATATCTTGAATTATGTTCTAATAATTTTTTGTGGTTTTAGTCAGCTTCTTCTTTTTTCAATAACCGATGAGCCACCTTGAGTCCCTTAACTGGGAGAAATTTGGTGGTTTACAAATGATAATAATAAATCAAGAATAAATAATAGCCACTTCAACTGAAAAGGGAATTAAAAGGAGAGCAGCCAGATACAACTGAGCAATGAGCAGAAAATCCACCAAATGATATGTCCTACCTCTGTCCCTGTAAAAGGGCCCAGCCTCCAGCATGAAAAACATATTCACAGGGAAATAGTTACTATGAGTGCTGAGTCACAGGAGACTTGTAATCTGCAAAAGAAGTCATTGTTTATTGCTTAATTAGTGGTAGCTGTTCCTTTTTTACTTTCAGCATCATTTCTGAAGACGTCTACCTGCATTAAAAAGAAAGATGAAGACGATGAGTCAAAGCTAGCTAACATTTTCCATGTTGCAGGGCTTGTAGCAGCATGCCACAACTTCACAGCCCTACTCTACCTCCGGGCTTTTAAATGCTCTCTTATCCCCTTTTGGTGCCCTAGATGTTAAATGGAGATGATCCCTGACATATACTATAAACTGGTCAACTAAAACTGCCCATCTGTAAAATTCCTTCTCCATCTGCAATTCCACTGCACTAAAGGCTTTATGTAATGGCTTGTCCAAGCTATAAACACTTTGAAATGGCCAAGTAATCCACATTCATTCAGCATGAGCCTTTTTTTCTTTTTCTTTTTTTGAGCCTGGAGGTTAATGCTAGTGCTGGCACTTTAGTATAGGTGACAGATAGTAGTCTCCTGTGGAAAATATTGCATTCAAATGGTTGTGTGCTTTATTTTTATCCTCTTCTACAGTTTCTTCCCTGTTCTTATTGGATGGAAGACTGAATATTGTTTTATTTGCATCCACAGCATTTACATTGCCGTATATTTCACAGAAGGACAAATTCTAGTGTTGGTCTGCCCTTATTTACATATAACCCCCATTATTTTTTTAAACAGAGGTAATGCACTTGAGTTTATAGGTAACTTAACTAAATTAAGTTACCTGGGTTACCTGAGTTTTCTAACGCACTGACTCTCCACTCTCAAAAATATATTTTTTAAATTAAAGGGACATATAAGCAAATGATATAACTTGTGGAAGTAACAAAAGGTGGCTTGCCAGAAAAAGTATTGGTACAGCCATGCACAAAGGACACCACTCTAATTGTTGCACGATGAATCTCAAAACAACGACAAAAGTAGAAGCCTCCCAGTGGGCAGGATTTCATGTGGAGATAGCACAGAGGGAGACAAAAAGATTCAACAATGACCATATGTCATCTGACTACACACACACACACACAAAAAAAACCCCAATAAGGAAGAACTGGGAAACATTTTGCTAGTGTGACCATGGCCTAAAGTTGGGAAATGTTATGTCAATTTATTTTCCCCATAACCTAAGAGGGTGTGGTAGGAGGGGACCCTGTCATTGAAATACCTATAGATATAAAGATATATCCATAATTTGACATCAAATCTAGGGATTCTTAGCAGCAACCTTTATCCCCATCAATCCTTATGATGACAGATTACAGATTTGGAGTCTACTGGAGGATCACAATTTTGGCATCCCATCTGTCTCTAGCATGACAAATGTGCAAGGCATAACATGCATTCAGACAGGCCAAAATTCATAGTCCATGTATTACAGTGGTGCCCCGCATGACGACGATAATCTGTTCTATCAAAATCGCTGTACAGCAAAATCGTCGTCATGCGAAAGAAACAACCCCATTGGAATGCATTGAAAACTGGTTAATGCATTCCAATGGGGAAATACCTCATCGTCCAGCAAAGATCGCCCATAGAGAACTGCCAATCAGCTGTTTAAAATTGCTGTTTTGCGAAGCTTCTGTCTGGAAAACAGCCATTTTGCAAAGGGAAGCCAGCCATTTTGCGAAGGGAAGCCATTTTGCGGAGCCGGAAAAAACATCATTTTGTGAACAAACAATTCATGAAGCAGGGACATAATCAACATAAAGCGAAAAAAACCATAGGAACCATCGTTTTGCGATCGCTATAGCGATAGCAAAAAAGTCATCGTTAAGCGATTTCATCGTCATGTGGGGTCATCGTAATGCGGGGCACCACTGTATGTGTAAAGCACTTTTAAATATAAATGGAAATAATAAATGCCAGCTTTTATCCATGTGATTCACAACTCATTATGTATTTTATTATATAAATTGTGCTAGAAACCAATTTATAGCCCTCATGTACCACATTAAGAAAATAGGATGAAACCACACTGAAAATGTACTATAGTTGTTTGCAGTGAATGTGTAATCCAGATCATGATTTTCATGTTTTATTATGATAAAATGGGACACAGACATTATCACCTGATAAGAGTTGAAACAGAATTTTACAGGCAAGGTTATTTTTACACTAACTAAACCTGCCATCTCTCTTTCTCTTTTCTAATAATACAGTATTGTGATTTGTTGGTGGAGACGAGAGGGAAAACATCTGAAAGCAGCAGGCATAAGGATGACTGCTGTACAAAGCTGGTCAACGGCTTACTCAGTAATGCAGTTTATTTTAAGAAGACGCTGTCATTTCAAGCAGATCAGTCATACAAATAAGGCTGTGCCTCAAGTCCAAAGTCGTTGGTGCCACACCTGTTACAAAGCTCCTAAGAGACTGCCCCGAGAGTGGCAGGAGATATCTATTGAAATAAACAGACCCAGCATCAGCACCTTGGCCAGCTGAACATGATAGGTCTCAACAAGGGCAAACCCTACTTGCTAGAGCTCCTTTCTTCATTGAGAGCACCTGCTTCAGATATTCCTTCCCCCCAACACTTTAAAATTATTATCCTTAAAAATGGTGCTCATTCGCAAGTCGTTATGTGTAGCATCAATGGAACAGATGGAACTCTTCATTGTTTCTTTGTTCCTAATAGCATTATCATTTAAATAAGTTTTTTTAAAAAAAAACTCATATGTTCAGGTTATTTGTTTCCTTTTTTTCCAAGTTGGCAAATAGTTACTCTTTGTTCGTTTTTACGCTTTAATATATAAGGAACACAGAAGCAGTTGTAAAGCGCAGAATGGTAGTGGGACGGAGAGTGAGAGAGGAAAGAGCAACACCCGTTGTGTGCTTTAAGAAGGGTGAGGCAACTGGTGCTGAAATTTAGGAGGTACAGACTTTTGCTGCTGGAAAGATGTAAACCTGCGCACTGCTGTTTACTGCTAGAAGGACATGAACCCATCCATTTTGAGCACATATGCTGCCTTTTAACAGTTCTGCCCTGGGCAGAAGGAAACTCAACACAGACAGGTTCAACATGGAACCAATACAGCTGCCACACACCCAGACAGAAGTTGCTAGTTATGGTTCTGGCATCATGGCCATCTTGAGAAGCGCGATAATTAATCAATAGTCTACAGTGACCTCATTGTACCACTGCTTAGGATTCTCCTGATGGCAAAAAATCAAATTGGAATCTGTTCTCACTTGAGATGGGGATGAATATAAAAATGAATCGCTGTTTTTGATGAATATAGCCGATTTGTCATATATTTGTCGATCTGTATTCATCAAATTTTAAGTCCCGACAAATACGATTTGACAAATATTTTCTTGGTTTTATTCGTCAAACTGTTGATTTGTCTATATTTGTTACCCTTTTTGGGGCCTCTCTATGCCATCTCTGAGCTTGGTGGTGCCAATCAGAAGCTCTGGCCAATCAGGAGATCCTGGACTGGCATGTCAAGCAGCCAATAGCACTGCTGAAAGGGCTATGAGGGTGTACCTTTTACAAAGGCTTTATAAGCTTTTCTCCTGCAACCATTTCCCACTTCTGTTCTGATTCTCTCGAGAATGAGAACAGTTGCAGTTGCTGGTGCCATTCTTGTGGCTGTGCTTTCATTTATGTAGCAGCAAAGCAAACACTTCTTATTTATTTTATTTCATTTATCCCAGAACTTTACTGGGAATTTGGGGAGGGATTTCTTTAGCAGATTTCAGTTAGCTTAGGCTACTTCTTTTCTGGAGGCTTATGACACAAAGGCCTATGACCAATTTCTTGAGGTAGTGAAAAGCTCAGCCTAATTGTTCATACCCAAAGGATGCAGAACCAATTGCCTCCAAGGTCTAACATCAGAAGTAGTCAGCCAAATGAATATTCATTTTACACTATTTGAATGAAATCCTTTGAGCAGAGACATTATTCTGGATGGGCAGGAATTAATTTCTCCAGTCTCAGAAATGAAAAGAAATAATTGGGTAAAACTCATAGAAGAAATAAGCACGTCGTGGAACAGTCAAAAGGCCTTGCGATTATTAAACTCTCTTAAAAAAGACCGCCAAGGCCTCACTCATGCACACATTCCAGCCAATCAAATAGCTCATCAGCTCCTCATTAATGGCAGATCTCAAAATCACAGTAGGAAACCAGAACTTGAAACAAACAACTGCAGACCAATGACCTTACAATTGGAAAATGTTATTTATAGCTACAAATATGGCAAGGCAGCAGGCCTGGATGACATCTGTGGAGAACAGAGAGAATATTTTCATACAGTAACAAAAAGTGTCCCCGCCACTCCCCTGACCACTGTCTTAACTCTCTCTGAAGATCCCCAAACCTTTGTCAAAGACATGTCTTAAAACCTGGTACAGAACTCACAAACCAAACATTTCAGGATTATCTCACTTTCACCTTTACAAAGTACAGAAAAGAATTATTTTTCACCATCTAATGGAGGATTTGGACCTGGGAAGGCTGACTTTAGACCTAGGAAGAACTGTACAGCATAAATTCTACATCTAATGCAAGATATTGAGGACAGCTTTGAAACTCGGAAGATCACAGGGATAGGTTTCATTGACCTCTCAGCCACCCATGACATCATTCATCATCAAGTACTACTTCAAAAATTCTATAATCTAACCAAAGATTGAAAAGCTAACTAAAGAAATAGTAACCTTTTTTGCAGAATTGCAGATCATTAACTTTCAAGAACAATGCAGCTGATTTTTATTGTTGTCGTTAATTTTCAAGGACAATGCACCCAAAAGAGTGGCCTGCTCGAGGGTAGTGGACTTGCTCTTATTTTGTTCAACATCTACACCAACAACCAACCACTTCCTTAAGGCACTAAAAGATTTATTTATGCTGATAATCTCACACTTGCTCCTCAATCAGACAGCTTTTAGATGGTAGAACATCTTCTAAAAGATACATTAAAATAAATCAATCTACACAAAACCATACTAAGACTCAGATATGTATCTTACCTCTGAGAAACAGTAGGCATCTCAAGAACTTCAGGTGACCTGGAAGGGTGTTCAAATAGATAATGGAGTCACCACCAAATACCTAAGGGTTAATTTGGATTGTACAATGACTTATAAGTGGCACTGCCAAATCACAAAAGGCCTCTGTGAGGATCAATGTTCTTTGAAGGCTTTGGGGTACACAACTACAAGCACTAAGAAATACAACCTTGGCCCTTTGCAACTCTGCAAGTAAATGCGACAGCGCAGTGTGCTACAGTTCAGCCCATGCAAAACAGATAAACAAGGCATTCAGTACTATGTCTCCCTCTCAATGTTCTTGTTGCTGTACTTGTTGCTACTGCAATTCGTGGGTAAGAGTTTAAATTCAGCCATTTTAATGATGACAGAATTTGAAAAAGGGGGGAGCGATAGGGGGAGATAATGATACTGTATTTTAACAGAGTTATTACTATCAATTGTATCAATAAACTTGAGAATCTCTCTTATGTACAATTAAAAGAAAAAAGAAAAAGCTGTAGAGTTGTTTGGATGCCTGAAACCAACCTCTATGAATAAAATCAATTGCTGAGCAGGCTTTGCACTCACTAATGTATGAAAAAAAGGTAGCAGCTAACAGTAAAAGACTGAAAGCATGTACATCGAATGCATGTGCACTTTTTGGCTGCTATCCCACCCTCCTAGATTAAAATCAAGGAAAAGTTTGTTCAGAACATCTGTGACTCTCAGAAAAAAACCTGTAGAATGGCAGGACTATAATGTGAGAAGAAAAAAAAATCTCTTAATATGGATCGAACCCCAGGGAATATAACCCCCTGCCAAATGGAGAACTGGGTTACAGTACTTGGATGTAGCTTAATATTTTTATTTATTTATTTATTTTCTTTATATCCCGCCTATCTAGTCAATTAAGACCACTCTAGGTGGCTTACAAGAAAATATAACAATATAATTAAAAACAATTTTATATAAGGGGAAAAACTTTGGACAAGATGGGACAGACACTAGGAAAAGGAGATGGGGGGGAAATCAGGAATTGGCTGAGGGGAAGGCCTGCCGAAACATCAGTGTTTTTAGTTGTTTTTTAGGCTACAGATTGGAGTTGGCAGAACCAAGGTGAACTGAAGAAAAGGAGGTTTTTGCACTGACACAGTTCAGAGCCCAGAGAAGAACAGGCAACCTCCCACCTATGTCAGTGTCCTCTGTGCTCCTCATCATGTACTATGGAAGAATTGTTTGCTGCTCTTCATGTTGCCTGAACAAAATTGTCTGGCATATCTGTTAATTGCACTGTGGTGCTTTTGGCATGAAGAAAGATGAAAAAAAGCAACCCTTTTCTGAGACATCAGGGCTGGCACCTAAAGTTGGGTGTGGTGCAGTGGGTCATGGTGATGTCCCAAAGGCTGGCCTTGTGATGTCAAAGATGTTGGACTGAAACATGTCAGGATGGTTTGTGAGTCAGCTGGTTGTGGCAATGGGCTCATAGGGAATTTGGGTAAATGAGCGCACAATCTGGGTAAAATCAAGCTAATAAGAAAATATGGCAACCCAGAGCAAGGATGGGGGGGGGGGGACTGATGCCAGTGCAGACAGCAAAATGTATGCAGAAGTTGTAGTGGTTGCCATGATTTCCCCTCAGTTTTGTTTCATGTATAATCTTACCTATGGCATGAAATGACATGTGAGGAGATTTTTCCAGGTCATATGCTGCAGCTGAGTGTGGAAAGCTCACCACCAGCACTTGCAATTTATTTTTCAGACCAAGCTGCCAAGGCTTGTGCAACACCAAGACTGATGAATCACAACCCTGACACTCCATTGCCTCCCTTAAACTCAAGTTCATCCACCCGCAATATCTATCCCTAATTCCCTCCTCTGACTTCTGAGGGCAACAGTGCTTGAAAGCAGAATACACTTTCAAACACCTTCAAACTGCACCAGAGATCTTTGGCATCCATTGAGAACAGATAAAAAGGCACCCAAAGTTTAAAGCCATCTCATGCCCAACAATCCAGCCTCCCCTCCCCACACCAAGCACCACTCTGCCTCTTTCTCTAGACACCAGCAGCGAGTTGAGATCTGAGCCTCCATCCTGAGACCCAGCAAGCCCATTACTGAGTCACAGAATGTTAGGAATCCATCTTCCCATATAGAAATGGTGTGTCACAGCAGACCTTTGCCTATTTTATTCTTTGTTCTCTCATCTAAGAATGAAAGGCTTCAAAGGTTTTCTCTTCAATGAGTGATATTCCAAGAGTTCTTGTGAATTGTGTGCATTTCAGGACTTGCAAGAGTTGATGTTTTTGCTTTTGTTTTTGGCCAAGGATTAGCAAGCCTTTGTTACATGTTTAATTCTAAGCATGCTGACTTGGAAGTTAATACCGTTAAAATCAATAGAGTCTACAGTACATCAGCATGTTAAAGTGCAATCCAGCGCATTTCTCTTTGCACAACTGAACCTGTACCCAAAGTTCACAAACAGAAAAAAAAACCCTCATCTCCTGTGCAAGATCAAGGTGTTGTCTTCTCATGTTTCTGCGGTATATGGAACATATATTGTACTTTGTGCATAGCTCATGTGAAACATAGATGTATTTTTCAATTTATGAAGCTAAAGGTGCAGAGGGAAACACACATAGAGAGACAGGGAGATGGAGAGAAAACACACAAATGCAAACTACTTTTATCATGCAACAATGAAACGTACAAAAAGCACTCTCAACATTGCATAGTTTCGCCCTGAAGCTGACCCCATCCCCATCTTTCTATGACAAAGTATTTGTTTTTCATTGGCCCATTTACCAGACACATCTGTATTTAAATCCCTACCAGTCATCTGCCACTAACCTATACCTTTGCTCTGCTTGTAGAAGCAAACACCATGCATTATTTAACCCAGAGTACGTGAAATCTTAGAAACTAGTTGCTTTTATTTGGCAAAAGCTTTGTGGGCTATGATACATATACCTTCATACCAAGCAAAGCTTGGCATCGTTCTTTAAGATGCCACAAAGTTCTGCTTGTTTTTGCTGCAACAGACTGACACGGCTATCTCCCTGCTCAATATATTTTCATAGTATATGCACTTCTGCTACCAAAATATAGACACTTCTTGGGGGGGAGGGGAGTCAGTCATATGAATAGTTCTTACTTACTGTTGATCTGTGTGATTTGCAAGTCTCTTTAATACAGTTAAAGCCTTGGGCCAAGTTCTGGTATAAGTTTTGGTCAATGACATCATGTTGCTATAGTGAAACAGCAGACATCATAATGTTTAAGACAGAGAGAGAGAGATGTCATGATGCCAGTACTATTCTGGGGCATAGGAGCATTTTTTTTCCCTAAAGGCCCATGGGCAAAAGGAAAGATTAATGCTATTTCAGTCACCCAGGGAAGAACTTGGTGATGGAAATCCTGTTGCTTTAATTTATACCCCACAAGGCTGATGACATAACAAACCATGACCGGTTTTTTAGAAATTAAACATTTTCAATCCTCTTCCTTCCCAAAGGTACTGTGTCTTGGTTGGGAGTCCTTTCGTCATAGGGAAACAACTGGAGAATGTGGGAAAGGGGAGAGAAGGCTTTAATTACCAAACATTCTCATCTTTGATAAATTCTTCTTACTGGTGGTGATTTTTGTCAATTAAAAACTCCCTCCAATTGTGGTCCCCCAGTAGGTTCCCCACCATGAAAGGGATCCCAATGGAGGCTCAGGACTGTTGGGGAGATAAATCTGTTTGTTTTAATTTCTGAAAAACTGCCATAGCTGACAACATAATCAGCATTCTGTGGCATAAATTAAAGCAACAGGATTCCAGCCACTGTATTTTTTTTAAGCCAAAAAGAGGCATCTCTAGAAATCATATATTTTCTGGTGCCTCAGATCATGAATCAGTCTCATTAAGTAGCATGTTCCATTGATCAGGGTCTTACATAAAGAGTCTTTCTCAGGACTGGTACTTAAAGTCCTATTTAGTTATAGATGGTGGGGGTTTGGCTAAGGTATTTTGCATGCCAGTTATGTATTCATCAACTGAGTTACAGCCTCATCTGAGAGATGTATGAAAAATGTACTGCTTGGACCACAAAATCTCTCAGGGAAGGGATGAACAACCACAGTCTCCAGATGTTTGTGGTCTACTCAGCCATAGTCAACATAGCGATGGCATTATGGAAGCTGAAAATCGTGAGATCTAAGAGTCACATTTGCCCACTCTTGTCTTTGAGGAACACACTTTTCTGTGTACAGTATCTCAGCCCAGTCTCTCTTACACACTGGCAGAATTGCAAACAAGAGTTCACAGCTGTGTGCTTTCATAACGCAAACCATTTTACACCACAGTTCAGTAGCTACTAATGAGCAAGAGCTTTTGAGGGTATGTTTTATTTATGACTGTAGCCTAGGTATCACAAATTAAATGAAAATATATGTTAGCGCAGTTTTAACAAATCTCTGTTCCTTGTCTCTCTGAAAAATAACTGACGTTCATTGTTTTTCTGTTTTTCTTTTGTTCTTTTATTATTTTTAAGAATGCAAAACTAGCCTTTTACAAAAGAAACACAACTAGAAATGCATTGGAGAGTTTGAACCTCAATTCAGTTATCTACTACAAATTGGCTGTAATTTTGTAACTAAACTCTGCCTATATTTTTTGTCCTGCAAAAAGAAACAATTTTTATTTCTATTACCGTATTTACTGATGAGAAATTTTTCAGCCAACTGTTTGAAAATGACTACATAAAGCATATTGGTTGTGTCTCTAGAGATATAGTTCTGAACTCCCACTTATCTCTTCTTAGTTTCATTGCTTTCTTGATGTGCATTTAAACCTGCCCCTGAGTTAGGTTACTGTCAGTAGTGTTATCTGTACTTTCTGAATAGCTGTTGTGATATTCGCAGACTACATTGATCAGGAACTGTCTGGGCTTGAACATTGTTACATTAAGACAGATAATGGTTGTAATGGAGAATAGATCTTTTTGCCTTAGACATTTCTGTACTTTTCCACTGGTGCTTGTTCACAAGGGAGAACTTTGAAAGTTTGCCCATAAGGCAAAAAAATAAAGAATTTCTGGAAGCAATCTGGAGATGGATATCTATTTATTAAAAAAAATCAATTCCAATTACAGGCTCATTTATTAGTAAAGCAAAGTATAATCCTCATGCCAGAAGCCAGGGAAAACTCATGAAAACAACATGCAGTAATTACTGTATAACATCTGTGTACATCCTGTCCCCCTGTTAAACGTAGGCATTAACTACAGTATTAGGAACATATTTACAGGAGTGAATAGTCAACCTAGTATAAGCTAACTTCCTAGGTTGATGTCTTCTTCCACTTCCCTAGTATCTGAAAGAAAGGAGAAGTACAGCTGTGTATGTTCAACATGCTGATAGCCCTGCACTCCAGACCTCTTGATTACTTCCTCCAAGAGCTTCTTAAAAGCATTAATAAGTGTTAAAAACCAGATGGAACCATGCAAAGCCAGGTATCAAAATCAAATCAAACCAAACAAGATTTACCTCCAGTCACATCATGGCCAAGTAGTCCAGAAAGGAACCATGCCCAGCAGTACTCAAAAGAACCTGGAAAACTCAAAGGAAGCAATTTGCCCTCTCTGTTGCCTGGTACAGTTTGCTGATGAAGGTAGCAGCAGCATCCTCTGTAAAACCAGACCAAAAATCAGATTTAAAAATACAGTCTTATTCAAGAGAAACTTAGAGCCAAAATGCCCATATTTGTTTAAGAACATTGTCAAGAAACATAGATTTCTATCTGCCCTATCACCTAAGAATCTGTCCTTGCCACCTTGGAGAAGTCGAAGACATCACTCACTACCTTTTGAGATGTCCATATTACCACTCCCCTAGATCAAGGTTTTTGGCAAGTTCTCTGACTTCCATCCAAGACAGACCTAATCTCGCCCAGGTCTGTTGGCTCCTGGCTGACATTAACGCCAATACCACCTTAAACGTGGCAAACTTTGCCTTGGCTGCAATTAACATTCGAGCTCGCTTGTTCCCTGTACATTTGTCTCTTTGATTCCTACTTACGCCTTATTGTATTTTCTTTTTTAATTAACTATCTCACCTGCTGCTTATTATTTTATTTTAACGTATTTTAATGACTTATAGTTGATAAATAAACACTTCCTATCTGACAAAGGGGATTCATTGTGGCTACTGCAGTAACAGCTAGGAGACAGCTAGGACTGTAATTGGCAATCGGATTCATTTCCATGAGCTGAATGAGAAAGCAATTTTTAATGCTTTCTCTAAGACTTTCTAGAAATAATTTGTGCAGTTTGTGCACATTTACGGAAATATGTACAATTGCACATTCCCAGAAACTGTACATTTCAAGAAAAGTGCAACAATTAAACCTATGATAATTTTTGCGTCATGCATGGATGATTAAAAATGGAAGCACTGGATGAGTTGTTTGATCATTTATGAATAATTTGCCTATTATTTTGTGGGGGTTTTTTGCGTATGTGTTCAAGTTCAAGAAGCTACACACATTTTGTGCTATTCTACACAACAATGAGAAAAAAGTTTTGTTGTTCCAGGCTTACATGGGACACAGGAACTTGGGTGTGTGTGTGTTGATGTGGTTTGCCAAGACATTTTATCATATCTAAACAACCTGTCTCAATGAAAAAATAAGATATTAATGACCATTCTTCATGTCACAAACGTCTAATGACATCATCAACCACACTGGGTTTTTAGAAATATAAAAATCCCAATTCTCTCATGGAAGTCCCAAGTTCCCAAGGAATCCTTTTTATTGTGGGAAAGCCTTTGGGAGCTGCAAGACAGAGGAGAGTCCTTACCTTCTAAATCAGTGGTCCTTAACCTTGGGTAACCCAGGTGTTCTTGGACTGCAATTCCCAGATGCCTTCACCACCAGCTATGCTGGTTGAGGGCTTCTGGGATTTGCAGTCCAAGAACGCCTGGGTTACCGAAGGTTAAGAACCACTGTTCTAAATATCACCACCTCCAGAATGATGTTGGAAATTAACACCCATCCTGCAGCCCCCAACAACTTCCCCATAATGGAAGGCATTCCATGGGAGCATTAGAATCTTCAGATGGGGAATCAGATGGGGAAATCGGAAATATTTTTATTTGTGAAAAATCTCTGCAGCTAAAGATGCCTCAGTTTTATGTGGCATAGCAGTACAAACGGGATTTCAGTCTGAGTGTCCCAGTCACTCCACTGGGCCAATCCACCTCTGACTGACTTAATGTGTCAAGATGAACATGTATTGAACAAGCATGTGGTAGACCTTCAAGGATGCCGTTTGTGTCCTCAATATGAACAATCTGAAAAGTATCTATATGAACTTAATATGGAGAAATGGCAGGAAGATCCAGTGAAATATTGTACATAATTGATTTTATGTACAAACTACTTTGACAACTAGTCACAGCAAGTCACTGAGGGCTCCTCAGATCTCTGCATGTAATGAAATCACTACACAAAATGGCAACGCTAAATACTAGATGGATCCAACCTGTGTGGAAATTCAGCCTCATTGTCACAGAGCAGTCCCTCAAATGAGCTACAGCCTGTGGTTAGACATCTTGCTTGCTCTAAACAGCAGGAAAACTATTGTCTTATTTTGTACTCTTAAAAAAAGACTTGGGAGCCAGAATGGCTCTAAAATCACTCTTCCGGACAGCATTTGCATTTAGTTTTTAGAATCCCTACTCTGAGCAAAAGGAGCAGGATATGCATGTCTCCCTTGGCAGCTGGTTGCTAAAAGAGAGGAATAGGAGCTTAGCTATGAGTGCTGCCATGGGATACTTGACAGCAGCGTGGAGCATGGGGTTCAGTGAGGCTTGTGGACAATTTTAAAAATGGCAGACTACCGGCAAACGAAATTGGATTGTTCAAAATGTAAGGGACAATGATCAATGTGCTGGACAGTCTAATAAGGTTTCCAAGCTCTGACTTTCCCCAGGTGACTTGAAGGAGTCAAATATAACTGGATGGAACAATACATCATGCCAACATCTGACACAGATTTGTCAAACTTGTGTGTGTGTTTAGTCGTTTAGTCGTGTCCGACTCTTCGTGACCCCATGGACCAGAGCACGCCAGGCCCTCCTGTCTTCTACTGCCTCCCGGAGTTGTGTCAGGTTCATGTTGGTTGCTTCGCAGACACTGTCCAGCCATCTCATCCTTGGTCGTCCCCTTCTCCTCTTGCCATCACACCTTCCTAACATCAAGGTTTTTTCCAAGGACTCTTTTCTTCTCATGAGATGGCCAAAGTACTGGAGCCTCAGCTTCAGGATCTGTCCTTCAAGTGAGCATTCAGGGTTGATTTCCTTTAGAACTGATAGGTTTGTTCTCCTTGCAGTCCAGGGGATTCTCAAGAGCCTCCTCCAGCACCACAATTCAAAGGCATCAGTTCTTCGGCGGTCTGCTTTCTTTATGGTCCAGCTCTCACTTCCATACATCACGACAGGAAAAACCATAGCTTTGACTATTCGGACTTTTGTTGGCAAGGTGATGTCTCTGCTTTTCAAGATGCTGTCAAGATTTGTCATCACTTTCCTCCCAAGAAGAAGGCGCCTTTTAATTTCAGGGCTGCTGTCTCCATCTGAAGTAATCATGGAGCCCAGGAAGATAAAATTTGACACTGCCTCCATATCTTCCCCTTCTATTTCCCAGGAGGTGATGGGACCAGTGGCCATGATCTTAGTTTTTTTGATGTTGAGTTTCAGACCGTTTTTTGCACTCTCCTCTTTCACTCTCATTACAAGGTTCTTTAATTCCTCCTCACTTTCTGCCATCAGAGTGGTATCATCTGCATATCGGAGGTTGTTGATATTTCTTCCGGCAATCTTAATTCCGGCTTGGGCTTCTTCCAGTCCAGCCTTCCGCATGATGTATTCTGCATATAAGTTAAATAAGCTGGGGGACAATATACAGCCTTGCCGTACTCCTTTCCCAATTTTGAACCACTCAGTTGTTCCATGACCAGTTCTAACTGTTGCTTCCTGTCCCACATATAGGTTTCTCAGGAGACAGATAAAGTGGTCAGGCACTCCCATTTCTTTAAGAACTTGCCATAGTTTGCTGTGGTCCACACAGTCAAAGGCTTTCGCATAGTCAATGAAGCAGAAGTAGATATTTTTCTGGAACTCTCTGGCTTTCTCCATAATCCAGTGCAAGTTAGCAATTTGGTCTCGAGTTCCTCTGCCTCTTCGGAATCCAGCTTGTACTTCTGGGAGTTCTCGGTCCACATACTGCTGAAGCCTACCTTGGAGGATTTTGAGCATAACCTTGCTAGCGTGCGAAATGAGTGCAATTGTACGGTAGTTGGAGCATTCTTTGGCACTGCCTTTCTTTGGGATTGGGACGTAGACTGATCTTTTCCAATCCTCTGGCCACTGTTGAGTTTTCCAAACTTGCTGGCATATTGAATGTAGCACCTTAACAGCATCATCTTTCAAGATTTTAAATAGTTCAACTGGAATGCCATCACCTCCACTGGCCTTGTTGTTAGCCAGGCTTTCTAAGGCCCACTTGACTTCGCTCTCCAGGATGTCTGGCTCAAGGTCAGCAACTACATTGTCTGGGTTGTCCAGGATATCCAAATCTTTCTGATATAATTCCTCTGTGTATTCTTGCCACCTCTTCTTGACGTCTTCTGCTTCTGTTAGGTCCCTCCCATTTTTGTCTTTTATCATGTTCATCTTTGTCAAACTTACCCAATCTGAAACCATATCTTTATCCTATGCCCTTAATAGTCACATGGCAATAAAGATCATGACATGCACCTTCTTTCCATCTACCCATTTAGAAGCATAAGAACAATACTTGGCTTCTTCTAAATAATAATTATGCAATTCATCCATATACTGTATTTTGGAAATAAAAACCTTAAGGTATGTGTTTCAGGAACGTAACTACAGCCTATCAAAGCTGCCATGCTGCAAGAGAAATTAACCAAGGTATGAGCTGTTTTTCTGACCAGTTATAAAAAGTCTGCAATTTGGAAGCCCCCAGAAGCCTATTAATATTGTGTTACTTATACAAAAAGTGTCACACTCCCTTTGGGTGGGTTTTTCTTTTTTAAAATACCTTAGTAATGACCATAATTATTCAAAGCTGTTCCACAAAATGTGGAATTAGGTTTCAAATCTTTTCAGGGTGTAAAATAAAATAGCAATTAAACTTTATTCTGCTCTTTGAAACGTCAGGAGTTAAGGCATGTGGAAATTCCTGCCAAAAACACAAGGTCAGAAGTGCATTATGAGTCATAAAGTCCTTTAATGGGAGTTCCTTTTTTGTCCATAAATTCCTTGATTATCTTCTGAGAAGGGGAAATGAATTAAAGAACACTCCTAATAGCTGTCCAGCAGCAGGTTTTTATACCAAAATACAGGGAGAACATGCACAGGTTCAACCAATATGATTATTGCCAAAAGTAATGCTTTTATACTATCCTCTGGCACTATCCTCTCTGCGCATCTATCCTGCATGTAGCTGTTGTTGGTTTAGTAGACACTGGAGCCCTATACATATCAATGTTATAATTAAGGTTGATAACAAGTTTCCATGTAATGTTTCCCATAGAAACAAATGTTAGGAACTGAAGGGGCTTTTCTCCCAATTATAGCAACATTTTTATTGTGGCTATTATTCACTGATGCTGCCTCTCAATCCTACTATCACTCAGTCTGCCTCATAGTTGTGCCACTTTCTAAGACTCTGTACCTTTTATTGAAGTAGGAAATGTGAAATAGTTATTTTGGGGTCAACAGTGTAGTTTTTTCCCATCCCATCACTTAGGTAGGACTAGTTTTACTGGAATATGTCTGACCCTGGAATGTGTTTCGGGGGATGGGTGGGATTTGATCAGCACACCAATGTCATAGAGTGGACAGTTTATGAGTTACATCTTGTAGTATTCAGGAACTATCTCTCCATTGATAGCTTCCTTTCTTTTGTGAGTTGGGAGGTTTTCCTCAAAACTCTTTAGGAGAAATTGGTCTGCTTTGAACTAGGTTGGCCATATGTCCTCCTTTAAAGAGAACGGTCTTCCGTTTGAAAAGCTGTCCTCTTTTTTTGTAATGCATGTCCTCTTTTTTTTTTGATGACACGTAACTGGCCACTCTTTTCCCTAAGTAGGTTTCCCTGGCCAAGCAGGGAAAGTAGAGGCTTTGACTGGTAGATGCATCTAATCAAATAAATAAATAACATGATTCAGGGGGTGGTTGTTTTGTAAGAAAAGACATAAACCACACACATTGAGACTGATGGATATAGGAAGGATATAGCATGGCATGTCAGTTTGAAGTTCAGATATGAAAAAAGTCACAGGAGCAGAGAATCTGAAAAAACTGTTGAGACCGTTCCTCTGAAAAAATGTATTGGCCAGATATTTCACAAAAACTCCAGTGAGAACTGTTTATTTGCTTTCTATACATATCCATCTTCAGTAAGCTGCAGAAAATACAAGGCATAGGCCTTTTAGAGAGGCTGTATCTGGTTTATTTGTTTGATTTATATTCAATCTTCATCTCAATGCTGTGGCCCAAGGTAATTGCTTAGTCACAATTTTGTGCAGTATCATAAGCAGTAGCATATTTCCCCTTAAATTATACTAATAATGTTGCGACAAGAAAGATTTTATTAAAAATGCAAGAGGTCATACCTTTATTATTCTATTATTAAGGAAAAAACAGCAAGCTTTCGTGAACAAAGTCCACTTGTTCAGGCAAGCCATGCACCGATTTTTCAGAAATATTATTATAAAAGAGAATCCAAAAAAAATTCATGGCAGACGTCTGCCAGACATGCTTCTTAAGATTAGTTCAAATGCTGGCTGCAAACCTCCTGGGGGGAGTGTGATGCCAAATTTCACCCCTGGTAAAATTGGCTGGAAATTTCCACTCACTGTTTGAGAATGGTTTATGTATTTTCTCTGAGGCAGAGAAATTTCTCCATAGAAATATTATAGGTCTTTAACTTACCATGACACCAATGTGGCCATCCTCCCGTCCACGACTACTCCAGCCAGGAACACTTAGTAAGTAAGGGAATGCCACTCCAAGCCCTTTAGTCTATGCCAGTATTTAAGACAGGCGAAATCACTTCTGGAAACTATTGAGGAAAGATGCTGCTCAACCCTGAGCTGAAGGAGACCCTGGAAACCATCCCAGTATCTGCTTCTTAAATTTATTCTGCAGAACCTCAAGATTGGACTTGACTCCCTCCCCCCTTATTTCTGCCCAGAAAGCATGTGAGCCAAAAATTTAGCAGTGAAAGCCTTAAGAGCAGGATTTATTAGCTCTAGCAGAAACAAATATTTTAAGAAGCCCAATAGAACTGACATTGAATAAAGTAATGGCATTTAGGGGCTGCCTCCATGAAGGTTCCTCATTAAAATGCAGGCCGACATAGTTAAATGAATTCACTTGTTCAAGAGCATGTCCATCAAGTGGCCAATTATACTTAGAGGCTCTCTTCCCAAAAGCCATAATCTTAGTTTTTGAATAATTGATGGCTAAATGCTCATCTTTACAAAACTGCCCAAATCTGGTTAACATTCGAGGCCAGTTTTATTCAGAGATAGCAAAACCAATTGATCAGCATAAAGCAAAATCAAGATTTGCCATTGTCAACAGCTGGAAGAAAAAAAAGGAAGGGGGAGCCATTTCAGGGATCAGATCATTAATATAAAGACTAAATAGAAAAGGCACGAGAATGCAGCCGTGTTTTACCACCTTGGCTGATACGAATTTGTTGAGATAAAGCATCTTGTAAGACAGTTCTCACCTGCTATATGAGGGTTCTTAGTAATTTTACTGATCAAATTATACACGATGAAGGCCTGTTCTATTGTGCTTATGCTCTTTCTAAAACCTGCTTATTCCTCAGAGATGATACATTTGTTACTATCCCATTTACACGGTTTATTCAAAAGATATCATACATAAAATTTGGAGGCCACATCAAGAAGAGTAATAGGTCTATAGTGATAGGGATGTGATTGATCACAACGGCACTGGTTCACCAACTTGGCGGGAGATTACCTGTGCAATTGAATTTCTCTGTTAGTCCTTCTCGACATCTCAGCGGCCTTCGATACCGTCGACCATGGTATCCTCCTGGGGAGGCTCTCCGAGCTGGGAATTGGTGGCCTGGCGCTTGCCTGGCTCCGTTCCTTCTTGGAGGACCGTCCCCAGAGAGTACAGCTTGGGGAGAGTGTCTCGGCCCCGTGAAGCCTCAATTGTGGGGTTCCACAGGGGTCGATTATCTCCCCAATGCTGTTTAATATCTTTATGAGGCCGCTGGGTGGGGTCATCAGGGGATGTGGAGCGTTGTGTCATCAGTATGCGGATGACACCCAGCTCTACATCTCCTTTACTCCAACTGCAGGTGATGCCGTCCTGTCCCTCCAGCGCTGCCTGGGGACCGTACTGGAATGGATGCAGGAGAACGGGCTGAGGCTGAACCCGGACAAGACGGAGGTCTTGAGGGTGGGTGCCCCCACTGTTGGCAGCTTGGGTGACTCCCTCTCGTTTGGGGGGGTGACTCTTGCTGCAAAGAATGGGGTTCGCAGTCTGGGGATCCACCTGGACCCGGCGCTCTCCATGGAGACTCACGTGGCGTCCGTGGTCCGCACCGCCTTTTTTCATCTTTGGCGGATAGCCCGGCTGCGACCCTATCTCGATGTGGGGGCGCTCACCACCCTGGTCCATGCGCTCGTAATCTCAAGATTAGACCACTGTAACGCGCTCTACGTGGGGCTACCTTTGAGGCTGACGCAGAAACTCCAAGTGGTGCAGAATGCGGCGGCCAGACTCCTAAGTGGAGCTCGAAGATACCATCACATTTCTCCTATTCTGGCCGCGCTGCATTGGCTGCCCATTCAGTTCCGCGTTGACTTCAAAGTTCTGACGCTTACGTTTAAAGCCCTAAACGGTTTAGGGCCTCGATACTTGGCGGAACGCTTACTCCCACCCAGTTCTACCCGTGTCACCCGAGCGAGTCAGGAGGTGAGGCTGAGGAGCCTGACGCCGAGGGAGGCCCGGAAGGAAAAGACAAGAAACCGGGCCTTCTCGGCGGTGGCTCCTCGCCTCTGGAACAACTTACCTCCTGACATTCGCGCAGCTCCCTCGCTGGGTATTTTCAAGAAACAACTGAAAACATGGATGTTTAGGCAGGCCTTCCCCCTTTCTACCTAACACTTTCTTTTTCTGTTATAATATATCCCGTTTCTTGCCATCTTTGGGGAAAAAATTTTTTTATTCTATCTTAATTTATGTAAATTATTATTTGTGATGTGGTTTGTTATATGTTTCTTTTTTAAATGCATGTTGTAAGCCGCCTAGAGTGGTCACAATTGACTAGATAGGCGGGGTATAAATGAAATAAATAAATAAATAAATAAATAAATATAACTATATACATTGGCTAAACTGTGGGACTGCCACTCAGTATCAATGGTGAACACCTCAGAGGGAATCATATCTTCTCTGAAGGCCTTGCCATTATTTAGGGTGAGATCAAGGCTCCAATACCTGCAGGAGAGGCCATTCAGGGAAATTAAGTGGAATCTCATTTGTGTTCTGTGTATATGATAATAAACATGTGCTATCCAGTCAGTTCTGACTTATGGCAACTCTTTTTCAGGATTTTCTTGGGACAGAGAACTCAAAAGTGGTTTACCATTGCCTCACTGGGCTATCCAGCCAGCCTGTGTATGTATAGCATTCCCGGAAATGCAGCTAAGATGGAAAACCCATATTTCAGGTGGAATTGGGTTAGCAAGTGCCAAAGCTAAATGAGAGAACCCTCTATCAGTTTCCAGAATTTTGGTTCATTCCTCTCAATAAGGGCATGTCCTAAGGATTATTAATGAAAAAGAATTTATGTTCTCTCCAGTGGTGTTGCAAATAAGAAGTGGCTTCATCAACACTGGTACATTTCACCTGTCTTGTCAGTTTGCTCAGGTCCTAGACTTGCAAACCCTATCAGATCAGGATTGTAGGGCACCAGGGATTTTGTCTGAATAGGTAATCAAATAAGGCTTGTGCATATATATTCTGTCTTGATATAGCTCACAAATATTCCAAGTCCCATTGGGAACATGCTGTCATAGCTCTTGAAATTTATCTGTACCCTATATTTACCTTATACTGAAATCAGTTTTGAGGGACCATTTACATTGTTTCTTTCCCTGGCACTTTACGGTCTGCTTAACCCCCAGATTGCATTTCTTGAAATTTTAAGATCAGTCTAAGAGGGAGATGGTCACTATCAGGTCTATCATCTGTTGCTAAAAACTGCACTTAGAGAATGATGGAGGATGACTCTAGTATGTAGACAACCACCTTGACTCCTTTTTCAGTTAAATGCATGTAAAAACTTTTTGAGTGATCTAAATGAGTACCCTCAAGACATATAAGATAGAATGTACAAATCAGGTAAGAAATTGGCCATACTTAATATTCTCATCGTGAGAAGCTCAAGGTGTGTTTGTATCCCCTCCAAACTCAAGTCTTAGGGCTTTTCCCCACCATTATTTAATAATTGTTTCCCATTCTAGCATTGAAATTACTACAAATTAAAGAAGAGTGTTAGGATATGTATTCTAGAAGGCTAGGTGTTAGGATACTTGGTAAGGAGAATATCAAATAAATCATCCTGCTTAACCTAAATCTCTGTTGAAGAACCAACAGGTCTTGGTGGGAGATAAACTTGAACACAAATCAAAGAACCTGGTTTGCAACTTTGGATAGTCAAAACCTGCCAATAATTGGAATTTAAGTCAGCTGTCTCTATTCTCTCCATCTCTAGTGTGGAAGAGATTGAGGTAGCCTAATCTCCACTACCTCAAATTAAAGAGGAAATTTTCTGGGCAGAATGATCTCATGTCCTAAATCTCTGCAGACTTAAAGATTTTTTCTTCAGAAGCCAGATTTCTAATTGTGATATTTGCATATATTTACATAAATTAGCACATGCAAATTTGATGCAAAATGTCTTCCTTTTTTGTGAAGAATGTCCTTATTTTTGGCATTCCTTGTTCTGTCTTTCCTCCTTTTTGGTGATGTCTGTCCCCATTTTTGGCGATGGAGCAGTGCCCCCCTTTGTATATGACTGCAAAGCATAAGGTCGTGGTTGGCTACTTGTTTTGTTGGTTTAAATGGTCTTTTTTATTTTTATCTTTTGTTAAATATGTTGCTAGGCAACAATTAGTTAACTTGTTCAGGAAAAAAAATAGAATGTCTTCCCTCGTAATAGATGGCTGGATGTCCTTACATTTCATAAAGCAGAAAAATTCTCCAAAGGGGGAAAAACTGCAGTTTAAAGCAAAAGTTGTCTTAAAGCTGTACCACCAAATGCAAGAAAATGCAGACCACAGATCAACCTCTCCACCTTTACTGAAATCATTGATACCCCCTTCTTGTACCTTACCATCTATCGCAAGTAAAGAGAAGAGGTGAGCTCTGCTCTTTGATTTTTCTAAAGGGAAAAAATCCTTTTACCTAGGACTAAGCCAAATAAATGCAGCCAAGCATCCAGCCCCCATAGACAGGTACAGTGAACAGGACAAGTAAATATTGCATATGACGTAAATCGTAAGGATTATGACAAGAATATGCTGCTGATTTGCTGTTTGTTGATACAGATGGTATGAAAAATGGTGTCTTTCATTTCAGCTCTCCCATACCACTAGTGACACCCTCGCAAGGGGTCAGGTGCCTAGTGGGATTATGCCACAGTGTTTATTGGGAGTTGAAGTTCAGGTATCGAAACATATATCCATGTGCCCATGCTTGGGCGATGAGGATGGGAAGAGTGTTCTGTAGTCTAGATCAATTCTGTTGTCTAAATCACTGGTTCTTAACCTTGGGTTACTCAGGAGTTTTGGACTGCAACTCCCAGAAGCCTTCACCACCAACTGTGCTGACTGGGGTTTCTGGGAGTTGCAGTTCAAAGGCATCTGAGTAACAAAGGTTAAGAACCACTGGTCTAAATTCTCAGCCACGGCCATAAATACAATATGAAAGAAATATGGGCCAGATCCGGATTGTATAAATAGCATAATGACCCTTAAAAGATAGCATGTGAAGAATTGTTTCCAGACTGTGGCCCCCTTCAAATATGCTAGGACGCCCCAAGGGGCCCTATAGCCTCTGTTGATAATGGCTGGTCTAAATTATAGCTTCAGCCATAACTGCTTGCTTTAAGAAGGATTTTTCCACCTCTTTTGAGAATAATTTTGCCAGACAGCTCCCTTTTAAACCTTTGCTTAGGTGTACAATTGGAGCAGTTGAAAAAAGTATGGCTGTGTGGGAAGATAAAAGATAAACATACACCATAAGTAAATTTTGTCAAATTCTTTTTCTGTCTATATGCAAAAAGCAAAAAAAAAAAAAAAAAAAAAAAAAAAATCAATGTGTGCTACTTATATACCACATCATAGTGCTCAAAGCACTCTTTGGGGGATTTCCAATTTAATTATGCAGGCTGCACACTGCCCCTTCCCCCAGTGAGCTGGGTACTCAATTTAGCAACCTTGGAAGGATGGAAGGATGAGTCAATCTCAAGGTGGCTACCTGAGCCCAGGATCATAAGCAGAGTCTTCACTGATGTACAGTACCGCAGTTGAACCATTGCACCACGAGGCAAGTCAAAACTACTCTGCCTCAAGTCATACCATTGTTCTGTCTGGGCCATGCATTTACTGTGACTCATAGTAGAGATCTAGAAGCACGCCCCATAAGTTCCTTTCAGTTTGAAGTGCTAGGGTCTGAAAAGGGGAATTTCAAAGACAGAGATTCAAAGCAGGTGCTCTACTACTCAAGTAGGCCCTTTCCTCAAGAACAAGTACCCTTCATCAACATATTTCCATGACATAATAAACTCAAAATATGCAAGTAGCATTAAGCTAACAATAAATATTAAAATGGGCTGAGAAAATTAAAACTATTTTGCCTTAAGGACAGCAAAGTGTTGGCGCTAAGCAAGCCATTCTGGAGAGGGAGTTCCACAAACAGACCGGACACCTAACTCTGCTGCTACCTCCCTTTTTCACTGCCCAGCCAACCTCTGACAGCAGGGCACCTGGAGGACAGAATTTGCAAATCAATGATCTTAGTATTTAGACAGGTTGATCTGAGGTGATGCTTTTTTTAAAGACAGCAACTATTGCAAATGAAGAGAGCTAAAAGAAGATCTTGCCTCAAAAGCAAAACACAATCTGTTTACCCAGATATGTTAAAAAAATCTCCCCATGAAGTCTTTTTAAATCACAACATGCTGTATTTTATTACAGAATGAAAATTCTTAAATATGTATCACGCATATGTTCATCATACTGTCTTTTATGCAGAGGTTCTCCAACATGCAGCCATCTGCCAACAAATTCTAGAAAACTATGACTTCCTGCTTTAATTACAAAGGGAACTCCATATGATTGCTGCTAATGAAAGAATCTGACTGCTTGCATTTATCTGGTCCACTGTGTTTCAAACTGTATTCCCAGGAATCCTGGAGTCTCTTAGAAACTTGTCCGTATCCCTGCACTAAGAAGATTGATTATGGCAGGCAAGCTGGCCTGGAAGATGGCTCTCTCACTATTCCTAATTGCCCATAAAATGCATAGCCACTGGGGAGCAATGTGCTGTAGGATGGTCATGTTCAGTGCATGCATTAACTAAATGTCCTCTCTTGAATGCTTACTATTTAAAGACAAATTGGATTTCTGTGGAAGAGAGGTATAGCTTTCTTGGCTGACCCATCAATATGGAATGAGTTCTAGGCCTGTGTAATACTTTCTGATGTTTCATAATTCCATTAATTTTTATTATTTCAATGTATAATTCTAATTTGTTCATCAGAGTAGTATTCTACTGTCTTTATGTATCCTCTTGAACACTTTACTCAAAAAGCTTCCTTTTGTCTGAGACAGTGAGATAGTAAGGAGCCAGCAAATTAGAACATGACACACCTGATAGGTTCTCTTTGTAATCAAAGGGTGTAAGAGCTTCAGAACTCCTGAAGTTGCAGATTATTTTCCTAAGTGGGACACTAGAGACAGAGAGACAAGCTCTCTGTGTGTCTAAGATTTTTACCATGGCTGCCCGAATTCCTATTTCTTCACCTTTGAATCCTGCACTCTAGATGATTCCACAAAGGGCTCTTCCTAGGATAAATTAATTCTAGCTTATTGTGAAGTCCTGGCTTATTTTCAAGGTAGTATGTTCATTAATCTTTGTTATGGCAAAGCAAAAACTTCCCTTTTTGTTGTCTTATCATGGGGTGCAAATCTTTCAAATGTACTGATTATGCTGAACTGCACAGTCAGATATACTGGCCAATATCCTATTGCTTAGTTACTAAATCTCACTAGAGGAGGCCCAAGTCCTCTAGTGGGATTTAGTAACTCCTTCATGGGTTCCATTGATTCAATCTGGTCTACTCTACCCTTTAGATCAGTAAGTCACAGTTAGAGGCCCATTTGAATCAGCCTTGTTACCTGGCTGATTGCCTCTCCCTCAAACATCTACCTGTCCCACCCATTCCTCTTATATTGGGAGGATCCAAGTGGCCATCCGAAGAGAGGCCAGGAAATCAGTCACTCAAAACTGGGCCTTCTCCATGGTGGCCACTTCACTTTGGAACTCCCTGCCACCAGAGGTGTGATCGGCCCAACCCCTCCTGGGTTTTAGGAGGCAACTGAAGACCTCGTTGTTTTGTCAAGCCTTTCAATAGTTTGCCCCTAATTAAGTAATCTTATGTATCCCTTCTGCCACCAGCCTGCCATTAATTTTCACTGTTGATCACTCAATCAATCACTCTTACAGAAATGTTGAGTCATCAAATCCTCATTGATTCAATGGGCCTACTCTAGCATGATTTACTATGCTAAGCAACAGGAGTTTTTCCACTGTGCTGCAGTGGTACGTGTCATATTTGTCAATTATGTTACCACACCATTACGCAGCTGTGTTGCACATTGGGGGGGGGAACACCCTATGGATGCTGACATTTGTTCTGATACTAAGGAACCCTGTGGCCTCCCCTGTATACAGAGAGAGCATAAAGACGAAAACATATCCTTTACTCTCTCTTGCTTACTTTCTCTCATGTCTGCCATCTTCTCAATTCCCAGTGTAATTCTTCACTCCTTTTACTTTCTCAGAAGCCAAGCAATTATTGTGCAGCCTTTGCAGCTGGCAGTCATACTCTATTCATCTTCCTCTCTATTCTCTTCTCTGAGACAGCTTGTATAGTTAATTATTAAAATGTCTTTTTGTTATGTTTTCCTCAATAAAACTTGACTTCTGGGGAAGTTCTGGTCTCATCTTTTTTGCAAAGTAGCACTCCACTAATTTTCCTGAACAATCTAAGTTACTCATGCTGTTTTCCTTTGAATCTTTAAGACTGTTCATTTCTTAACTAGGCCTGTCATGTACATAATACCCTGTGCTCCAGCAAGGCCCATGGTCACAGTGGGAAACTGGTTCCATAGCATTATGATGTATACCTCGCAACTGGCAGTCTGAGCACCCCCTCCCAAATCGATCATGTTCTGTCAAAGCTTGTTCCCTGAACACTGAGTAGTTGTCTGCAGGTATGTATACAGCCAAGCATTTTTAACAAGTGTGTCATATTCATTCATTCATTCATTCATTCATTCATTCATTCATTCATTCATTCATTCATTCATTCAACATTTTTGCTTAAGCGGGCTTTCCCAGTTGCTGCCAGATTTCACCAGTGTGAATTGCTTCTGAATTTTGGCCATGGTATAGGTTAGGGGGTAATCTGTTCTGGCCAAAGAAAAAAAATAACAACCATAACAAAAAAGAAAATATGTACTGTACAGTAACCAGAGCAAGTCATGACAGCCGCCGCCAAGGGCTTCCCTGGCTTCCCCACTGCTGTAATGGCAGTGGGGAACCCTGGGAGCTGGGGAAGCCAGGGAAGCTGGGGCTGGGGAAGCTTTTGGTGGAGGCTGTAACAGCGGTGGGGAATCCCGGAAGCTGGGGAAGCTGGGGCGAGGAAGCCAAGGAAGCTTTTGGCGGATGCTGGCAGGGAATCCTGGGAGGCGGGGAAGCCTTCGGCGGAGGCTGTAACAGTGGTGGGGAATCCCAGGAGGTGGGCAGGGTGGGGAAGCCAGGGGCGAGGAAGCCAGGGAAGCCTTCAGCAGAGGCTGTAACGGTGGCAGGGAACCCCAGGAGGCTGAGCCCAGCCAGGATGGTCTGGCGGCTTGCCTCCAGGTGGAGGTGGCAGCAGTGGTGGGGAAGCCCAGGAGGCTGAGCCTCCATTTTCCTAACTGTTGGGGTGAAGAAGCAGTCTCTTCGCCACCAAATTTTTGAATTTCCCGCCCTTTCCCCCTAACTTTTTTGTTCTGTAACTTGATCCCCCGGCCGCAAGTCGAAGCAAAATTTTGTGGCTGGAGCTTTTCACATCTCGAAAATTTCACAAGTAGGGACGCCCGTAAGTCGAGGCCTCACTGTACTTAGTTTAATCTATTTGTGGCTTCTAGCCATGATAGCAAAATCAACTTCCATAGGCACAGACAGTATACTTCTTTGTACCAGCTACTGGAACTTAACAACAAAGGGTGGATATGACCATTATCATGTCCTGTTGTGAATTTTCCATGGTATCTGTCTGCTCTTTGTCAGCATACAGATTTGACAGGTAACTTAACTAAATTAAATAGCACTTTCACTCATAGACTTGGTGTATTTTTTTAAAAAAAGACATACACAAGAAAAACACATTAAAACTCAAGAAGGATTGCCACTTATACAACATAAGGCTGCTAAGAGCACATTGAAGTGTCATAGCTGCCAGCTCCTGTCTTAGTAAGATCTACTTGCATTTTTAATATGGATTTGTTAACAGCAGTTAACCAGGTCCTCAAACTGAGAAAAGAAACAATTTTGTAACAATCACGGCTTAGCTTCCAATGTCATTCAGCAGCCTGGAATGGTGGTGTGTTAGGTCATGCTGCTTCCCCATTAAACATTAATCGGGAACACGGCAGGGCTGAGAACACCAATGCTCCAGCAGTATGGAATGCAATTAAATGGGATCATCGCAGGCTGCCCCTTTAATTGTTTCCATTTCTATACCCAAACAGCAATCTAGATATTCCTAATACCACCTGTTCACATAAAAATAGAAATAATTTATAAATAACTGGAATCAAATATATCCCCACAGGACATTGGGTGATATTAGTAGCAATGAATTATGATATAATCAGCCTGTGTTAAAATGATCAAGTGATATTTTAGACAGGTTCTTCAGTTCATCGGGTGTATAATATCAAGGTCATTTTTAATGGCTGGAATAATAGACACAATTTTATGCTAGAGATCATAGAAATAATTAATACTGATATTCTACAGCTGGAGGAATAGAGAGGGGCATTGTACAGTGGTCAAACATATGGTCTGCATGCATAAGATCTTGGGTTTAGAATCCATGTCTCAAATGGTAGGCATGAGAAAGATTCTCAATGAAAAATTCAAGGAGGTGCTTTCAAACAAAGGAGACCATTCAAGCTAGATTGACCAGTGATTGAGCTGAGTCAAAATCTGTTCCATGCTCTACCAGTGGTCCCCAACCTTGGGCCTCCAGATGTTCTTAGACTACAACTTCCAGAAACCTTCACCACCACCTCTGCTGGTCAGGATTTCTGGGACTTGACGTTCAAGAATATCTGGAGGCCCAAGATTGGGGACCACTGCTCTAAACAACAGGCTTGTGGATTATTTAAGGATCCCTTCCTTTTAAAAACAAAAAGATGGAATAGCATGGATTTAAGAATAACTAGTTTATAGATTAACATTTCTGAATTTATTTTCAAAGTTATTATTTTTTTAAAAAAATGAATTTTAGCTCCTCAATCTAAAAATGCCCCCATAAAGAATGTAACGCTTGTAGTTATTCATACTCGGCAAGTAAAGAATACTCTGATGCAGTGAAGTCAAACACAGGTTTGCTCTGAACGATTCAAAAACCATGTTTGACCCCAGTTTTTGAGGGAGGCAATACATTAAGTTCAAGACCCATTTCATAACTTTGCTGCTTTGAAAAATGGTAGCTGGAGTTCTAAATTTGCCCTCCACTTTCTTTCCCTCAGTTGGAGATTCTAAAGAGATTACTTTAGGGTAATTTTTTATCTTCCTAATATTTCATCTCCTTTCTGTTGGAAGGACTGTGCCCTTTTTTCAGTCTTTTCTGTAAGGAGAATGCTTATAATGACAGATTCATTGGCTATAGAAACGTGAACAGTCAGCTGTTCATTAAACTAAGCATCAGTGGAAAAAGTCAGCTTAGTCCCAAAAGGGATGAGCAAAGAACTGGAGGAAAGATTTGTAGAGTTTCACTTCCTTTGCTTGCCAGCAGGTTATGAAGGCGCAAGTCAGAGTGAACTACAGTCGACGGGAAATTTAGAATTTTTATTGATTCGAGCGTTTCATCACTAAACAATGAAGGAGTTTCTTTCCTCCAAACAATTTCGGCACATGAGCATTTGACAGACATGCTCCTTATACTGGAATTTTTGTTTTGTTGTGCTTTGCTTCTTGCTTTTATGGCACAGCAAAATTCAAAAAAAAAAAAAAAAGCAGAGCAACCTGAAAGCTTGGCATATTTATTTCAATTTGCACTTTCTTGGATTATAGTCTACTTCACAGACACACAGAGCACAATAGTTAGGCCTAAAGATAGACATGAACAAAAAGAAATGAACCAGGAAGTTTGGGTTGGTTCAAATTCATCAAAAGTGACAAACCAAAACTAACTGAACCAACACACTTTTTAAACAATTTTTGTACATTTGGTTCATTTGTCCATTCCCCATTGCCCTGGACAGCCTGCTCCTATCAGTCAGAAGCACTAAGCAACCCTAGGAGGGACCTAAAGACTACTGGAGCCAAACATGTGGCTGAAAGGCCTCTGGGGGAATTGCTTGTTCTTATTTATAAGGCGGATTCTCAGGAGCCATTTTCACCTCTGAGCCACTTTTGCTAGACAGAGGAACCCTTCACCCTTGGAAGCAGGTTAGCTCAAACCTCCAGAAGCATATTGCTTCCCTTGTCAGGCAAGTAATCCAAATAAAACAAACTGGCTAAATATGAATTCTTTGCAGTACCTATACAGTACATTCTTTACGACACCATATCAATTTAAATATTCAAACATTACAGAGTCCATTCACGTCCAAAATTTAAATCTATTGGGAAGCCGAGAGGTCTTGTTCAAGTATGTGTAGCTCATACTCTAGAAGACTCGGATCAGGATTTTAAGTCCCACATGTTTCTTTATGTCAGATTTTTTTTACAGTATTTCAGTTCTTTTACTGATATTTTAAGAGGTCCCTGCTAACACAGCTGCTCCCATGAAAACCTTATTTCACTTTCTTTCTCAATGCTGGGGCTGTAAGTCTTTCTGACAAGATTGTTCACAACCACACGGACTTGGAGAAAGAAATAATTTATAACTCATTCTGGGCAGTAATACTTTCCTCTCCCAAGTACTGGGTGGCTGGCTGATACCCACTTACAGGCAGCACTCACCCAATCTTAAACAACTATCAACCACAACAGGCTACATAACACAGATACAAAGATGGAAACAAAGCAAAGTGCCCAGCTTAATACACCACCCCATACTACTCAAAGCACTCTCTGGGCAGTTTTACAAATTGTTAATAATGCAGGCCACACATTACTCCCACACCACCCCCAGTGAGCTGGGTACTCAACAAGGCCCTGTTGTCTCAGTTTCTGTCACACAGTTCAGTACTGAATGTCAACATACATCAGAGAGAAGAGAAGCTTTAAAGCCTTTAAAGAGAGAACAACCAGTTAATTAGAACAAAGTAATTACGTACATGTATACTCAACATTTATTTAATTTTATCTGATCTGGATCCAATTTGACTTTGAACCCAATCTGGATTGATCTCAGTTGGCCATGCTTGATTTGGAATTTAGCTGTATTGGTTGCACAGTCCTATTACAGTGGTGCCTCGCTTAACGATTGCCTCGCTTAATGAGAAAATCGCTGTATGATTAGGTTTTTGCGGTCGGAAAACAATTGTTTAAATGGGGTTTTTCTGCTTTGCGATGATCAGTTCCCTGCTTTGGTAACCGATTTTCGCTTTACGACGATCAGCAAACAGCTGATTGTCGGGTTTCAAAATGGCTGAAGAAAATGGCTCCCCGCTGTTTTTAGGACTGATTTTTCGCTATACAGGGAGCAGAAAATGGCCGCCCTATGGAGGATCTTCGCTGGATGAGCAGGTATTCAGCCCATCGGAATGTATTGAACGGTATTCAATGCGTTTCAATGGGGGGGTTTATTTCGTTTGATGAGGCTTTCGCTCTACAGCGATTTCGCTGGAATGAATTAACGTTGTCAAGCGAGGAACCACTGTATCTACTAGGAACTTAACTGAAAGCTCGGTTGCCAATTTAACTTTCAAAAGTACTTTTTCTAGTAGTAGCCCTGATTATTTGAACTTGTTATAAGACACACTAGATTTCTGCAAGCTATAATGGTTTTGTTTGTTTGTTCATTTTTGTATGGATGGAAGTTGACAACTTCTGAGACATCTGACAGCTTCTCTTCCCCTACAAGTTGCATTATATTTCCTCTGCACACCAATAATGTGCCCTCCCTTATTTTCTAACATCCATTTGGCTCAAGCTAATGCATTCTCTACTTTATTTCTATCTTTCACTTCCATCTTTGTGTCACCTTCCCACACATCTAAATACTTTCTCCCCGATATCTGTCAAGCCATCCCTCCTTTCCAGTTTCACATAATTTTCTTAAACTTTCCAGTTTCATATGATTTTCTGAACTACCATAGATGCTGATATTGACATTCTTTGCCCATTGCTCTTTTTATACTTGCTATCAGGTCAGCTCTCCATTTTGTGACAATTAGACAAAAACACAGAGTAGGATCAAGTCTGTTTTCTGTTCCATACTGTATCTCTTGTCCTTGATTAGCATTAAAATAACCTATTACTATTTATTATAGGAAGAAAGAATGTTGTGTAGCCTTCTTAACAGTGAAGTGTAATTTCTCAGTTATCTAAATATTCAGTCACATCATATCCCATGTTACTTCTACTGGAACATATATAACACCAATCAGTCTAATTTATCTTGACTGATGTGCTATCACTGAATTATGTACTTCATTGGGAAATGGTTCACTAGCTGACTCACTGAGATGAAATTAACTGAAGGTTTATCATCTGAGCATGATGAACAAGCTAAGGGAAAACTGCACTCTCTCTTGTCAACTGCCTTCAATGGCTAACATATCAAAGGGAAATTATATACTGCCTGAAGTAGTTATATTGGATGGGTGTGGGGAGGCAAAGGCAAACATCCAGTGCACAGTGCACTATGGAATACTTGATCACAAAGAAGTGCTCGCACAAACAGGAGAGGTGGGGGTAAAAAACTCAGCAAATACAAGTATAAATACTTTTCTAGACTTCATTACTTGAGCCTGCAAGTGAAGAGGTTGTGTTACATCTTGGGGGGGGGGGAGACTCATTGTACACTGAAAATAATACATCAGGATGAAGACCTCGCTAAGCCATCTCATTCATCTCAGATGTGAGACACCATGAAGAGGTCAACTAGTGCTACAAAGTTATCAAATACAAGCCAAACTAACCTTCAAATGTCATGCTGTCAGGGGATTCTGAGCTTGAACCATGTACAGTGGTGCCTCAATTAGCGATTGCTTCGTTTAACGGTGAAATCACTTAGCAATGACTTTTTCGGAGCGATCTTGCGCTCTGTTTAACGATGGTTCCTATGCACAATTTTCGCATAGTGATGTTTGGGACCATGCTTCGCATAGCGATGACAGTTTGGGTCCCCCTGTTTCGCTTAACAATGGTTTTGACAGCCTCATGTTGGCTGTTTTTTAAATGTTGAAAATGTTTTAAAATGTTTAGAATGCTTGAAATCATAAGTGCACTTAATAAACCCTTTGTTAAACTAATTTGACTTTGTTCTGACTCTTTTTAAATTTGTTGTATTTTTTCCCCCATTGAGATGCATTGAATAGGTTTAAATGCATTTCAATTGGGGAACTGCGTTTCGCTTAGCGATGTTTTCCCATAGCGATGATTTTTTTGGAACCAATTAAAATCGTTAAGCGAGGCACCACTGTATTTCTTTTTCGAGTCTAATCAAGTAGCAGTACAAGTCTACCAAATGATTATCCAGAATTGAGGAGTCCTTCTCCCAACAGCAACCTACTGCTTTCCTAAGTGTGTCCATGCTGGTTCATTTGAGATTTCATCGTCTTCTCTGAACAATAGATTGGATAGGGAGCAAAAGAGAGAGCCAAATGAGGAACAGGTGCAGCTTTGGTACTATGGCAAAAACTGATCTAGAAGCAAGAGTAGATTACAGGACCATGGAGAGCAGCCAGGCCCTTAGAATTACTGACATCAAATTACCTCAGAGCTGCTAGCAGCAATTGTTCACTGTAAAGCAGAAGTGTTTGTCTGAACTCTCCATTCTCTCAGGTACTGTATTCAACTGTTAAAAGATTATCGACTTTCTCTTGTGGGAGTGGAGGTTGGATTAATGTGGACCTGTTCAGGAGAACTTCTCAGGGACTCCAGTGTTCATCAGAGGAGTCCAAAGCTGACTCTTCTAAACTATGGAGCAACTGCACCTCCACATTCCCAATTCAGCAGTGTAGCTTGAGCTGAAGGAGGGAGAGCAAATGGGACTTGTTTTTTTCCTTATACTATAGCAGACAAGGCAGCACCAGTCCATATTAGGATTATGGTGGAGGGGAGGGCTGAAGCTCCCCGATCAGGCTTCTGAACAGGATGAAGGGGTTGCACTAACAACCTGAGAAATAAAATGCTTGCAATCAGTGGATAACTAACACACTAATATCATCTGTAGTTTGAGTCTAAGTGACGTTTGGTTTGTTTCCTTCAGCTTCAAACTGACTCCTGTAAGGAAGAACAACTTTTATTTTCATTTTGTTTTATTTTATTACAACCTATTTTTTCAGATATATCTGATGAGTCTCAAGAAGTGGATTTTACTTATGAAAGTTCACATTGGTATAGTTTTTTTTAAAAATCTTACATATACCTGAATCTTTTTATTTTTGTGTTGTTGCTGGTGGTGGTGGTAGTGGCACATACCAACACATCTGTTTTTGTGAAAATCTGCATGAAGAAAACATTATCTGAAAGAATGGAAAACATTCAATAACCATCCCCAACTGCTTCATTCACATTTGCACCTACATCACCATTTTTTAATGTGCCTCATCATTTCTTTGTTTCCGCACAATTAAATCTGTGGCTGTTTCACAGACATTTAAATATGTAAGAAAATCCTCACATTTTATTGGGCTTCTAAAATATTCCCAAAAAGAAATGTAGCTGAGACAGAATATTTCATGCTTTGCTCATTCACTATATATCACTGTATATTTGATTACTGATCTCCTCTGATTTAGGGAAGAATATATTCACAGATACATCATCATAATCTAATCTGTTTGTGGTACACAGTGTCTGATTTATACTTTAATACTTTCTGAATGATGTGTTTTAATTACAATATCATCATGTCTTGCATTTATTTAAATGCTAAAAATCCTAACTGCTTTCCAGCAAAAGATCTTGGCAAATTCCTTCTTCCCCTATTAATAATGAAACCAAACCAAAAGCAGTAAAATAACCGGACTGAAATTTGACAGGAAAAACAGAATGGGAGAGAATCCAAGATGATGCAAAGGAAATGCCATTTTGGCCTCCTTGGATTCATTTATATCTAATCTATCACTGGCTTAAGAACCCCATCAAATGCAACTAAGATACTGAACTATTTTTTAGCAATAATAGCTGGTCCTATCAGTGTCAATCTGATTATTTAGTAATTTAATTAACAGTAATCACATACTGCCAAGTCAACTATGACTTATCATGACCTTTCCCAGGGTTTTCTTGTAGAATACTCAGAAGTCATTTAGCATTCCCTTCTTTGAGGGGCCCCTGGGACTGTGCAGCTTGCCCAAGCTTAAACAGGCTGTCTCTTCTCCTGGGACACACACAGTAGGGAATCAAACTCCCAACCACCAATTCCCAAACAAGCAAATAAGTAATTTAATTACACAAATACAACTCTTCCTGGAGTAAGCACAGACTTCTAACCCACCCACAGAACAAGTAGATCCACTGGGAACACAAGCAGAGGTGCTCCTCATTCTTCCCCCCTCTCTGTGGCTTTGCCTCTATGACGTTGCCTAGCATATATTTCCAGCAGCTATATCAAAAGCAAATGCAAAGTATTTCACTATGTCAAATAGGCACTGAGATGAGAGCATGGTCTTAACATGCTTAGTTATGCCACCAAACTAAGTACATCACAACAATGATTCCAGTGAATATTCCAGAAAACATAAATGTGTGCCAGGCTTAGCAAGTCTAGAAAGATGTGCACTATCTATGGTCTGACCAGAACCCATGCCAATTGAGAACAAAAATGGCTGGTGGCAGAATCAGTGGATCAAAACAACAATAGCATTTTCATTTCACTAATCCCAGTGATGAACAAGAAAAAGCAAATGGGAGATGCTTGTACGCAGCAACATTAATTGCCTCCTTTCAGAAAAATAAGTATGTTTCTCTAGTTGTAGAGGCAAAAATACAAGACAACAGTAACTGTAATGTAGACATATGGAACTATGTAGGCACTATTCCAAATGGCTGAGTATAAATTATTAATGTTTCTTCAAGGTTTTTCTGTCTCTGGGTGCCAAAATAAAATAAAATAAATAGAATAAAATAAAATATTAAAAGTATGTAGTGTGATGGTTGTTCTGGGTTTTCCAGGCTGTTTGGTTGTGTTTTTACGGTCTTCACCAGTCTCTGTGGCCGGCATCTTCAGAGGACAGGAGCCAGAACTCTTGTCTGTAGTATGTAGTGTGTTGGGGGGAAGAACATGGTAAACATGATAATATCCACATCGACATGCATGAACACACACTACTCTGTTTCCCTGAAAATAAGACCTAATCTGAAAATAAGCCTTAGTGTGATTTTTCAGGATGCTCGTAATATAAACCCAACTCCAAAAATAAGCCCCAGTTAAGTGAAACCCTACCCTCCACCACTGTGCAGCAGCCATAAGATGACATGACTATTTGAATAAATGTAGATTATTGTACATGAAAAATAAAACATCCCGTGAAAATAAGCCCTGATGCATTTTTGGAGCAAAAAATAAATAAATAAGATAAGACCCTGTCTTATTTTTGGGGAAACACAGTAGCATCAGTCCTGCTATTCAGTTACATGCATGATGTCTTAAATCTCAAAGTTCCTGTTTAGTTGTAGTCATAGCAATCAATATTGAGTAATGACAATTAGTGTTTAACACAAATCCCCCATGTACATTAAAGGATGCATTCAGTCTGCTTAGTAAAATCCAAATGAATTTAATGATTGGAATGTACTTCTAGATATATACAGTACTCATATATCTGCATTGTGTATGGAAAACTTTGTGTGTCAATCTTTCTGGTTACATGGGGAGTCCTGTTACAACAAGTTACTACTCCCAGAAATCCTGGCCAGCACAGCTAGTGGTGAAGGATTCTGGGAGTTTTAGTCCAAGAACATCTGGAGACCCAAGGTTGGGAGCCACTGCTGTAGATGATATTGGAATACAATCCCTCCCTTTTGGTAGTATCTGTAAATCATTTAAAGAGTCACATGTTCCTTACCCCCGAATTAGGTATGAACAGCCTGCATAGATACATAATGGGATTAACACTATCCTTTCTCCACAGCCATTTTGATTAGGGCTGGCAATAGCTGAAGAACACACAAAAGATATGCTTCCTTGTTGTTTTCATTGCCAATCAACTGAGATGCAAAGAGGAAGCAGATAAATTAGATGGCAAGCAGGAGGACCTGCAGGCAATATGAAAGTTTTCCAAGGGCTCTATTTAGCCATGGGTTGCTGGTATATACTCTAAATGCACAACTCATTTCACAATGTGACTCAAAGATTGCATTTTCCAGTGCTATACACCCATCCAAACATATCTGCACAGTGCAGATACAGTCTCTTGAGGTCATATAGATGTGAAAAAGAATTAAAGTAGAGAAGGGAGAAAAAAATAAAGAGAATTTCTGTATTTTCCTTTCTAGCATTCAGCTTGTATTTTCTACACCTTGATTAAATCCATTATCTAGCTCATGTATATCTGAAATACAGGGAAATTGCATCAAGTATAACATGCAAAATACTTTCCAGGTGCTCAAAAGTTATAGATGTTGTTCCCAAAGGCCTCTTCTCCCTCCTCCCAACTGTATGTAAGCATCCAGTTAAGAATGTACTCTTTCTTGAGTAGGAAGTAATTTCAAATATCTTGTTCCAGTTTCACTAAAGATAAACATAGAAGTCAATGTAATTTGGGGCTTCTCAGACAGGACTTCCCTGTCTAAAAAAATTGAAATTGAGCAAATGATCAGCTGTAAAGCATTGCAATATAAATAGCTATAATAAATACATGATTCAAGCAGGCCAGCCCTTGAATGATGATGATTGATTGACTGATTGATTGACTGACTGACTGACTGATTGATTGATTGATTGATTGATTGATTGATTGATTGATTGATTGATTGATTGATTGATTGATTGATTGATTGATTGATTTTCTTTATATCCCACTTTTCTCCCAGAACTGGGACTCAGTATCACATGGCTCTTTTTGCCTTCAGTCGCAGGAAAATAAACTGTTGTATTTTGGAGCACAAAGAGGAACACAAGTGGCAACCTGTTATTAACTAGTTGAAACTCACCAATGCCATTTATGCTGCTGCACTTATGCTGGAAGAACTAACAGGATTTTGGCTCTTGTGTACTTAAAGGGAGGTCCTTTCCATTCTTTCTTTGGTAGGATGTTATTCATTTTTTTAGAGCAGAGCTGTGTGACAGAAGCAGAGAAAATAGGGTTAAACAAGGAAATACATAGATCATTGTGGCATCCACCCTAAGTTATGCATTAGAAGTTATACATTATTCATAAGTTGTATAATGTGGTTGTGAGGTGAAGCCAAAGGGGCTGCTGAAGAGGCAGAGCCTGGGAGAGCAGTTTAATCAGTCAGAGTCAGAGAGAGTGAGAAAAGGGATAGTTTTGGGAGTTTTGAGGCAGAGAGTGTTTAAGGAGTGATTAGGCAGTGATTAGGCAGAGTGTGACTTGTGTTAACTAATATAGAAGTGATTAAAGAAAAATATTAAAGCTTTGTGGAACTTTAAGAATGTGCTTAAGAATTATTCCTGAAACCAAGTGTAATCAATAACCCTGTTTCTGTTAAAGTGTCAGTACTGGATGGACCTCAGTCTTTCAAAAGAAAAATAAGTTGATAAAGAGATCAACTGGTGGCAGCGTGTCAAGAAGCGTGTTGAGATACCTTTGTGAGCTCTGGGTTTGATGAAACACAAATGCTGCAATCATCATCTCTTGTGCCACCAGGACTTGCAAACAAGAGAAGTGAACAATTAGCTGAGACATTTATACCACTGACTGGGGATTAAATGTTCACTTATTTTGTTCTCATAATAAGTCTTCTCTCCACTGTCTGAGATTAAGCTATTTTTAATGCATTTTTCCAATTTCAGCACTTTTGTGAAAAATTCACAGATATGAATTAATTGTTTTACAAAAAAAAAAACACCCCACCTTGTGCTTGGTATAAGCAAAAAAGTTTTTTAACACAAGTTAATTCTTTTTCTTAGTGCTGCTGCTTGATAATAAATGTGCTACTTCTTTCACTCTTGTGCAGGAGCAGAAAATTCCATAGATATTGTTCAATTTGTTTTTTTTTCTACTGTGTCTCAGTGGTTGCAAAACCAAATTTGTCAAGAATAGCAAGATTTGCAAAGATTTGTTACATCTATAACCCAAGCCATGATCCTTATTTACTCAGGTTAGCTGATAATAGTTTGCAAGAGTTGCCTGCTTCTTCTCTCATTTTTGATGCCATTAGCCATGATATCTGTCTGGGCTGCCTCAATGGGATTTTCATTTCTTCAAATTACTTTGCCCACTCTCTAATCCAACTATCTAATAAATGCCAGAGGAAGAGGGGATGCATCACCATAAGAAAAAAGATAGAAGATGGGTCAGAAGATGGAAAATTTGCAAAAGCATTGCATATATTAATGTATTTCTACAGAGGGAAATTTAATGATAACTACTATAACAATACAGCTCACCATAGCGAAGAAGACAGCTATATATACATCTGCTAAATCTGCTATCCAACTCATTGGTAGAAACTGCTTTGAATTCATAAAGCATCAGATTCAACTCCATTATTTCCACAAATGACAGAGGGTGGGGGAGGAATCCCACATGAAATTCCAGAAAGCTATTGTCAGTCAGTGTTGATGATACTGGTCTAAGTAGACCAACGAGCTGATGCAATAAAGGACAGATTCTTATGGTCCAGTGTCACTGCTGATTGACAACTTTGAGGCTCCACTACTCCCCTCTTATCTTAAATGGGATAGTCCTTCAAACAGAAATCTGGGTTCTGTTCTGTGTTGTGAGGGTGGTGGTGGAGGGATTTAGAAAGACTATAAAGATATTCATCTCCATATAATTCCTCTTGATTCATTGCACTGGCTTGCCTCGGTACTGCCCTCTGGCAGTTGGTTGCCGTGGCAACACTCAGTGATTCTCCAAGGATCAGCATTCCATAGAACCAACTACAAACTGCCATGCAACAAGAGGGCTTGTAAAGTGACATCCTCTCCCCAGCCTCCTAGAGCAGCTTATTTGAGAAGTCAATTTGCTCTTTTTTTTTAAAAAGGAAGCTCAAAGAAAAAATGGAACTGTCACATCTTCGTGCATTGAAAGCAGATATATTGGTAACGCTGTTCAACTGGTATAAGAAAATAATAATAATATAATCAAACACCCCTACGGCTTGAACTAAAAGTTTTAGCTGATGGGAAGCTAATGATGAAAGCAGCAGCACTATGTATCCTCCACAATCATGTCTTCCTGTCCCCATAATATTCTGTGAGGTAAAATGTGTGATGCGGCATTCTCATTTTCCCATTCCTATAAGTAGCAGTGGAAGAAGGAGGGAAGGGATGGAGAAACATACAGGCAGTGGCATGGCTTCACACAAAATGCCTTTCTAAACATTACTGCAAGTTGGTGATATTACGTGCTCTCAAGTCACATTTTACTTACGGTAACCCTAATAAAGGGCTTCCATGGTATGTAACATATCTGAGGACCACATCAGTTGTGGTACTGGCTATACATCAGCCTTAATGTATTGTTCCTGCATATTACTCATGGTATTAAGGTTGCTGAAGAGTTTTGATGGGAAAGCTTGAAAGATACGTGTTTAAAAGTATTACAAATAACGCTTCCATAGGATTTTCACTTAGCCTCTAAATTTTATAACCAAATTAATGTAAGAGACTTTTAATAAGTTTATATGGAGAGGTGATATAATATACAGTGGTGCCTCACTAGACAGTTACCCCGCATGACAGTTTTTTCGCTAGACATTGGCTTTTTGCGATCGCTATAGCGATTCGCAAAACAGTGATTCCTATGGGGTAATTTCGCTGGACAATGTTTGGTCCCTGCTTCACAAACTGATTTTTGCTAGACGACGGTTTTGACAGCTCCCTTCGTGCTCGCAAAACAGGTGTTTTCAGGAGCTAAGCTTCACAAGACAGCGATTTAAACAGCTGATTGGCAGTTCGCAAAGCTGCTTTCCTATGGCCGATCTTCACTAGACAACGACGATTCGTCCCCATTGGAACGCATTAAACAGGTTTCAATGCATTCCAATGGGGAAATGCTTTTCGCTAGACAATGATTTTGCTAAACAGCGATTTCAGTGGAATGGATTATCATCGTCTACCAAGGCACCACTGTATTCTAGAGCAGTGGTTCTTAACCCTTTTGAAAGAAATGCCCCCTTAAGCCATTGAGGAAGTTATCATCGCCCCCCTCCCTGAGGTGATGATATCTTATTATTTATTTATTTATTTATTTATTTATTTATTTATTTATTTATTTATTTATTTATTTATTTATTTATTTATTTATTTATTTATTTATTTTTATTCCTTCCTTCCTTCCTTCCTTCATTTATTTATGACACTTAAATCCAATGACCTCTGAAAACAAAATTCAATTCCAAGAAAATGAAATGCCCCCCAAAAAGTAACATTTAATGATTTAGTTGCAAGCAAGTTTTAAGACGCAAAAAGAAATATAAAAAGGGCATAAAAAGAAATCACAATGCAGGAACTAAAAATTTCAAGACGAAAACTCTGAAACTAAATTAAGATTGGAGGAACAGGTTTGGCTTGCTCCAGTGCCCCCCTACCGCCCCCCTTCTGCTCCAGCGCCCCCACACCGCCCCTTTTCATTCTACCGCCCCCCTGAAAAATTAAATCGCCCCCTGGGGGGCATTATCGCGCAGGTTAAGAACCACTGTTCTAGAGCACAAGTATTCAAGAGGGAACTGAGAGACTGAGCAATTAGTTTTCTCATTGTAGGCCTACTGATTATATATAACTCTACATCCAACTAATATGGATAATTTAGACTGATGGGCCAACATTAGATACAGAATCTATGGTCTAGCAAATTAAAGAATATACACTTTTGATCTAAGTATACCTTCTTGGAATTACAGCACTAGGTATAGAAAAACTACTGTAGAAGGTTCTTTTTCCTCAGCCTATTCAGTTAAAGGTTAAAGAATTACTATTTTAATTTAAAAAGTGTGCTGCTTATATACCGACCCATGGTGCTTCAAGCACTCTCTGGGCGGTTTACAAGTTAATTATTCAGGCTACACATTGCCCCCCCCCCAGCAAGCTGGGTACTCATTTTACGGACCTCTGAAGGATAGAAGGCTGAGTCAACCTTGAGCCGGCTACCTGGGATTGAACCCCAGATTGTGAGCACAGTTTTGACTGCAGTACAGCGGTTTAACCACTGCACCATGAGGCAAATCTCTTTTAAATCTTATTTCTTTTACAGTAGCCTTATTTTTTTCTTTTGTAATTTTTTTTTCAAGGCAACCTTTTAAAATCTATTTATTATTCTGTACTGTCACTACAGTTCCAACTTATTCAAAAATGTTTAAAAATGTTATGTGATCTAGTAAGCATACTGTATTTCATATTTCATGATTCTCAGTAGAACTTGTTAAAAACCATTCCTGATCTTGGTTTATTGCCTGGGAAGGCAGTGAGAATATTAGTCTCCCTAATTAGAGATTTTTTGGAAACAGACAATGCAATGGAATTTAAGAAGGTGTGAGTAATGCTCTGAATTAGGGGTGCCTCATAGACAGGGATAAGGGGGAACCCCTCTGCTCCGGTCAGGAGTTATCTATACTTTGAATGTTACTGTTTCTCCTTCATTGTAGGCTGGTTCTACTTTCAGGTTCTCCTGCATGGCAAATCTATCTTCTAGTACCACTGGTTACTTCAAGAGAATCACATAAGTGTTCTGGAATGTTCATTCTCATTATTACACACAATGACCAATCTCATCTGTCAGCTGAAAAAAAAAGAGGTTAACCCGTGCTTCTATTCAAATATGGGCCAAAACTACAATCCCCAGAAAAACCGGATAAAATTCACAATTACTGTTGTAGCACATGATGCCAAACTATGTAGTGGTCCAGAATGGTGCCCAATCCAGTTCTTTTCTGTTCCTGTTTATTTTACTTTTTTACAGATACATCACAGTCTCAGGTGGTACAAGACCACACCTTTTTGCTCACCAGTTGCCTGCCTGCTGTTTCCACATTCACTCATTTTACCATCCCTCGTTGATATCCCCTCAAAACTCCAGACAACCTCTCCCAGGAGTTTTTTGTATATGAGGAATAGCATGGGAGATGGGGCAGAACTTTATGGTGGAACACAGGCCAAAATCCAGGGCATTGGACTAGAGTTTCCTAGCATTGCTTTCTGAGATTGCCCATCCAAGTAGGACTCATGCCACTGCAAAACAATCCCTCTGACTCCCATCGCAAAGGTAACCCAGAATGATATCATGGGCAATGGTATCATAAGCCACTGAAAGGTCCAGCAGAACTAAGAAAGGCACATTTCCACAGTCCAGTTTCTGCCACAGATCATTCACCAAGGTGATTTAAAGCTGTCAGCAACATACTCTCTAATTTTCTGCCCCACTGGGAGGGGCTCTGCCTCTCGCACATGCGACTTCACCCCTGGATGCACACACAACTCTGCACCCCCATGCATGGGGTTCTGTTACACCTGGAACCAAAGGGGCTGAAAATGATTGCTGCATGGAGGAGGAAGAAAGCTGTGTGGAGGGAGGTGGAGTCTTGCACACGCACACAACCGTGCACCTTAGAGGGAACCATGGCTGTCTCCATGCCTTAACCTGACCTGAAGCCAAACTGAAATGTATCTAGAGAATCAAGGAGCCTCCATTTTAGGCATGAATTTTACTTCATATGTTTTTTTAAAAAGGTTTTTGCCATGACATACATTTCTCCCTAATAGATGTATCATCTTTTCCCTTTCCTTTCCTTTTTGTGTTGTTGTATTGCATTGCAAAATTCCAAGAAGGGCAAATACTGAAAGGTAAGTGTGCATACTGTATTGAGTTGCAAATTGGATCAAACTGTGAACTGAATGAACTGAAAGACATTCTCCCTCACTCCTTGCTGTCAGTCACATAGCCTATGTGAGACATGCCCAGATTTTCATGGAAAGTAAGTCCACAGGCTTCTAGGAATGTCATAGGCAAAGCTGCGTCCTGACATCAAATAAATATTGGCAGGGTTATGAAGGAAGATTATGAGGCCCGATGAAACTGGATAGTTTAAGTGACAGCTAGAAGAGTAAGGTGAAAAGAAGCATGCTATATTTTTAAAATAAAAATGTGTAATCTTATTTATAAAGATGAGCAGGAAAAGTATTTCTTGCTCTAAATAGATTCATTGAATATACAGTATCTTGATTTAGAACTTGAACTGCTTGGATTGCTGTGTGTCAGCTCCTTGTTGTCAATCATTTCTGCTTTATAGAACTATGTGGTATGTGATTGATAGAGCTTGACGCAACACATCAGAATTGCAAAGAGTAAATAAAGCTAGAGGGTTAAAAAGGAAAGGGTGAAACATACGTATTATATCAACAAAATCAAACTTTTTTTCATTTAATAGGTAACCTAAAAAAGTTATATATGTATACAAATTTAGAGCTTTAAAATGTCAGTATAAAATAGTGCGGCTCCTTAAATCTGATAATAGATCTATGAATAAGAAAGAAAGAAAGAAAGAAAGAAAGAAAGAAAGAAAGAAAGAAAGAAAGAAAGAAAGAAAGAAAGAAAGAAAGAAAGAAAGAAAGAAAGAAAGAAAGAAAGAAAGAAAGAGGGAGGGAGGGAGGGAGGAAGGGAGGAAGGAAGGAAGGAAGGAAGGAAGGAAGGAAGGAAGGAAGGAAGGAAGGAAGGAAGGAAGGAAGGAAGGAAGGAAGGAAGGAAGGAAGGAATGGACACGCTACAGATCAGCCTCATGGAGACAACCACCTGACCCAATAGTGGCTAATCCAGAGCCTTCCTAAATGAGGAGAATGTTTTCTATGGTATTGGAGTATTCTAGCACACTTGGTGAGGTAGTCATATATGTACTATTTCATAACTTTATACTGAATACAGGTGCATTTCAAACTTTTGTATCTCATGACCCCCCTTTTTTAAAAATGTAATCTGCAGACATGGGGACAAATATAAAACTGAATCACGATATTCAATGAATACCACTGATTTGTCAGATATTTCCCCCTTAGTAAAAAGACAGGGGAAGCCTAAGACAAGGGATCCCCCCTCACACACGGTCTTTGCAAACAGCAGACGTGATCGCTTCAGTCAGGCGTCCCCAGTCTATGGGGGCATAGAAAGACAGGGGAAGGCTGAACCAAGGGATTTCCCTCCCCCCCCCCATCTTTGGAGGTGCCAGGAGAGCAGGAGGAGGCAGCAGGACTAAGTAAGTGGCAGAGGGAAGGGGGAGCAGGCTGTGGGGTCAGGGGCTTCAGCTTTTTTTTTTTAGATAGCCCCATGGGGTGTCTTAAAAAAAGACTCAATGAATCAACAAATTGATTTGTGGTTCATTGGTTCCGAAAGGGGGAAACTGTGGGTTGACAACCCACAAACCAAGACAAACCACCATTTTGGTGGTTCATCCCCATCTCTAGTAATCAGATCTCAAGGTGCTCTTGAAAATTTAAGGTCAATAAATATTCCCTGAGTTTAGCCTGCTCCCCTTCCCTGACACCACAAATGAATTTCCTCATATTCATGTTTTAAGAATCAGATTTGCAAATTAATCCTGCATTTACCTCCTAGTGACAAATCACACACAACTGCACACACACACAAAAAGTTCAATGCAAGATAAGTAGGTGCAAAAATGTATGCACTCTGACAAACAGATATATCTCAGTATGTTGATCATATTGTCCAGTTTGATTTTCAGATACAGTATATTGTGCTACTACAAAAACAGGAGGAAATGTTTCCAGAAAAATAAGGACAGTGACATGTTCTATCTAGTTCATCATACTAAAGAAAATTTGTTTACTTGGAACTCTTTAAGAAATAATGAGAACCTAGTCTTCAGATTTATATGAGCTGATTGCACATCAGTCTTAATGATAGCCAAACATAGATCCATGAAGGAATTCAGAAAACATTTAACTATATCCAGTGTGGTGTAGTGGATAGAATAATGCACTGAGATTCAGGAGACCTGGATTTGAATCCCAACTCGGCCATGGAAACTCACTAGGAGTTTGAATTGGTAAAACAACTCCTTGAACACCTCACTTAACTTTGAAAACACTATTAGAGTCACTATAAGTCAGTTGTGACTGGACCTTATATAACAACTAATACAAAAAGAGTGGGACAGGTCTATCCCCAAAATAATAGGAGTGACCCAAACTCCCTTGATATCTAAGAAAGAAACAACGCCGTCATTGCTGTTTCCAACAACTTTCCAACCAACCCCCAATTCCATAACTTGTTCTGGAAGAAAAGGGGGGACTGTCACAGGAAAAGTCACCACTTGATGCAGGACAGATGGGGGAATAAGAGGGCTGGAGTTGCAGGGCTCAGGATCCTTGTCAATCACATTGTATGAAGAGGAGACAGTGGAGGAGGCAGCCGGGCACTGGACTCCACCTTCTGTGACTCAGAAGTGCTTTATGTGGCAGAAATATGTTCCAGTAATACCGAATACTGGGGGAAAGTTACTGGCTTTTAAAAATTATACTTTTGTCTGAATATGAATCTTTAACAAGGATTGGTTATATGCTAAACCTCAAATCCACCTTTGTTCAGTATCAGAAAGTACATAAAAATTATTTCAGCTCATCATTACTAATGTCCATAGCCTAATCTACCTAGAGTAGACCTGGGGAACCAAGGGAAGAGATCCCATTTTTCTGGCCAAGTGACATCACTGAAGTTGGTACAACATATGAAAGGGAGGACATTATACATCACTCTGAGCTCCTTGAATGAGGTTCCAGACCAGGTCAGAACGCTATCAACAGAATTAAGCAAGGTGCTTCATCCAAACTCTTTGCACCAGACTTAAATAAAGCTGTATGACCTGAACAAGGACACCCACAATGAATATAACTGTGATAGAGAAAATCTTAGTATACACATAGAAGTTTGTTTGATCCTCACATGTTTACATGCATGAATGTGAGCAGAGACAAATCATACATAAACGAAAGTACACACATCCAATAAGTCAGCAAATCAACTCCAAAATGATAGTTCTAATCTAATTTTGCATGAGCAAATTTGTATGTGCATCATTCTTTTTATTCATTTGTTTGCTTTCTCACTACAACTTTTTTAATTTCACACCTTAGTTGTTTGGATTTTTACTGTTGGAAGAAAGCTAAATTACATACGCTATTTTCCAATTTGGCTGCACAATTCTGAAAACAGCCACCTGACATCAAATACTATCATTTCAACAGTATTGTACTATCCACCATGTCTAGATATGTTCATGAACATATGCATTTTTGTTCCAACATGATTTACAATACATCTTTTCTTCTCTGATATTTTATTTAAGCAAGAAGGGGAAAGCCTTTTTTTTCTTTTCTTTTTTTCTTTTAGCATTTTTCTTTAACACTAGATTTAAGTCAATCTCTCTAATGCCTATGGCTATATAATCTAAATCAGTGGTCCCCAACCTTGGGCCTCCAGATGTTCTTGGACTTCAACTCCCAGAAATCCTGGCCAGAAGAGGTGGTGGTGAAGACTTCTGGGAGTTGTAGTCCAAGAACATCTGGTGGCCCAAAGGTTGGGGACCACTGATCTAAATAGTTTTCTAGTTGATAGTATTTTTTACACAAGCAGCAAGATTAGTAGCTTGGTAAGTCGTGTGTCAGTGTGGTATGTTATTTGAGTTATTTTCGTCATACATATGGGCCACAAAGTCAATACTTCCATGTATTTACGTATTTTCTAGAACAAGCAACACATTAATGTGATATATTTTAGTACTATAGTACTGTCTTCCTTTTTTTCATAAAATCTGTTTGCTTAGAACAAAAAGAGAAAGAGAAGGTGCATTCATTTTCTACACCCCATCCCTCATACTTAATTCTGGTAAGCTAGACCTTATCATACCACAAATGGGGACACACAGCCATGTGGTCCATGTGTCAAGGTTAGCTTGCACTTTTATTAGACCACCATAATTTCCTTGAAAAGGAAGCTTTCACCTTTGCAGGACCCTTGATCATTCAAGGCAATCGCTGTGACTAGATCCTGCAGCCATAGGACATGACGTTAGATTTCAGTTTCATGGTGAACTCTGCCAGCTTGGAAAATCAGCATGAGTTGTGGAAGTACCAGGTTTCATTCCAGGATATGACAAAGTTGCTCAGTAACCTTCAAACTACTGCCAACCAGGCACATGAGCCGATAGGGTTTCCACCCCCACCCCCTTCAAGGAACAAACTTGTATGTGAGCTTTCATGGCCATAACCTCTTGATCAGCATGGATTTACAAGGTTGGGTGGAAGAGAGATGGGGAAAAGGAGAAGGAGCTGATTATTTCCCATCGTTCTTCCCCCTGCCATTTGAACCCAAGCTCACATACAATTTTCTACCTTTTGGATTTTGAACATTGTTATTGATTAATGTGGCCAAGTTCTGTGTTGTTGGCTCATCAGGTCTTCTCAACCATGACACACATTCTTGCTGGTCTGTCTCCCAATATCTCTATAAGACAATAACAACACTATGGTACCCTTATGTACAATCAGGTATTTCTGACTTTTCTTTATCATATTGAACAAGGCTCCCCACAGATGTTTGTGAAACACCTTCTGAGCACCATCTTTAAATTGTTTCCCAGAGTCTCCCTTTTTTGCCCCATTTCTTGTTCCACATATGTAACTTCCTTGTTTGTTGTTCTTACCCCCACTATGTTTCCCAACTTCTATTTTGTGAACCATTTTCTTGGGTTCAGGAAGGGAGCAGGGGGGGGACACCTGGTGTGTTATAGAATCTTGCAGTACCCTGGCTTGGAAGGACCTGCTGTGAGTGAAAATTGCCAGGGCCATGTGGCTCATTTCCATCACAGCAGGTGTCATGAGGAAAGCAAAATGGGACCCTGGTGTTTCTTCTCACGCTGCAGCGATTGGACCCAGTTGTTAGCTGACAACTACTGTTAACAGCCTCAGCTCTACTCATGAAAAGAAGTCACTTTTCCCCCCAACTGACTTAGAAGTGGGTGGGGGGAATTGCTGCCTAAAGCTACACATACTGAGCTCAGCATGGTCTTTTCAAGGATGTTCAGCAATATGTATCTCCTAATGCATCCAGATTTCTCAGCAAGGCTCCTTCAGCTCACTGTAGCCTAGGATATCAGGTTTGACTCAAGAAGGTTGACACATCAAGAGAAAGCTGTAGGCTTAAACAGTGTTCATTTATGGAAGCATGGCTCCTGTGAAATTTGTCAGAATCACAGTAGGCCTTAAAATAACCAAACTAATAGCTTCCCTAGTCTAATTTGTCCCTCCGCTTCCTCCTCCTCCTTGGCTTGCCTCCTGAATGGAGCAGAAGCGATTGTGGGGCTGACATATGTATGCAAAGCAATCTTTGGGATCTGCTTGAGAGGGGGTGGAGAGAGTGGGGAAAAGGCCAGGAAGCACTGCATTGGGGACCTTCCATGGTGATCCAAAGCTTCCCCTATTCTTTCCAAGATGAGTACTAGAATGTGGTATAAAATTATATAGTGTGTACAAAATCCTGTTGAGCAAGTCATTTCAGACAATGGGGCTTAAGTGAGCAACATCATTACGCAGTTGTTACATTACCCAATCCTCAACTGCTTAATTGGACTTGTACTTCTCTTACACTTTATTATCACTCAAATGGTCTAGCAGCCAATGTAAAATCATTTTGGGTTCAGTTTCCTTTCTTCCTCTCTCTTTTTTAATGCAACCAAATGTATCTGTATCAGATCTACACAACCTATGACCTATCAAACCAACCATACCATATTATCTATGTGCCATAGCCTTGGACCATTGAGTTAACTGACTTTGTTGTCCATCTTGGACTGCAGAAGAATAAAACCAGTATTCGAGTGGACAGGGGAGACATCACACCCCCTAACCTTCTGTAAAAATGCTGTTGCATTGTTCTGCTCTTCAGTATATTACAGAGAGGATATGGTGTAGTTAAAGTTAAAGGTCAGGACTGGAGAGCTTGCAGATTTCATTCAAGTCCTTCAACTTTCCCTCCAACTGTTACCAAACACCTACCAGGTTGCTGGAAATGACTTGTTAGCAGGATTCAGGTTAGCGGATCATAATTTGTAGCAGCTTTCCTTTCTGGTGTTGCAGAGTTATGAATTTCTAGTAGAACTCTTTTTGCTATGCAGTAGAAGTACAGAGACCCACAGAAGAGAACAGATACAAGTTCCCCAGAGTCCACCCTTTTCTCATTAACTGGCACATTAACTCATTAACTGGCACAATTTCAATAATTCACTCTGAGACATTTGTAGTAGAAAAAATAAAAATGTGTCTTTACTCAGTTGCTTGAAATTAGAGCCTTTATCAAAAACCATCTTCCCTTCCAACGTTAACACATTGTTTATACAGACTCCTGATTAAAGAAACTTTTCAGGACTGTCACATACATTCTTCAGTTTCTGATGTGGCATGAAACACATGACCTACACAAACTTCAATTATAAAAAAGTTCGGAAGGAACTTGACTGTTTTAATGTTTAATCTGTACTCTGTATAGGAAATTTAGCGATACTGTGGTAAACAGAATCTGTGACACAGATGGTTTACCTGATTGTCTTCCTAAAGGATGGTTCAGATACCTTTCACAACACGTGGCTTTGGAGGAGATGAGAAACATGATCACTGAGTCAACTTACAGCATACATACCTTTTTCTAAATTTTGTGTTTCCAGATGAATCAAAACTTATTCATTCCTCCAGTGTGCCCTTTATAACATGGTCACATCAATGTCTAATTTCAAATCTCTCCATTTCCATGTTGACTGCAGCAGTATTGAAATTAAGCCTAATTAAGTATGCTTATAGATTCACATTGATGGTTATGTATAACTACATGTTCCCCACAGCTATTTGTTCAGGGCATTCTTCGTATCATTTGAATCACTAATTATGCAAAGTATAGTTTGTCTGCTTCTGCTTCTGCATACATCTAGATATCTAGATATATTTAGATGTAAGTACATATGGCCTACAGGATTTTCAATATTAAATTAAGGTCTCAAGATGTTTTTGACGTGCAATTTTGTTTCCTTCCTTTGAATCGGAACTCCCACTTGAAATTTCATTTTCAAGTGATGTGAACAGACAATTTCAGGAAGCAGACAAACTGGTAATGGAGTACCACCAAGATATATCTAACTATATGTGGTGTGTGAAACGAGTTGCCAAAGAACTGCATTGTACTCAGCTGGAAAACTTAGTAAAAAAGCACCAAATAATTTATTAAAGAAATAAATATTAACATGAGAAAATGCAATCTCCCTAATCTTCACTGCTGGCAAGGACTGACCAACACTTTTTGGGTTGTAGTCCTCCAAACTTCCAGTTTGGTTTGCAAAGACACAGCAAACTGGCAGTGGAAATTAATTCAATACTGATGAAGAATAGCATCTTCACCTTTTGTTGTTGTTTAGTTGTTAAGTCATGTCCGACTCTTCGTGACCCCATGGACCAGAGCACACCAGGCCCTCCTGTCTTCCACTGTCTCCCGGAGTCGGGTCAAATTCATGTTGGTAGCTTCGATGACACTGTCCAACCATCTCATCCTCTGTTGTCCCCTTCTACTCTTGCCTTCACTCTTTCCCAACATCAGGGGCTTTTCCAGGGAGTCTTCTCTTCTCATCATATGGCCAAAGTATTGGAGCCGCAGCTTCAGGATCTGTCCTTCTAGTGAGAACTCGGAGTTGATTTCCTTCAGAATTGATAGGTTTGTTCTCTCTGCTGTCCAGGGGAAACTCAAAAATCAAATTATTATGCAACACAAACCTTCTGACAGGTAATCTTTCAAAAATCTTCCGGAATCATTTGAGCCAAAGTTTACATTCTGACTAGATGTAGCAAATCTACATGTCTTTAAATGATTAACTAATCAATACCTAACATACAAGTCCCGCTGAACATGCACTTTCTCAGTGGTTTTGCAGTTAATGAGTTAATACACAAATCCTGTTTTGCTTTTGTTTTTTTTTGTATATATGTCTCACACCTTACTAAGCCTCACTATTAGTGGTGTCTTGAATAGAGTGATGGACTACAACTCAGGAGACCTGAGTTTGAATCCCTGCTCAGCTGCAGAAAATCACTGAAAGGATAGAACTGATAGAATTACTCCTTAAATATCTAACTTACCTTACTATTAAGGTCACAATCGATTGGTTCCAACTTGATAGCACATAACACACACATTATAGCCAGAGCTCAAGATTTCCATTTATAAGATACCAATAACTGAGCTGACAATACAATATTGCCAGTCCTTTGTATTTTTACACCTATACCTGTTCTTATTCATCTCCAGCACTTTAGATAAATAGTACTCTAACAGCAGTTCCTATCTAGTTATTACAGACTTTCCTGTAGTTTTCAGCAATACTTGTCCCAAATCTATGGTGCTCGACAAAAATCTGAAATAATTCTGATTATGTCCTAGATTTCAATACAATTCCCAACTGAAGGGTACTTGTTGAATGAGCTACTGAATGGTAAGTCAGTGCCTATGTCTCATTGATTAAATGGACCTGCTCTAGTTAGGACTAGCAATTGTATATTTAGGTACCTGTAATCATGAGGGATGTGATGGTGCTGCGGGTTAAACCACAGAAGCCTCTGTGCTGCAAGGTCAGAACACCAGCAGTTATAAGATTGAATCCACACAACGGAGTGAGCTCCTGTTGCTTGTCCCAGCTCCTGCCAACCTAGCAGTTCGAAGGCATGCAAATACAAGTAGATAAATAGGTACCACCATGGCGTTCCATGTTTAGTTGTGCTGGCCATGTGACCATGGAAACTGTATACGGACAAACACTGGCTCTACGGCTTGGAAACAGGGATGAGCACCACCCCCTAGAGTTGGACACGACTGGACTAAATGTCAAGGGGAACCTTTACCTTTTCCTTACCTGTCATCATAAGAGTTAAGAGATGCTATCTAGCCTTGTTACTTACTTTAGTTATCTGTAGGACAGGCTTACATAGAGAAGCAGGAGTCAGTACTTCCTCTGCTACTCCTTAAAAGACAGAATCTACAACTTGGCCACTGGAATATCAGCCACCATAAGGAAATGGCTAGGGAGACCCTCTATCATTTTATTTCCCATGGTTACTGCTGCTCCTAGTTGCTACTGATGTAACAATAATTCAAGAGTAGGGAGGGAACCAATGAGAAGCCTGCTAAGACAATAACCAATAAGCACCAATAATCCACCAATTCAGTTTGGAGTAGTGTTACTGTCTCAAATGAATAAACTACATACATAGGCATCCTTCAGTCTTGAGAGACTATGGTAACATGCTCTGAATCGAGGAGTGTCCTCTCCAGAGCATGAAGCCCGGGTAAGGTAATATGGAGGATAAGCTGTTACCCAAGCAGCAGATCCCCCCTCTCCACATTGCTGAAATGGTCCAATGGAAAGGCAAGAGCCAATACAACTGGTTCCAGCAATGTCGCGGGAGTTGGCAGAATGACACATGCTGCCTTCGGGACTCCAGCTCCGGATTTTGCCTCTAGGTTAACTCCTGAAGCCTTTTCCATGAGTGGATATAGCCACAAGGCAGTGGAGGTTTGAAATCGGAGTTTTCCTTCTCCTAGATGGGCTGCCTTCCATGGCTGACGAGCCCCAACTACCCGGCCCCAGGAATTCTCAAATTCTATCTCTGGCCTTAATATGGTAAATAGGAAAGCCAATTAGATTTGCATAAGCCTGGGAGGCAGGAAAGTTTTAAGGGTCAGATCATACTTTCACAAATGAATAAAACAGTTGGGCAAAATGGCAGTCATACAAAAGTAAGGCCATTAGCTGAAGAGGAGATGCTGATCCTTGCATCCACATCTTCGACAAGCTAGGACCCCAGTACACTACTCCAGGGAGGCAGTGAGAATGGGAATCCTACCACTGTCTTATTCTAAGAGACAGCATGCAAGCTTGAACATTGAGTTACAGCTTCATATGAAATGTACAGACTCCTCATTATTAGAAAGCTCCCCATAATGTGTCTTTCTTTTGCCTGCTTTGTCAAATGGGAAGTTTGTGCTTTAGTCTGACTTCCTGAATCAAAAGATTACTGCTAGCAGAATATCTCAAGCATAAATTTTGTCACTACTGATTACTACAAACATTTCCCTGTGGTGTTAACAAAGCTTGTTCTGTTTTGTGGCCATAATTCTCAGAATCTGTAGCCTGGCATCCAAACTGTTCTTACCCCATATTTTATTCCACACTCAATTACCCATGCTTCCGCCTACTGACTCCTATGTACATTTTCCTGTGGAGCTCTTGGGTGTATAACCCAGTCCTATCCCCTTTCAAAAATTTTGTTTTCTTTCAGTAGCATTTGGTTCTTGTATAATGTGTGAAATATTCTGATGACTGACAGTAATAATTTTGAGGTCTGGTCTAAACAGAACCTCATAAATACGTATTCAGTAAAAGGAAATACTGTAAGGCACCAAGGAACTGATATGAAGCTGCATTGAAAATTATGATGTTAAATAGGTGTAGCAAATATTCTCTTAAGCCAAAGTATGCACATCTTAACCGTAGCCCTAACTTTTACTCTATTCTTAAGTGTCCTGCACAAGTAGTATTCAGTTGCTTTGCATTAGTCAGTTCCTCACTCGAAAGACTACTGAGAACCTTAAAAGTCGAAGAGACTACCATGGATTTTTAGTTTTGTCCCCTTATGTAAACTGCTAACAGCTAGGTGGGGGAAGACATGCCAAAGGACAGATGATCCCATCACTTATCACCAACATCTTCCCAAAGGATAAACATCATTATTACAGTAATAAGACAACACGAATACGTTGAACCAAGGGCAATAGTTCAACATGTAACTGGCCCATGAACAACTCCATGCTCCCATCATGGCTGTAACAGATCACAAGACATTCATGTGATTGACAAAACAAGCAATGACATGGCCGGCCCCAATAGTTCATAATTCTGTTAGTGCTGATTAGACCTATTGATTAAATTGGCTGCTCTGATGAGACTTCACTACAGTGCCTACATGGACTCTTGAACTATGGGCATGACTAGCTGCTGTGACCTTTGCACTTTGATAAGTGCTGTCTGTACATGTGTAATGGGCAGAGATCACTAGCAGACAATGTTGGGGTTGAGAGCTAGAAGCTGTGTTGCCATGGAGGATGGGTGCTTGGCTACTCTGGCCACCATCTTCTGGCATTAGATGATCATGGAAGGGTAATGCATGTGTTCTGCATGCTCACAAGTTCCTGCATGCCCACAAGTTCCCTGTTCTGTACCTAGTCTTGCACTGGTTGATAGAAGGGTTGTGCAATCAACAAGGATCTGCCAGTATGGGGAAAAATTTCTGCAATTTCCCTTAAGCAATGAACTGGATACTAGCCTCTTATACCTACAAGTATCACTTTGCTTTCTACTTTGCTGCTGGAGTGCCTAAGAATGTAACAATAATTACACTGGCATATTCTGGGTGTTAGTGTCCACCAATTAGCGCTCTGGAACAGTATCATTGCAACATAAGACTCATCGCCAAATGTTAATTCAGTTAGCAGGCTAAATTTTGAAAGCCATCCAAAAGCTCAAGTACCACTTAGTGCTCCTCAGACACATGAAAAGCACTTGGGCACCATCTAGCCATTAGTTCTCAACTTCCATCTAAAAGCTGTGACTCCACAAAGTCCCACTCTTTAAGCACCTAGTCCAAAGCAAGTGCATTGAAGATGCTTTGATGGAATCACTCAACTTCAAGAATTATGAGGATGATTGCTCAAGAATGCACAATGACCAAAGAGGGAATTAACTGTGAAGAGGAGCCAACGGATGAGAAAAATACCTCTTCTTGGACCATTTAGATCAGTGGTTCTTAACCTTTGTTACTCAGATGCTTTTGAACTGCAACTCCCAGAAACCCCAGCCAGCACAGTTGGTGGTGAAGGCTTCTGGGAGTTGCAGTCCAAAACTCCTGAGTAACCCAAGGTTAAGAACCAGTGATTTAGATGAATGGCTATGAAACACGGAAATAGGTTTTTGCTTATTTTTACCAATATGGCATTAGATGACAAGGGCCCATCTTGTCCAAATTCTTTCCTGTGTATCTTGTGACATAATAAAGATAACTGACTGAAATCCTGGCTTTCAGTGCTGCTAAAATAATGATGCTAAACACTTTCTCATTTGGTTCAATCCAGTCAGCTTCTGCAAGAATTATTCTTGAGTAGGTATGTTTATGATGTTAATGAGAACATACCTGGCCTCTGTAACCCTGTTTGCGCATAGTTTGATCATTAATGATGTATTCCATATTTTTCTGGAAATTTTACTGAATTTTTCCTTTGGCTATATAGCCATCAAGGGTGGAAAATCTTGCCTTGTGAGCAGAGCTGCTTTCTTTCATGACAGGTGCTCCAACAAATGCCAGTCTGTATTATTAGCCTGGGCACTGGAAACAATGGAAGGAATGGGCATCTTTTCCAAACCAGGTTTACTGTGTCATACACACTTGATCTATCTTTGTGTGCATATAAATGACTGTATGCACCTTTGACTTCTGTATCTCGCTCACTATGCACCAGTTGGAACAAGGGTAATAATGGAACACAGTTAATACCAGCTAGATGCATTCCCATCATCATCCTTGGGTACTGGAGTACTTAGCAAGGCAGCAGGGGCACCCAGCAGAATGCTTCTGGTTAGGATCAACCAGACTGAGACAGCAAAGATGTAGGTAACAAAACAATGGAAATAGAATGGATAGCACCATTTCTATGGGTATGAAGCCTGCAACCTCTCAATTTTGGAAACAAGTGGGGGGGCACATTCTTTTCTAATCACAGCAAGATTTTTCTGTGAAAGATTCCCTCCTCCTCACCCCTGACCTCTTGTGGGAAATCTGGCAAGTTTCCTCTGGTCATTTTCTCTGAAAGAAATGACAGCTGCCCAGGTGACAATTCCTCCAGAGAACTGCATCTCTTCTGTAATGGATTCTCGATGGAAAGGGCAGAAGGAAGTCCCAAGCTGCACAAGATAGCTACAGTTGCTGAGCAGAATCACATTTCTTTCAGTGCAAGATTCACCTCAAAAAGGCAGAAAAAAATACAAAGCTGCACAGGATTGTTACAATTCTGGGAGTACAGCACCAAACTAGTTCAGTCTGCCCTTAGATGTGCAAATCACCTCTCCCACCTGCTGCTTCTTGTGACGCATCGGATAAAATTTCTTAGTAGCCTTGTCAGTCCCTAATGCAGCCTGTCAGCTTTAGTGTTATTAGTGTGAACATTGCAAAATAATAATTGTGTTGCTTCCTATATTACCATGATTACAATTATGACTGTGATTACAATTACAATTAAAGTTAAGATTAGATTTAGGCTTAATAAGAGAGCAGCATAAAACTTGAAATTGCCTCTAAAATTCTCAGCTGCAATAAAACACTGTTTCATTTTTTAAAAGTATCTTTTAAATGTACCTTCATTAGCTGATTTTTAAAGTAATTCCTTATAAGTAACTACATTACTTGTTACTGAGTTACTGTACTTCCAAGTTCTGGGTCAGCCTTCTTACCAAATGCTCATTTGAGCCAGGGCTCAGAATTGAACTATGTGAAACCATAAGGCTGGAAAAGATTTGCTTCCCATTTCTACACATCAGGGGAACAAAAAAAAAATAGCAGTTTGGAGCACCCTCCTTGTAAATGTATAGGACAGAACCTTATTGCCAGATCAAATATACTGTACGTCCAGGAACAAAATCAGCATCTTGTTAATGAATGGCGCTATGGTACTGTTTGTTTCCCTACGTTGTAATATTTCTATGTATATATCCGGCTATAAGTTTCACATTCTTTGATACTTAAGCAAATGTGGGGGGGTGGGGCGGGGACTTAGAATGGAACTGGGCCTCTTTGAAACTTTGATCCAGATGGCCTTCTCTGTAAAGATAAGAAACTAGAAGAGTGAACTTTGACATGGATACACAAAAAATGCCTAGAGAATGCAGGCTGAATAGAGAACTATAGCTAATGCCTATAAGTTCCATATCTTCTCTGACCATTTTTTAAGGCTACATGTCTTCTTGACATATTTCTAGCTTTGGTGTTATCTCTTGATTGGAGAAAAACTCTTTCTGATGTGAATTAGAGGAACTAGGGGTGGCGACAGATTGGTGGTCATTGAATAAACTAGAATCAAGATATAAAAAAGATAAAAACATGGGCTTTTTCGAGGGTGAAGTCCAGGTGGATAAATTATGGATTCATACTGATGAGAAAATAATAAAGAAAATGTATACATACTTTTTGGTATATGAGCTGGAGGATGAGAGGGTAAAGGAGATGATGATAAAATGGGCAACTAACCTCGGTTATAATGTTGATATTGATCACTGGACAATGATGTGGAAAGATTGTTATAAAATGATTAAGCCGGTAAACTTAAGAGAAAATATCCTCAAAATGTTTTACAGATGGCACCACACCCCTGCAAAACTGGCAAAAATGTCAGAGGGTAGCAGCAATATTTGTTGGAAATGTAAAAAAAAGTAGGAACGTATTATCATATGTGGTGGACATGTGAAAAAGCCAGGGGTTATTGGTTACAGCTGTGGGAAATAATAAAAGGAATCACACAAAAGAAAGTAAATTTCAAACCTGAGATAGCACTACTAAATATTATGCGAGAAATTACTGACAAGAAAATCAAATATTGTTTGATGTACATATTTATAGTGGCTAGGTTACTCTGGGCCCAAAAATGGAAAAGTGAAGACATGCCTACAATGGAGGAGTTCCTGAAGAAGCTGTTGGACATCACAGAACTAGATACACTCTCAGAAGCACTATGAGAACAACCAAGGACTATGTAAAACAAAGTTGGATCCTAATATATGTTTGGGCCCAGGGACAGATCTGAGGATAGGGCAAATTGATTGATGTGTGTGTTTTTTTCCTTCAATGCTCTCTGGAAACTTGGGAAATTTGGGACTCAATGAGGTCTGAATCTCTGTCCTCAAGGGGGAGGGGTGATTTTTTTCTTTTTTTCTCTCATTTTTTTCTCTTTCTTCTACTTTATCTTATATTGCACATTTGTTTGTAGCTGATAGATTTATATGTTCAAATTAAATAAAAATGATATTTTAAAAAATGATGCAAGGGGATAACATGGAAATGAACCTCCATATATTAGCTTTTACTTTGTTTGTTTTTAACCCTCTGTTTATTTTGTTAATTTCCTGGCTTTCTGTCTCTCTGTTTCTTTGAATACATGAGTTCACTACCTTGCATTTTGCATCCATCCTTCTGATTTCCTCTCAGGCCATGGGCTATAGTGGTTGGTTAAAATCCATAACAAGTGGGCACTCTTAATTTATGCAATTTCCATTCCCCTGTAGGATTTCAGTCATGGGGATAGTGCTCCAAAGTGTATAGGCTATACAGAAAGATTAAAAGGTTGACTCTTTTTTAAAAAAAATTAGAATGAAAGGAAAGGAAACCAAATGGTGCACTCATGATAGGTGTTTTTGAAACTATAAATTATATAAGTAGAGTGATCAGAGGCATTTCCTCCAACCCTCTTTTTCTATAACAATTGACCATGGGGTTGCCAACAAAATCCAGCTGATCTGGCTGGATACAAAGATGTACTTCTTTATTGAACACGAAATAATGTGTACACTAAGATGCAAAACATAGTTTAGCAGGGTATAGAAATGGGGTTGATAATTTCTTGAGGATTAGTGTTATTATTTGGTGTTATACATGTAACAGCTATATTTGAAGTGGAGAACCTCTGGCCCTCTAGAACAGTGGTCTGCAACTGCAGGCCTCCAGATGTTCTTGGACTACAACTCCCAGAAGCCTTTATCACCACCTCTGCTGGCCAGGATTTCTGGGAGTTGAAGTCCAAGAACATCTGGAGGCCCAAGATTGGGGACTACTGCTCTCGAATTCTACTCTGTAGTCTGCAATCCCCTGCATTGGACCTGTTAGATGGCCCAAAGAAGCCAAATGGCTAGGCTAGATGACCCTGAGTCACCTACAGCCAAATAATAAAAGTCCAAGCATGTGGAGGGTGTTTTTCCATCCTACAGAGTAATTGCAACCGGTCTTCATATATTCATGTGTAGGGGGAGGATTTCTATGACATGTCATATTTCTTTCTGCAACCTGTGTTTGAGCTTATGGGTGGGTTTGGACATGTTTATGAGTAATCTGGTGAGAAAGGCCAGATTACTCATAAACGTGTTTGAAGTTGCTTATGGGTTTCAATGTAGGTTGCAGAGAAAATGTGAAATGTTATAGAAATCCTCCCCCTACTTATGCGATTAAACAGAATCGTTCAGAAAGTTGCTTCCTGGTAGGATTTAATCTTTTAAAAATTTTGTGAGTAAATTAAATAACTATCCTGAAGCCTCCTATGGGATGAAAAAAAGATATTTTAATTCTAGCTATTGCCATATAATATCTCATGTCCACTGCAAAATCATGTTCTTCATAGAGAAAGATCTGCATCTCTTGAGTGGATAGTCTTACCCCAGTATTTATGCAATTTAATCATCACACAGTGAGATTGTTTTGAGACCAGATTTTGAAAACAGCTCCATCTCTTTTCCACACATACAGTGTGCAATCGAGACTGATGAAATTACTTAAAACCCAACAGTTCTTAAAATCTGGCCTGTATATTGATGCTTCATTATCTGCTTCAGAACAGACTTAAGGAAGTCTGTTCTGAAGTGCCCAATAAATATGTAAACCTCCAAACTATCTGAGGGGGAAGTAACATTAAAATGAATTGAAATCAAGGAACAGATGCAGACAGAGCTGAAATTAGCTGGTGTTAAAAATTAAGGAAAGAAAAGTAGGGGAGAAGAAAAGAGACTGTCATCTAAACGTGAGAGAAAGAAGCAATTGTGAACCAAATCACCACTAATGTCAGTCTCTCAAAGTACACACCTGTTCTCTCCACCCACCCCTGCTGAGTACATGGAAAAACCAATTTCAAAAGACTGTAGTGAATGCAAAAATTACAGACCCATCCATCACCATTATTCCCTCTATAGAAACAACTGCTGAAAGGAGAAGAGAATAAGCACAATAAACCTTTTTTATGATATGAAAAGACACATTTTCTCTAGACTCAGAGTATGTGCTGAATCATCAAGGGCAACAATAACCTGGAATTGGCAAGTAATGTTTCAATGCCATGAGGCCCATATTTAGGAGGTGTTACCTCTTATACAACATAACAATCTGGCCTGGATGGATATTACAAAATAAACTCTTTTTTTGTGTAAGTTTGGGCAAATGTGTAACACATACAACTGTTGCAACACTCCACACAACTGCAGGATAAAAACAGATGAGGGAGAAAACCACCTCAAGCCACTCCACTTTTAATTGCCATTCTGCATTCCTGATGGAAGACCATGGCTGAGAGCCTGTTGCATAGTGTAGTAAGCCGTAACTAGAGAAGAGACATTGAATCAGTTAGGATTTGATGACTCAGCTCCTCCACAAGTTCCATTGATTCAATGGGCCTACTCTAGTTACAACTCACTATCCTAAGCAAGAAAAATTCAGTCATTAAGTTGGATTCAAATTAACTATGAGTGGAATTCTTCACATGGGATGCTGGCATAGGCAAAGACAATTCATACTTGTTTCTCCTTTCTCCTACTTCCCCCCCACACACACACACACACACAATTTATTTCAAACAATTGAGGTGTCCCCCAGAATCATGTGGGGAGTTGGAATCAGAGCTGCAGAGAAAAGGGGGCTGGCAAAAAATATGTTTCACCCCTTCCTCCAGGATCTTCATTTGTATGAGCAGAAGGAATCCTCATTTCTAGAGTCAATCCTGCACTGAGTTTTTTTTAAAAGAAGAAGAAGATAAAAGCTAGTCTTTGTTGATCAATGCACCATTAGAATGACAAATGTTTTAGCTATAGAACCAGTGTGATGGTAATATGAAAACAAAATGGCTATAAAACGCAGATCAGTCCATTTTCAAAGGAAAAGCTGTGTTAGTCTGTGCAAGCATATTGAACAAAACAAAAACAAAAAGCAAGAGGCACTTATACTGAGTTCTGGGGCATTTTCTGACCCCCATAAGTATTCTCAACTGTTTAGAATTACCATTTGATTTAGCATTCTGCTTAGCACTATGGTTACCAGAGAACTTGATGGATCCATCTTCTACTCCTTAACCCCCAGTTCTGAATGGGGCCAACATCCTGACGATCAGCATATGTCAGCTGGTATTTTCATCATCATCATCATCATCATCATCATCATCATCATCATCATCATCATGGGTTGTCAAGTTGATTCTGACTTACAGCGACCCTTTCCAGGGTTTTCTAGGTAGATAATACACCAAAGTGTTTTACCATTTCCTTCTTCTGGAGGCACCCTAGGACTGTGTAGCTTGGCCAGAACTACACAGGCCAGTTTACTTCCCCAGTGGCACACTGGAGAGTCACACTCCCAAACTCTAGCTCTGCAGCCAGATACCTTTAGATTTTTATTTTTGTACCAATACATTGCATTGGTGGGGGCAAAAGAAATGTATCCAATGGCAACAAGCAATAGCTTTGTTGGCACAATTTTTGCCCTGGCATTGTAGGCAGTGTTTCTAACTCTACAGGTGCACTGTTCTAGAATGCATTACTCACAGGTCTAATCCTTAAAACATTCAGCAACCAAACCTGATTCTGGAGGAATATACCAAACCTGGTATATGAAGGTTAATACAAAAAATTTCCACAGATCAAAACTGGCAGCAATCTCAGACTCCACCTTTTCAAGTGCAGGGCTCACTGGACTTGCTGCCCCTCTCACATCAAAGTGTGGGAACTTACTTGTGTAAGTAACACAACATTTTGAAATTTTGCTTAAATTCCTCTAGCTGTGCAGCAGGGATTCACTGAGAAGAAAAGCTTCAAGTTGTCCAGAGTAGTCCACCCCTTTTCTCATTAACTGGCATTTACTGTTTCAATAATTCATTTGAAGACATTAGTAGGAGAGAAAAAAATAAAAGGTTTGATTACTTACAATTGAACAGATCAGTCAGAAAACTGACAAACATTACTGCTTTCAACCACAGATTTCCAACAGACTCTAGATGGGGGAAAAAAGCACTGAGCAATGAGGCAGGGCTCTCTTTGAACTCAGAGGCAGGAAAAGAACAATTGGTTTGTGCTGGACAGATTGTCAGTCACCTCAGCCCAGAAAGATCCCTCCCAGTCACAACTTCTTCAGGCTGCATGTGAGGTTGTTAAAACTCCAACAATTTGAACTAACATGAGGCAAGGCTGCAGTCTTGTCTGATAGCATAGTACTTCGCTTCTGCCCCATCATTCAATGTCATACGGCAAGACCTATTGGCTGGTCTGCAGGCTGAGGTGTAGCTGGGACGGACCTTATTTCCTTCACTTGCTAGTCCATATGTAGCACGATTTCTGCAGACGATATATAAAAATATGTATGAAAATCCTAATAAGAGGTTGTTCTCCAGGTTGTTTCACTTAATGATTAGGAGGAGGAGGACCACTAAAAGGAGGGCCATTTTGCTGGGAAGCTCCAGTTTGAGAATCCAAGGTGGCTCACCTGATACCTATGTTGTGGCCTTGTCCCTGTCAGGTGAAGCCATTTTCATTTTCCCAGGCCTCCTAATCATTCCTTTATCTTCCACTTCAGATTTCATAGAATCACAGAGTTGGAAGAGGCCACAGGGGCCATTGAATCCAACCCCCTGCCATGCAGGAACTTCATCAAAGCACTCCGGACAGATGGCCATCAAGCCTCTGCTTAAAACCCTCCACAGAAGGAGACTGCACCACACTCTGAGACAGCATATTCCATTGCTGACCAGCTCTGACTGTCAGGAAATTCTTCCTGAGATTCAGGTGGAATCTCTTTTCCTGTAGTTTGAAACCATTGCTCCTTGTCCTAGTGTCTGGAGTGGTGGAAAACAAACCTGTCCCTTCCTCAACATGACATCCCTTCAAATATTTAAACATAGCTATCATGGCCTCTCTTAACCTTCTTTTTGGAAGGCTAAACATTCCCAGCTCCCTAAACCACTCCTCATAGGACATGGCTTCCAGACCTTTGACCATTTTGGTCACCTCCTCAGGACACATTCCAAGTTGTCAACATCCTTCTTGAACTGAGGTGCCCAGAACTGGACACAATACTCCAGGTGAGGTCTGGCCAAAGCAGAATAGAGTGGTAGTATTATTTCCCTTGATCTAGACACTTTACTCCTATTGATGCAACCAAGACTTGCATTGGCTTTCTTGGCAGTCGCATCACACTGCTTACTCATGTTCAGTTTGTGGTCTATGAATACTCCTAAGTCCCTTTTACAGGTACTGTAGTCTAGCCAGGTGTCTTCCATCCTGTATCTGTGCAGTTCATTTTTTTTCTGCCTAGGTGTAGGACCTTATATTTCTCCCTGTTGAAATTCATTTTATTAGTTTTGGCCCAGGACTCTAATTTGTCAAGGCCATTTTGAATTTAGTCCTGTCCTCTGGGGAATTAGCAACCCCTCCCAATTTGATATCATCTGCAAATTTAATCAGCATATTCTCTATTCCTTCCTCCAAGTCATTGATACAGATATTGAATAGCACAGGGTCCATAACAAAACCCTGAGGAACCCCACTAGTTACCTCTTTCCAGGATGAAGAGAAGCCACTGGTGGGCATGCTTTGGGTTCAATCAGTCAACCAATTACAAATCCACCGAACACTAGTACTGTCTGTAAACAGCCCCGTATCTCCAAAGAGATTTATGGGGGTGCAGGAAATCGGGACGAGTAAGAAAACCAGACAAACTTCTAACTGCTGAGCAGAGCCAATTGAACTCAGCCAAGTTCTGTCTAAATTTTCTTCCTCAGAGGCCAATCTCCTTATTAAGAAAGCAACACAGACATAACCATGAGATATACTCAGAATGATTTGGCTCTGAAATTTTGGTAGCAAACCCACGTGGCCAATTAGACATTCAGCTGGTCTGTTCAAGAAACAAAGCTTCTACATAGAAATCAATCATTACTGTTTTATTAAAAAGAATTACTTTAGAAAAGGTTTCAGTTGATAGTAAAATATTTCAGTAGGTACATTTTCATTCAAGACTAACGGAACACACCACTCCCCCACTCCAGCTAAAAAAATAAAGAAATGAAACTATGCTAACTAACAAAAAGCATAAATCATCCATCTCACGTGTCTTGGGTCTTCAAAGGCTGATGCTAGATGAAAACCAGTCCATTATGGGAAAAACACGTGTCTGCCCCTTTCTCAGGCAAACTCCATCTTTCTTCTCTCTTCTTCACCCTTCCTTCTTCTTCCCAGAATGCCTCCTGGGTCTTGTTGTTCCGCCTAACTTTCTCAGGGAGCTTCAGTTGTTATCATTCTTTGTGGCAGAATTATTTTGACTACGAAACTCTCTGCTCTCTGCTCATCTTAGCAACGAGATAACCAGAGAGCGAAGCTTCTCTGGAACAGCATGTAAAACTTTCCTACTACAGAACAGACTTTAAATCAAAATGGATGCTATTGGGACGATCTTAGGACTACATATCCCATTCTAATACACATAAAAACACAAATCATCACATGCCCCCCCTGATTATCGTTAAAATTCAGAGCAGTTAATCTGATCTAATTTTAAGAAATCAAGCAAAAGTAACTAAAAAGTAATTCAAAGTAATTAACTGGTTACATCTCAAAATTCAACTACAGATTAACTATTACAATACTGAAACATAGCACACTGTTGAATACATTGTTTCAACGTTCAGGTTCATAAGAATCTTCACAGTACATTCTAGAAAGACCATCTGCCACTACATTCAATTTTCCAGGAATGTGTTGAACTTCAAAATCAAAATCTTGCAATGCTAGACTCCATCTCAACAATTTTTGGTTGTGAGATTTCATCTTCTGCAACCAAACTAAAGCTCTGTGATCTGTTTGGAGTGTAAACTTACGACCCCATAGGTAAGGTCGAAGTAAATTGAGAGACCAAAATATAGAAAGAGCTTCTTTTTCAGGTACTGCGTAACTTCTCTCTCTATCCAAGAGTTTTCTAGAGAAGTATGAAATAGGGTAAAGGTTCCCATCTTCTCCTTGCTGTAACAAAACAGCTCCCAGTCCTAATTCAGAAGCATCAGTTTGTAAAATGAATGGTTTGTCAAAATCAGGGGATTTCAGTATAGGTGCATCCATAATCTTAGCTTTTAAAACTTCAAAGGCACCTTGACACTCTGGTGTCCACTTTACCTTGACAGGCTGTCTCTTCCTAGTGAGCTCTGTCAGAGGTGAAGCCAAATGACTGAAATCAGGAATGAATTTTCTGTAGTAGCCAACTAGGCCCAAAAACGAGCGTACCTGTTTCTTAGTTTTTGGAATAGGCCAATCATTAATAGATTGTACCTTAGCTTGCAAAGTCTGAATTTCTCCTTGCCCAATCAAATGACCTAAGTACATGACTTTTCCTTGCATCCACTGACACTTGCTGGCTTTGACTGTCAGTCCTGCTTGCTGAAGTCTGGACAAAACAGTTTCAATGTGAGACATGTGAGAATCAAAATCAGAACTGAAAATGGCAACATCATCAAGATAAGCACTTGCAAAAGGTAAACCTTGTAAAAGTTTATCTATCATCCTTTGAAATGACGCACCTGCATTTTTCAAACCAAATGGCAATCTGCGGAAACGGAAAGTTCCCACGTGCGTGATGAAAGCGGTCTTATCTCGTGAATCTTCAGCTAAATCAAGCTGCCAATAAGCATTCTTTAGATCGAGAATGCTGATAAACTTAGCCTTTGACAGATGTTCAATTAAATCATCCATTCTAGGCAATGGGTATGGATCTGGAACCGTAACACTGTTTAACTTTCTGTAATCAACACAAAATCTTACTTCCTCGAGAATTTCACCCAAAGCGTTACGTTTTGGCACCAGAACCACCGGAGAAGCCCAAGGGGAGAATGACGGTTCAATCACCCCCAAAGATAACATCTTTTGTATCTCTTGTTCAATTTGGATAGCATGATTACCAATTGCTCTATATGGGCTAGACCGTATGGGCTGGGCGTTGTTCTCAGTAGATATCACATGACTGATCAATTTGGTGTAACCTGGTTTATCTGAAAACACATCTTGGTATTGTTCTAAAATTTGAAACAACCTTTCTTTCTGATCAACGGTACCTGTTAAAACAAGATTATCAGACCATGTACCTGCATCTTGCAATTCAGATAACATATCAATAGGTTCATTTGCAGCATGAAAATATTCAGCATGACATTGAAAAATCATTGCAGATCTATCTTTGTACAGTTTCAAACTATTGACATGGTAAAGAACAGGTTTCTTATTAGAATCCAACATTTTGACAAGATAATTGACATTTCCCAGTTTTTGAACAATTTCACCTGGACCTTCCCAGACAACTTCTAGCTTAGAAGGTCTGAGTGGGTTCAGAACAAGTACCAAATCACCCACAGAAAATTCCCTGTGTCTGGATCTCTTGTCGTGGAAGAACTTCTGACTTGCTTGAGCGTCCAACAAATTGTCTCTGGCTAACTCCTGGACAGCCAAGAGTTTCTCTTGAAGTTTTCTAACAAAATCAGCAACTGGAACAGTACTACTTTTAACCACACCTTCCCAATTGGATTTCAGGAAGTCCAATGGTCCTTGTAGATTTCTTCCAAACACCACCTCACTTGGAGAAAAGCCACCTAGTGAAGAATGGGCTGAGCTACGGTAAGCAAACAAAGCAAAAGGCAAAAGCTCATCCCAAATGTTTCCATATTCTTGGGTCAAAGTTTTAATCATCCTAAGCAAAGTTTGTTGACCTCTTTCCACCATACCGTGAGATTGAGGATGATGGGCCGTGGAAAAACTGATGGTTATTCCACTTATCTCGCAGATCTTACGCATAAGTTCACTTGTAAAGGCTCCTGCTTGATCACAAATTATTTTGGATGGTACTCCAATACGCGAGCACAAGTCCACGATGATTCTAGCTATGGTGGTAGCTGTCAGGTTGCTAATAGCGTAAGCCTCGATCCACCTACTGGCAGAACAGATGAAAGAAATGATGTATTTCTTCTTAGATTTAGTAGGAACAAAAGGTCCTAGCACATCCATTTGCAAACACTGGAACACTTGGTCAGGAATTTCCATAATCTGCATTTCGGCCTTTACCTTGTCAGTTTGATGGCCTGTGCGTTGGCAATAGTCACAAGAACTGACATAGTCCTTTACAGTTTTTGAGATACCAGGCCAGTAAAAATGTTGAGAAATCCTCTTTAGGGTTTTTTGTATTCCCTGGTGCCCACTACTCGGATGGTCATGAGCCATTTCTAGTATTCTCAGTCTATATTCAGTAGGCACGACTAACTGTTGAACAGGTTGGGCATCCAAGTTGGATTTGGGGAAATATTCTCTGTACAAAAGTCCATTTTCTCCCCACAGGAAACTAACTTGCTGATGCGCAGGACGTTCAGCATAGTTATCTGCTTGTGACCTCAAAGAAGCTAGAGAGGGATCATTAAGTTGCTTCAGTCTAAAGTCCTCTGATCCCTTAGGTATCACCTCCTCCATTTTAGTTTCTGTTGTAGCTGCATTATCAGGTTCGGTCACAAGAGGCTGCTGTTGGGTAAGGTCTCCATCTGAGCTATCCTCAGTGGATTCCTGCTCCCGTTCAAGATTATGCATCTCTCTACTTTGAGAACGCGTAACTACCGACATTGAAGTTGCATTTTGACTCTGCATGTGATCCAAAAAAGCAAGATCATTTCCAAGAAGAAAATCAGGTTTTCCCTCATGGGTTAAAATATGTTTTGCCCCTGACCAGCTCTTATACGAAATTTTGACATAAGCTAAAGGAATAAAACGCTGATCAGTCTCTATAGATCCATAAGTTTTCACTGGACACCTCAGGTTGTTCAAGATTAAGGTGGGGTCTAGAAAACGCTTGCTTATCGAAGAAATGTCGGCACCCGAGTCACGAAAAGCACTTAAAGCTATATCACCTCCAGGTGTGTGAAGAAAAACCACCTCAGAAAATGTGCGGGTTGCCCAGTCCCTTTGCGCAGTTGGTACTATGCAATCAGGATCCATAACAGAAAACCTCTCTCCTGATGCAGTCTCTTTTACAATTTCTGAGGAAATTGAAGCAATTTGTAAGTCCAAAACTCTAGGCACATATTGGTTTACTGCTGCCTGCATTCCACTGGCTTGCGAAGGGGTTACAGTTAAGTTAACTCCTTCCTGACTCTGTGAAGGCACAATGCTTGACTGGTGAGGCACAGAAACTGCATTACTGGCAGCTGGCACTTGCTGAGTTCCTGCTGGCACAGAGCTTACATACGCCAACTTGGGTGTGCCTGCTTTAGATCTGCGTGGAGCTGGCACAGGTGTTTTCCTAGCTGGCTCCTTAACTTGGCTAGCTGGCACATTCAACCTTGGGCAATCTCGTCGCAGATGAGAGCCACCACATTCAAAACATTTAAGAGGCGTTTTACTCTGGCTAGGAGCTAGACTCCTGCGTTGCTCAAATGAACTTTGCCTGGGCTCTTGAGGAAAAGACTTTCTAAATTCAGGCTGACTCTGTCTCTTAGGCGCTACTGGTGCAGTCTTTGGCCTAACAGCAGGTTCATGCGTTTTAAAGGAGAGAATTTCATCAGTCTTTAAAGCAAGGGTTTGCAAGTCTTTGTATCCTCTCTCCAACAAAGTACTCCTTATTTCTGAAGGCACTAAATTAAGAAAATGCTCCATGTACAACACAGTTCTTAAATCCGCAAAAGTACTGGCGCCCAAGGAGCTCAACCACTGATCACCTAGATGTTCTATTTTGTCAGCTAGTGCAGAATAACACTCATTAGGCTGCTTTTTCAGTTTTCTAAAGTTCTGCCTCAGTATTTCCGAAGTGAAACCAAATTTTCTCTTTACCACCTCTTTAAAAGTAGGCCAGTCAGGGTCCTCATCAGATAATTTGGCTACCAAGTTGGCAAGTTGCCCAGAACACTGAGTACGCAATAGCTTAAGGTGCCAGGCCTCCGGAATCTTAAGGTCTCGACACGCCTGTTCATATATCGATAAAAATGATAAGATATCATCGCCATCATGGTAGTAAGGTAGATTGCTTCTATCAACACTGGCTATTGAGTTCTTAAACTCTTCTTTTTCCTTCAGCTCATTAACCAAACGCTCCACCTTTGCCTCTCTGTACTGCTTCACTAATTCATCAGCCATGCTCTGATTACGAATAGTTTGAGTGTGACAAGCAACAAAATCAGCAAACACCATGGCTAACTTATCCACTGGTGATAGACTCTTGTTAGGATCAGGACCCACAGCACCGGCTGCTGCTGCTGCTGCTGCTCCTGCTGTCCCATCAGAAATGCCTCTGCCTGGCACTCCCCTCCCTACTGGAGTGCTGGCACCCGCCATTTCCTCTGCCTGATCCATCTGTTGCAACTTAGTCCAAGTCTGATCTGAATCAGATCTAAGTAGATCCTGGACGTCCTGTGCTGGGAGTTTAGCCATTATATCTCCCTTTTGTAATTCCCTTCTCAGTTGTGAAGAATCATAAGTAATCCTTTGCTTAGCACCACTTGGAGTCAAGACGTCCTGTTCAAGAGCCTCCAAAAGCTCTTGGTGCCAGGGCTTCGTATCTGCACTACCAATCTTAACTTTTCTCTGAGTCACAAACAGCTCTCCAGGCAATTCCAAAAATTCTTCTCCTGCTAAGTGTTGATCCATATAAGCTTCAACCAACGCAAACACCGAGCTGACCCAAAAAGTAAAATCTCTCTCTGCCCATGTAGCCGAAACTGTAGGGCGAGAGCAAAGCCATAAAACACTCTGGCAGGAACAGCCCTAAACTGGAGCTTCAGAAGGGCGTCCGTTTACTTGCATGAAAATGCCCACTCATTAAACAGCCCAATTAAACATAAGCGTTGTTTCTTATCAGACCTCACTGCAGCTAAGTCTTTCCGTAAGATCCTTAGCTGGAAAGAGAAAAGCAATTTGGCTAATTTACAGCCTGTCAGCATGCACGCACTCCCTCAGCCAAGGCTTCCGGAAGAATGCCTGCAGCTTCACTTACAAAGCAAGCACCATAAATCCATAAATCACACTAAAGCGCGTGTTCCGTCCGACCGCTGCCAACCATGTAAACAGCCCCGTATCTCCAAAGAGATTTATGGGGGTGCAGGAAATCGGGACGAGTAAGAAAACCAGACAAACTTCTAACTGCTGAGCAGAGCCAATTGAACTCAGCCAAGTTCTGTCTAAATTTTCTTCCTCAGAGGCCAATCTCCTTATTAAGAAAGCAACACAGACATAACCATGAGATATACTCAGAATGATTTGGCTCTGAAATTTTGGTAGCAAACCCACGTGGCCAATTAGACATTCAGCTGGTCTGTTCAAGAAACAAAGCTTCTACATAGAAATCAATCATTACTGTTTTATTAAAAAGAATTACTTTAGAAAAGGTTTCAGTTGATAGTAAAATATTTCAGTAGGTACATTTTCATTCAAGACTAACGGAACACACCACTCCCCCACTCCAGCTAAAAAAATAAAGAAATGAAACTATGCTAACTAACAAAAAGCATAAATCATCCATCTCACGTGTCTTGGGTCTTCAAAGGCTGATGCTAGATGAAAACCAGTCCATTATGGGAAAAACACGTGTCTGCCCCTTTCTCAGGCAAACTCCATCTTTCTTCTCTCTTCTTCACCCTTCCTTCTTCTTCCCAGAATGCCTCCTGGGTCTTGTTGTTCCGCCTAACTTTCTCAGGGAGCTTCAGTTGTTATCATTCTTTGTGGCAGAATTATTTTGACTACGAAACTCTCTGCTCTCTGCTCATCTTAGCAACGAGATAACCAGAGAGCGAAGCTTCTCTGGAACAGCATGTAAAACTTTCCTACTACAGAACAGACTTTAAATCAAAATGGATGCTATTGGGACGATCTTAGGACTACATATCCCATTCTAATACACATAAAAACACAAATCATCACACTGTCTAGCCCACATTTTACTAGCTTCCTTGCAATAATATCATGGGGAACTTTGTCAAAGGCCTTACTGTAACCAAGATATGCTACATCCACAGCACTCCCTTCATCTATCAAGCCTGTAACTCTATTTTAAAAAGAGAGATCAGATTAGTCTGGCACGACTTGTTTTTGAGAAACCAGTGTTGACTTTTAGTGATGACAGCATTGCTTTCTAAGCAATAATAAACTGTCTGTTTAATTATCTGCTCTAGAATTTTTCCGGGAATTGATGTCAGGCTGACTAGGCAATAATTATTTGGGTCTTCTTTTTTTCCATTTTTGAAGATAGGGACAACATTTGCCCTCCTCCTTTCTGTGAGGACTTCTGTTCTCCAAGAATTCTCAAATATTATTGCCAAAGGTTCTGAAATTACTTCTGCCAGTTCTTTTAATATCCTTGGATGTAATTCATATGGCCCTGGAGACTTGAATTCACTTAGAGTAGCCAGGTATCCCTGTACTACTTCTCTATCTATTCTGTGCTGCATTTCCCCCACTATTTCACCTGCTCTTTGCCCCTCAGGTTGAGCACTATTTTCCTTTTTGGAGAAAACTGCCACAAATAAGGTGTTGAGAAGTTCAGCCTTTTCCTTGTCCTCTGTTAGTAGCTGGCCATCTTCTCCACACAGCGATCCTATCATTTCCTTGTTTTTCCTTTTGCTGAGAGCATGATTTTAAAAAAACAAAAACCTTTTTATTGTTTTTAATCCATCTGGCAAGCCTAAGTTCATTCTACACTTTTGCTTTTCTTACTTTCCTCCTACATATACTGGCTATTTGCTTGTATTCCTCTTTGGTGTTTTCCCCATTTTTCCATCTCTTGTACATGTTTTTCTTAACACTTACTTCAGTTGAAAGTTCTTTAGTCAACCATTCTGGTTTCTTTAGACATCTCCTGTTTTTCCTTCTTATTGGAACAGTTTTAGATTGTGCCTTTAGTATTTCCCTTTTAAGAAATTCCCATCTGTCCTGAACTCCCTTCTCTTTCAGTATCTTAGTCCATGGAATTACAGCCGGTAATTCCCTAAGTTTATGAAATTGGCCTTCTTAAAGTCTAGAATGCATGTTTGGCTGCACTTGGCTTCCCCTTCCCACTGTATAACAAATTCCAAGAGAGTGTGGTCACTCCCACCTAAGGATCCCACCACTTTGACCCTATTAACAAGGTCATCCCTGTTGATTAAGATCAGATCTAAAATAGCTGATCCCCTTGTTGCATCTTCCACCTTCTGGGCCATGAAACAGTCTGCAAGGCAAGTGAGGAATTTGCTGGACCTTATGTTCTTGGCAGAGTTTGACTGACAACATATATCGGGATAGTTGAAATCTCCCATTACTACTGCATCTCTCCCTTTTGAATGTGTGGTCATCTGCCCCAGGAAGGCATCATCTGTTTGTGGCACAACATTTTCCCCTGCTGTTTTATATTGATTTACCTTTGAGCTGTTCCTGATGCTGGTTTTGTACTGAATGTATGGTAAATTTGGTTGATTTTATGCTGCTTCCATTGTGATTGTGCTGATATTGTTTTTAAATATATTCTCTATTGGGGTGCATGATGCTCTCTGTTGGGGGCTGATGGTCAATGCCCCATTGAGAGAAATAAAAATGGAAATATATATTCAAAAATAGAGCTAGAGATTATTTGCTCCTAACAACTGAAAATGACTGGGAGTAGATCTACTTCGTTTCCTTTTTTTTTTTAAGTATGGCAACTTTCTTATGGTAAGAAGCCTGAAAATATGCACAGAAAATCTTTAGGGCCATGTAAGCCTCAAAATTAATTACCCTGTCATGGGATATAGAGAACTGCTGCAGGAATAAAACATCCACATTTAAATCAAGCTTGGGAGGTTAAGACAAACAATATCTTTCTTTTTACAAATACCGTTAATATTTTACCAAGTAATTTGTGCCCTATAGGGTATGCCTTCAGTCTTGTCAATTACAGGAACATGCTCTGAATATGCAGTCATTATTGGGGGTGAGGGGTTTTGCAATGCTATTAAAAATGTACAGGTATGGATTGAAATTAATCGAAAATGAATCATGTGAAGCAATGCAGTCCTGCTACAGAAGGTTCTTGATTTTTTTGCTCCTAACTAAATTATCAGAAAGAAAGAAAGGAAGGAAGGAAGGAAGGAAGGAAGGAAGGAAGGAAGGAAGGAAGGAAGGAAGGAAGGAAGGAAGGAGCAGCATGCAGCTCATGAAAAACAAGCCAGCATTAAACATTCAGGAAATGTTTGCCAGCTCTGCCAGAGACAGCTAAAGGCTGTCAGTGGGGAATATTGTCATAACACTAAGAATAATGTGTTATCTGGTGCCTAACACTGAACACTGTGTAAACAATTAATCATGCAACAAAAACTGCTGAAAATCAATAGGGTTTCAGCTGCCTGAACAGTCTTCTACTGATCAAGAAATTTCTGTTGCTTACTGCTTATGATGAATAAATCTTGTTAACCTTTCTTGGTACAATATGCCATTCTCTGAAATACATCCATCACACATTGGCATCTGTAGGAGTATTCTAGTTGTTAGTGGGGGAAACCAAATACCTTCTGTAAGAAATTGAGTGGCAGAAATACAAGATAAGTTCAGAGCACATTTGGTAATGGATTAAAGTAGATGTTACTGTGCGCACAAGCAGAACTGCTGTTGAAGTGTTCGCTGCTACTTGTCCAATTGTCGAGCAGGGCCCCAGGCAGTCTAAACTTACATGCAAAATTACAACACACAGTTTGGGCTGTGGAGGGGAGGCCATGAATTTATTGGTACAGCAACAGTCCCTGGGCAGCACTGGAGAATTGTATCCAGTGCATCAAGAGGCCTTAATGCCCCTGATGCCTCAACAGCTGCTGAAGGTTCCACCAGAAGTGGCCATCTTCCAGAGACCACATGGACATGTGCCACTCCATGACTCTCTGGCACTTGAGGGAAGAGAGTCATAGTGTGACATAGACCATGTGGGTGAATAAATACACTGGCATTTCATTTCATTAAAACAGAGCTGGCTACCCCAGGTATGGATCAGAAATCCCAGTACTCATCACAGGCAGCGCTGCTGTCTGACAAGAGGTCAGTATGGGTCAAAAAGAATGATTATATGGTTACAACAATGGGAAAATAGGAAGTAATATCATCAAAAGATGTGGCAGACTGGTCCAAGTTCTATTTCCCTTAACCTTTTTCATTTTTTTAAAAAAATCATTCAACTTCACAGAAATTTAGAAAGAAACATGAGATTATGCTGCAAGGCATGACGGCAACTTCAACAGCAGAATTTAACATCTTGCTCTGCAGCCAAGAACGGATCTGCAACCACAAGCCTAGCAGAGGAGGAGAAAGATTCAGAAATGGTGAAGAACCCTAAAGACCAGAGGATGGTCTGGAACATTGGAAACTGCAAATCAAATGAGACAATTACAAGAAGGAGCAGGTGGACACAGAAAAACGTCATCTAACCTAAGGGACAGAAATTAGAAACAAGCCGACTGATGTTGTAAAGATAGCAACTGAAGCAATGAAATTGGGAAGAAGATGGCAAAATCCTCCTAAAATCAACCAGGGATCTAAGATAGTGTACTCAGGCCTTAGAATATCACAACACACATCCCAGTCTTAGAATAAGAGAAATTCAGTGGTGGATAAAGGGACAAGACATGGGCTATTCTAACACTGGGATTTAAAGAAATATTCCAGCAGGATTGAGGATCAGATAACACAGAAAGTGCATAAAGCTTCTTTTTTTTTCCCCAAAAATTACCAGCTATTGCCAAATCTAGAAATATTAGCTCCAACCAGTCATTTGCAAAGCATATAGAATGCTCCTGCAGAGAGGGAAGCATTCTGGCCCAATCTCCCCTTCGTCATTTGCATTGACTTCTTATAAATATAGAGAGAAAGGTTTATGGCAGACCAACATCTACTACCCATAGGGGCTCTCCATGTGAAACAGGATCCTAGAAAATCAGTGACTCGACTTACTTGGGGAACATCCTGGAATAAAGAAACTGCCTCTTTAGACTAGGTGTACACATATACGAGAGTTAACAAAAAGTGATAAGGGGAGGGTTGAAACTAGAAGGCTCCTTTCTACATATGAGTATTCTATGCTTCTTGAAATGACTGAATTGAGCTATTATTGTTTGGTTCAAGAACATCAACAGAGGATGCAATTCTTCCACAAGTGAGAAAAATTGGTTGGGTACAATACAACAATGAACAATGTCAAGTTTTTCAAGAGGTCTACCTAGATATCTTGCAAAACCAAACCTTCAGACTTGGCATGGATCAACTCAGGGAAGCAGATATCAAATACTTTTTAAAATTCTAGGCTACCCCCCCCCACAAAATTATAATAAAGCTATCAAAGCAAAGAAGCTCATGGCAATAACAACCTAGGATTCTAGCAGAAAGTTACCTGGTGACAGGGATGGCAAAGATAGCCAACCAAGAAAACCTACAAGAACAAATGCAAGAACTGCCCTCATAAGCAAAGGTCATTTTGAAGAAATTTATTCAGTGCATTTTTTGTAAATCATCTGCAAGATGAGAACATTGGCAGGTAACAGAAAAAATCAAAGAGTTACGTGTTTATATGTTATTACCTTCGGTTTAATGCAACTTAGCTTAATAATCATTGCATGCTGTCAAGTCAATTCTGACTTACGCTGACCCATTTTCAGGGTTTTCTAGGTAGAGAGCACACAGAAGTGTTTTACTGTTTCCTTCTTCTGGAAACTCCCTGGATCTGTGCAATCTGCCCAAGGCTACACAGGCTGGCTCTTCTAGGAGGCACAGTGGCGAAACAAGCTCCCAGCCTCTGGTGCCACAGTCGCATGACTAAGTCACTGAACTATCCAGCCAACTACAATGTAGCCTAGGAGGATAATTTTTAGACAGGTTTTGTTTGTTTGCTTGTTTTTCGAGTTGGGGGAGAAAAAGACAGCAAACAATAGTCCTCAGTTTTATCCTACATTAGATGTATGTTTGTCCTAAACCATTTAATTCATTAACAGCCACAACTTCACTGCAGGAAATTAATGTCCATGCCTGATGCCTCTTAGACAGCATGCAATAGTTCTTTAGAATATTTAATTGTTTTAAATAATTTCCCTGAGCTAAGGATTAGATTGAAACCTTCAGAAATGAAGAAACATTACAAAAAGGGGCAGGATCCAGCTCTGGATTTCTGTTGTTGGGGCAGCACAATGATACAAAACCAGGAAGAGATACTCACCCTCCCCTCTGACTGCAGTTTTTAATGCAACCACACACTGTTGTTGGGGGGGATGAGAAATCCTTTGGATCTAGTTTTCAGGGGAGGGGTGAGGATGAAATGCTATGGTAGCCACTGATACAGCACTGGATTTATTATAAGCAGTAGTATAATGTCTCTGAAGTTAAGGCACTCAGTTTGAAAGGATTAGGGATCCCGGTTAAGCATGTTGAAACCAAGGACATAATTGAAAGGGAAGATAGCAGGTATTATTCTATTTCTAGAAACTCATATTAGGGGAAATTAGACAATTTAATTCATTACTCGAGGCTAACAGACACTTATTACACTGCAGGGACCTCTGCATTGAGGGGTGTAGCAATCATTTTGGCATAACGGTTTGATTCCACCATTAAAGAAACTTCAAAAGACCCCTTCAAAGAGGACACATGAGGAAAAGCTGTCACAATAGGGTCTACATACAGCCTCAATATTGAACAAGTATCTTTTTCGAAGGAGACACTGAAAATGTTAAAGAGGTTCAGGGAAGGAGAAGCTATTATTAGCAGAAATCTAGCTGAATCACAGAAAAGGAACTGGATAAAATGGATCTCAAGGATAAATAGGAACTAAGGATATTAAATTATATCAGAATATAATTTCATAATACAATGTATAGCTGAAATTACATCCAGATACAAACTAATGGCCTCATAGAGAATAGCAAAGCTAAGACACAAAGATGTAACCAACTACACAAATAGAATTGATTAGGTTTTGATTTCAGAACAGTTAAATGTTTCCAATCATAACATCAAAAACATTATCTGTCTCAAACTATGCTTCTGTAAACACTGTAATCCAATGGCACTAACACTCAACATATTTTATGCAGAGATAAGTCATCCTGGTATATTATTATTATTAGAGCACACTATTTTCATACTCTTATTACAGCAGTCCAAAAGATCCGCAAGTTTTCAAGATCAAAAATCTCATCTTCCCCAAAGAAAAGCAGGTTGGGGTCTTGGGGAAAGGAGGAGGGGACTGATCAGAAAGGCAGGTAATCTGCATGGTGTCTTGAGGTGTAATGGAAGGAGGAATGTTGTATGGGAATTCCAAAGGGGCTCATACATATTATCAGAAAAACTGGTTGCCTTTGTGGGAACTGTTAAGGTAGCAAAGTTTGATCCTCATCTTAGAAAAGACACATCCCTACAGTAACGGCCAATTATGCATTACAAAAATTAAGGACAATTTTTTATTTTCATTTAAATTTTATATGCTAATTTATATGAGGGGGTGCTGATATTGAGCCTTTCCCAGAAAAAAATTGAGCTAGGAAGCTGTAACTTCCACACTATTCTACATATTCCCCCAGGAAGTCAATGTACTTGCGACACCTGTCCTGCAGCTTCTTAAATCCCTACAAATAAAATTCTCCCAACTGCTGGTGTAACCACTCATTTGCAGCATCAGTTGCCTCCAGAACACTCCCACATCGTTGTCCCTTTAGGTGTTTTTTTGAATTTGGGGAACAGATAATAGTTGGAAGGATCCAGGTCGGGAGAATAGGGTGGATGGGGCATCACTTGAAAGCCTAAGGAGGTTGGTTTTGCCATTGTTTCACCTGCAGTATATGATGAGGCATTGTCATGCAACAGGAGAGCTTTCCTCAACATTTTTCCTTGATGTTTTGCCTCAACTTCGTCAATAAAGCACAGTAATATTTTGAATTGATGGTTGAACCCTGTTGGAGGTAGTCCACCAGCAGAACTCCCTTCTTATCCCAAAAAACTGTTGCCATTTGCTTCTGCACCAACCTTTGCACTCTGAACTTCTTTGGCCTGAGGGAACCACTGTGCCTCCATTCCTTGTTCCTTTGTCTCAGGTTCATAACAGTAGATCCATGTCTCATCACCAGTTAACAGTTTGTCCAGGAAATCTAACTCATTCTTGCAAAATGTTCCAAAACAGCCACCGATGACTCCACACGGTTCCTCTTTTGTTCGGTTGTCAAAAGTTTGGGGATTCACTTTCTCATTTCCAAGTCGTTGTGGATAATGGCACCAACTCTCTCATGTGATATTCTCAGATATATAGAAATCCTTTTGGCTGATATTTAGCAGTCATCCATGATCATGTCATGGATGGCTTTCACATTTGCAGGCACAGAGACAGAAACAGGCCTTCCACTGGGTTTCTCACTTTCAACACCGAAATGGTCAGTTTTAAAACTGACAACCCAACGTTTAACTGTTGCATATGAAGGGCCAGTGTCACCCATAGTTTGTGACATTTCATCATGGATCTGCTTTACACCTTTCCCTTGAAGAAACAGGACCTTGATTATGATCCTATGCTCTTCCACATTGAAGTTTTCTGGAGGTGCCGCCATGTTCATTTTGGACCAGAAAATGAAAGTTAAGTTAAAATCACAAGTAGTTGATTTTTGCACCGTTTAATATAGACAAATTGGCCAATACACCCTGCAATTTATAGCTTCCTAGTTCAATATTTTCTGGGTAAGGCTCAATACTTATCAGCGCCCCCTCGTATGTCCAGGTGAAAAATTAGAAATATTTTTTTACGATTAAACACAATTATAATGTGTCTCACTCAAGTGAGAAGCACCACGACTAGGTGACTTGTACGCCTCCTGAATCTCCTGTCCACATGATACTAACCAGCAATTGGCTGACCATTATCTCTAAGTCAGACTTTGGCTCAGCAGCTATTCAAATAGAGCCCTTCAAAAGGAGGATTGCCCTCCTAAAAACATTTGGGCACTTTAAAAGAAGACATAAAGCCATTTTAAATCTATAGTTACAGCATACTCAGCTGCTAGAAAGCAAAAAAACCAGTCAGAGTAGTGAGTAGTCTGAGCAGTGGCTTGTCCACCAAATGGGTGGGGTATAAGTTTAAACAGACAAATAAATAAGGCTGGATAATTTTGGATACTGGATGCCAAATTTCGTTGCTTTACCTATTGTACTGAAGGAGATGAACCATCTGTGAATGAAGTTCCACTCTCTAGTTGAACAAAATCATCTTCCTCCAGTATATGGTCCCAGCGATGAATGCATAATTTAGTATCCACAATGCCACAAATAAAAGTATCAGTGAATGCCTACAGAGGCTTCTTCATCCATTACTTCCCAAGTCACCATAACAAGTACACAAGTTGAAGACCACTTACTGAGGACAGCTTTGAAACTAGGAAGGTCATAGGAGTAACTTGTTTGACCTCTCACTCACCTATGACACCATTCATCGTCAAGTACTATTGCAAAAATTCTATGATCCAACCAAAGATTAAAAACTAACTAAAATAATAGCAACATTTTTTCAAAACTGCAGATTTTTCATTAACTTTCAAGAATAATGCAGCTTCTGAGGGAACTCAAAAGAATGGTCTATCCCAGGGCAGGGTGCTAGCTTTTATTTTGTTTAGCATCTACACCACTGGCCATCAACTTCCTCAAGGCACCAAAAGTTCTATTTATGTGAATGATCTCATACTTGCTACTCCAACAGATGGCTTTCCAATTGTAGAATATCTTCTAACAGACACATTAAAAGAACTGGGTTCAGATATCTCAAAATCTAGAAGGCAGTCAACAAAGACCAGAGAGGCAAATCCTCGTTTGTTGCACAATATTTTTCTCTCCCAGTGAGATGCGGAGGTATTTTCTGCCAGTTTCAACTCGGGTTTTTTTTTGTGTTTGTGTGTTTTTCTTTGAACAATATTTGCACAAATTACATAAACTACATACATTGCACAAACTGTGTGAATAAACTATTGTGGACTTCTAAAAATGTAGTAGCATTGGATGGATTGCTTGCCTCTTTTTTATTAATCCATCAGCTAGTCATGTGCTTCCTGCCTCAGGCTTCACAATCCCTTCTTCTCACTCTGGAGCCCACAATGGACTGTAAAATACTTTGGTTTGCAGAGGAGTTCATGGTTGACTCAACGACTGCAAGGTGCCCAGGTCCTGTGGCTGTAAAACAAGCCCAAATCATCACCCCCTCTACCACTGTGCTTAACAGTTGATATGAGGTGTTTGTGCTGATATGCTGTGTTTGGTTTTCGCCAAACATTGCACTGTGCATAATGGCCAAACATCTCCACTTTGGTCTTGTCTGTCCAAAGGACATTGTTTCAGAAGCTATGTGGTTTGTCCAGAAGAAACTTGGGAAACCTAAGCTGTGCTCCAACCCCTCCAAACAAACCTTACTTGTTTGGTCTTTTTCTTGTTGTACTGTCGTGAACTTTAAAATGTAACTCTTGGGGTTTTTGCAATTTCTCTGAGTATTGCACAGTCTGACCTTGGGGTGAATTTGTTTGGATTTCCACTCCTGGGAAGATTGGCAACTCTCTTGAAAGTTTTCCACTTGTCAATTCTCTTCCTCACTATAGAATGATGGAGTTTACATTGTTTGGAAACTGCCTTCTAATTCTTCTCAGACTAATGGGCAACAACAATTGTTTCTCTGTGATAATTGCTGATGTGTTTCGTCCTTGACATTCTGTTAACACACACCAGAATGCACCAGACCAGCAAACTGCTAAAACTTCTGCTTTTATGAGGTGGTTATGCTCGCTGATGATCAATTACTCAAGGGCATTATGTTAGCAACATCTGACTACTACTTAGCCGCTTAATTCCTATGGAAGCAGTAAAGGCGCACTTAGTTTTTCACACATGGCCTCTCCATGTTGGCATTATTTTTGTAAAAGAAATGATGACATGGTGTAATATGTCATGTATTGTTGTTCATCTGATATTGTATTTACCTAATTTTGAGACCTGCTAAGGACTAGGTGATTTTTATTATGTCCTGATATGTAAAAGCATAGAATTCAAAGAGGATCTACTTTCTTTTTTATATGACTGTATGTCTGAGTTAACATAATTCCGATATTTTAGAATTAATCACCACCCATGATGAGATTATGGTTTTGCATAACTTGGTTCAGGCCAAAAATCCCAAGAATGCAATTAGTTCTACAGGCTGTAATTTGTGAAATTGGCATATCAATCAGATAAAGTGATCAGACTGACTGATTAATCTTTAATCACTAATTCATCAGTAGAGACATGATAAGGAAATACTTAGGTTTGAGGTTAGTATGAGTCAAATGAATTATTTCTGACAGGAAATTTAAGAGCTGGTTTTAAAGTTAGGCTTTCTTTTTAACCAGTTACAAGTTAAAAAAACAAAAGGCTGTCTCACCATTTTCTTCAACATTTTTTAAAAAAACAAATTCTGACATTCCACTGATAGGGAAATTTAAGTCAATTGACTAATTAACAATCAATTTAATTAAAGTATTTAGCTGTTAAATAGACCGAGGCAGTTGATCATGATCTCAGCAAACATGGAAACAAGTATAAGACAGGCGCATGTGTGTGTTTCTGTGTACAAACTCTGGATTAAGGGGCACCTTTATATACAAAAATCTCTCTTGTATATTGGCCCTTAGGATATAATAATTTTAATGCATATAGCATGGTTGCTTAGGATACATATATTGTTAGCAATATTAATATACTGTAATTGATTAGCAAATAAGACAATCCTACTGATACTATGGAATATGTGCCATCTATCACATTAAGACACACAAGCATACACACCCATTTACAAAGTTTTAATATAAACCCAGCCCCTCTAAGATATCTTTCTTCCTGATCACATAAGGAACAGGCATTTACAAAGCCAAACCAATTTTCATTTGGACTAAAACTGAAGCAGAAAAGATAAATCTCCAGTTAACACTTCACTAAAGTGCTTTCAAAAAAGAAACATCTGTCAGCTTCTAGGAAATTAATTAATACTGAAGGGAATGATCCACTGTTCTCACAGTTCTTTCTTTGTTTCTCTTTTTTGGGAAAGACCTTGGTCTTTCTTGAATGACAGTGCATTTTAATTGCAAATGACTAATAAGATGAATTTAGAATAATGCAATGACCTCCTTGGCTTCAAGAAACTATTACTTAAGACACATTTCCTCAGAAAGGATCACTACTGCACTATAAAGAAAGAAACCATTTCAAACCTGAAGATTTAATTGGTTTTAGTTCTGACATCAAAAAGATTTATTTAGTAACTCCAGAAATTCCAGTGGCTACAAAATGTCTGGATTGGTAAAAGGTGACCAAGGGTTGATTGGGGTGGGCATACACTGCTTGGTTTCCCTTCACTTAGTTATTGTACACCTAATGACTCTACTGTTCAGCCTTTGATGCCATTTTAAGTTGATATGAGATGCTAGAATTGTGATTGCCAACTTACTCATGCAGCCTGAACTCCGAAACACTGTTGCAAGGGATTAAGCATCAAAGAACACAGTGGGATTTATTTTGACTCTATTGGGTTGCACCGACAAGCTAATACAGTGGTGCCTCGACTTACGAACTTAATCCATCTCAGAAGATTTTCGTAACTGGAAATGCTCGTAAGTCAAAGCGCCATTTCCCATTGAAATGTATGGGAATGGGATTAATCCATTCCAGCATTTTTAAAAAAAATACAAAAAATAATAATAAAGCACACAGAAAGCCCCATCGGAAGGTGCTGGGGCTTAAAAAAAAACAACCAAAAATAGACAGAGCAAGCCCCGAAGCCTGGGGGGGGGGGAAGCCCCAAAACTAAATATTGATCAATCCCCACGCTGGGACTGCCAGAAAAAAAAAATCACCAAACAACAACAACACAACACAGAAACAAAAACCCCCTCAGCCCAAACGTACCCTGCAATTCCCACCCAGAAGTTTTTAAAAAGCAAAAAGCAGCACCTTAGCAGGCAGACCAAAGCCTCCTCCAATGGCACTCACTCCCTGGTAGATGGTGGATGGCGACAGGCTCCAGCCGGCAGGGTAGGGTACCCAAGGTGGCGGGGCCAGCCATGGTGGAAGGGGCCATTACTCATGAGTAGACCCATGGCATGGATGGGCAGGGAGCGCACCGACTTCCTGTGCCTGGCCGCTATCCGGAGCTGCCCTTCTCCTTCCTCCTCTCCGCACCGCTGCTGCTACATGCCCCGTCCACCAAGGAGCCCCTCCAACACGTGCACCCCAGCCTAGCCCAGTCCAGGGCCTTCAGTGGCCATTACTCAGGAGTAGACCCATGCCTTCCCTTCGGCAACCCTTCCCCATGAGTAGACCCATGCCTTCAGTGGCCCTTAATCATGAGTAGACCAGCGCCAAGGATGGGCAGGGAGCGCACTGACTTCCGATGCCCGGTGGCGATCCAGAGCCGCCTCTCCTTCCTCCTCCTCTGCCGCAGGAGTAAAAAAGTTCCCTGACCCTCTGCTCTAACTGTTGGGGCAAAAGAGCCACAGAGAAGCAGCCTCTTTGCCAACAATGGTTTGAATTTCCCACCTTTTTCCCCCTGCCTTTTTCTGTTCTTAGGTCAAAGCTCCGCTCACAAGTCGAAGCAAAATTTTGCGGGTGGAGCTGCTCATACGTCGAAATGTTTGCAGGTAGGGACATTCGTAAGTTAAGGCACCACTGTATGTGACGTTATTGACATCTTTTGTAAGGATGTGTAGAATACTTTTTTTAAAAACGTTTCTAGAGATTTTTCAGAGTCTCATCATGCTAAGATAAATCAGCAACACCTTCTCCACACCTCAGTAAGATTTTCCAGTTTCCCACAAATCCTGTTCTTTTTCCTATTTTCTTGTTCTTCACCTGCTTGGTTGCTCAAGAAACTGCCAAATTCGACACAATTCAGTCCCTCTGTGGAGAATCTTGCTCAGGGAAAACTGTTTTACAGAGGGATGGTAATAATCCTGTACACATTAGTGTCTCCCCCCTCCCAGGGGGACAGAAAAATCACAAAATATGACAAGATTCCCATGAAGTTTCTCAAGAAGGTGGAGGAACCTCTCACACAGAATTCTTCCTGTGTCGAAATAAAAGAAGTTTTCTTCCCTCCACCACCACCTGATTTTCATCAAGAGTGAGAAGCTTTGAGGGTAACAACACTAGTAATAAATACAGTGGTGCCTCGTATAACGAGTGCCCCGCTTAATGATGAATCCGCATACCGATGCGGATTTTGCGATCGCAAAAGCGATCGCATTGCAATGTTTCCTATGGGGAAAAATCGCTTTGCGTTCCTATGGGTTTCCCCCCCCGCATAGCGAAGAATCCGGATAGCGACGTTAATCCTGGAACAGATTAACGTCGCTATGCGGGGCACCACTGTACATTTGTTTAGACTGAATGAGCCCAACAATTCTTTATCTTGTTCGATAATACTGCACATCGGGTATAATGAAATGGTTAATATTCTGCCAGAAATACTAGTTTAAAACAATGGGCAGCGTCATATCTATGCCTCCTTGTGCAAAAAACTGAAATTTAAAACAGAAGAGGGGAATTATGCTGCATTTTGAAAGAGCAGCCAACCATAGCCATCAGAACAATATTATGTTCCATATACTTGTCCTCCTTAAGGAAGAATGGGTTCACTGCAAAGAAACCAGGCTAAGGCTCTCAACGTTTCCAAGATACTATGTGAAATCTGTACTTTTTTCACACAGCATCTGAAGAAATGGGCTACAGTCAGGCCCTCTAAGAGCTCAGATGAGAATTAGGCCATTTTGCATTGTGAGCCCCCCTCACTATTTAGGAATAGAAATAACATATATATATTGTAATGGAAAGAATGGCTTGCTATTTTTTATTTTATTTTTGTACTTGTGGAATGCATGATAGTCACGTGAGGTGAGGCTTGGGTGCAATAGCCCAGCTGCCCCCCCTCGCTACTGTCCATGAAAGCCTATGCTAACAGGAACTGGAATTAAGGACTCCAAAGGACAGCCTGTTATTTTCTCACACAAAACTCACATTGTCCAAAATGCTGTTATATTCAACTTTATTATTTGTGATATAAGCACCATTCCATTATAGAATTCTACATACGCTAGAGCCAGAAAGCACACACTGCTTTGTTCTCTAAAGGGTTGCCATATCTGAACAGAGACTTGAAAGGACCATCACTCATTCTGGGATACAGTGGTGCCTCGCTAGATGATGATAATTCATTCCACTGAAATCGCTGTTTAGCGAAATCATTGTCTAGCGAAAAGCATTTCCCTATTGGAATGCATTGAAACCTGTCTAATGTGTTCCAATGGGGAAGAATCATCGTTGTCTAGCGAAGATCGGCCATAGGAAAGCCGCTTTGCGAACCGCCAATCAGCTGTTTAAATAGCTGTCTTGCGAAGCTTAGGTCCCCAAAACACCTGTTTTGCGAGCACGGAGGGAGCTGTCAAAATTGTTGTCTAGCGAAAATTGGTTTGCGAAGCAGGGACCAAACATTGTCCAGCGAAATTCCCCCATAGGAATCACTGTTTTGCGAATCGCTATAGCGATCGCAAAAAGTCAATGTGTAGTGAAAAAACTGTCATGCAAGGTAACTGTCTAGCAAGGCACCACTGTACTAGCATCAGTAGTCAGAAGTGGGAGCTAGCTGAATTTGTTTGTTTGTTTGTTTGTTCAGTCACTCATTTGTTCATTCGCTCATTCGTTCGCTCATTCATTCACTCGTTCCCTTTCATACCACCCATCTGGCTGCCAAGGCCACTCTGGGTGGTTTACATAATTAAACAATATATCATTGAACAACAGTTAAAAAAAACATAATGGTATACAGTGGGGTCTTGACTTGAGAACTTAATCCGTATTGGAAGGCGGTTCTCAAGTCAAAAAGTTCTCAGGTCAAATCTGCATTTCCCATAGGAATGCATTGAAAACCATTTGATCCGTATCTGCTCTTTTCCATCCATAGAAACTAATGGGAAGCTGCTATTCTGCCTTCGACCACTAGAGGGGGATATTTTGTTTCTTTTTTTTCTTAGGTCAAGAAAGGTTCAGGGAAGGCAGGGAAAATACAGTCCAGGCAGTACCAGGCAGTCTGAAGACTGTCTCCCAATCCACTCTCTAAACGCTGGGAGGAGTGAGGAAGCAGACAGGCACCCTTTTCACTGGCCAACAGTTAACTGGAAGTTCAAATTTTGCACTTTCCCTGCCTCCCACGTGGTTTTTTTCAGTTCTTAACTCAAATCTAAGTATGTAAGTCAAGTCAATATTTTCCTATGAGAGTGCTTCTTAAGTCAAAATGTTCTTAACTCGGGCCGTTCTTAAGTCAAGACCCCACTGTAAATCAAAATTAAACATAGACACATCAACAAAAGTTAACTAATAATAAATAAAATGTTTTTTTTTTTAAGTAAGGCGACAGGATTGATAATGTAAGTGTAAGAGTACCACTGTATTTGGATGTTAAAGGTCAGATCTGGCCAACATCGAGCACCACCAAGCCACTGCCAGAGCTAACCTGATGGTGGAAATTGAAGTTTTCCGATCGTGGGGGCGGGGCTACAAACAGTGAGGCAGCGAGGGAATTTGGGCTCTCCAGATTCCTGCTGCTTCCCGTGAATCCAACCCCCCCCGAGAAATTGGGGAATAAAGGGGGAGCCAGGAGAAGCTCCTCTGGGTCGTAGGAGGGCGGGGGGTTTCTGGGGGGTGGAAGGCAACCACCTCTTTAGATTACCCTTTCTCCAGACAAAGGATTCCGTCGACGCCATGTTTTATGGCTGTCCCAGCTGTAAGCCCCGCGGCAGGAGGGGAAAGCAGGAGAATGTTATAAAGGACTGAACCAACAGAACTAATCAGTTCCAACATCTTGTGAGTACAAAATAAATAATCTCAAACGGCTGGACAGTGTAATCCTGAAGCGGCAAACAGGCTGGGACAGATCAGGTTTTTTTTTCACTGCGTCACACCCGAAATAGAGAAGCAGATAAGGACAGAGACTTTCATTTTCTGCTCCCTGTAAGAGGTCAATTTACAACCGAAGCTATTTATCTGTTGAGGAACTGACTTTTATTGCTTAAATACCTTACAGCTGCCGGCCGTGAAAAGTAAATAAGCTAAATTGGGGAGAATCTTCATAATAAGGAATGTCTCCTTAAATGAGGTAGATACTTGGAAATTAGGAGACAGTTTTGAACACTCACCTTCCAAATATGGAAACTTTAACACAGGATATAGTAGCGGATATAGTAAATGTTTTCCACAACGTACAGAGGAACATTCTTGACCATCTGAATTTTCAGTTTGATGGGCTTAAGACTGTCCTCTCTGGGATGGAGGAAAAGATACAGCACTGGAACATTTCATCACAACAGACTGAAACAGAAATCATCACTACACAGCCGCAAAGGAGAGAGACAAAGGAGGGGAAAGAGGCCCAGGTGGATGAGAGGTGTCCGAATTTGATGGGTGTTTATGCAGATCAAAGAAGCGAGAAGGAAGAGTTGAAATATGATTACAAATTAGACATTCCTTGGCTCCAAATGGACATGAAAATTGGGGAAATTTCAAATCAGAGAGAAAATAGCCTAATAGGTTTTTATAGGTGGCATTTTAAAACTAGGAAAAAAAGGGAACTAATGTTTAATTTTGATGAAATATGAAATTGGGATAACATTGTAACACAATCAATCTATAATGTGAGAGATACATAACATACCTATTCTCTGAAATATTGATATCATGTGAAATTTTGATATAGAACTTTATATATGCATAGATTAAAAATGGAAAGTAATATAGTGTAGGAGGATAATTAACGCCTTTATATAAAGATACTAAACACATATGAAGTATAATATGATTAGGTAGCCAATGTTAGATATGTTTTGTGTAGTTTTGCTTTGCTTTCGTTTCTCTAGTGATGATGTTTATTGCTGAAATGTGGAGTTTTACATGATGATAGTATTGATATTCTAAGAAATAATTGGTAGCCAAGAATGTAAGAGAAATAATTATTAGAATTTAGTACAATTTTAGGACGAATGATATTTTGGAATTCTTATAAAGTAAGGAGGTTGGTGCAGTCAGGTTTTTTTAAATAATGGATAACATTGTATGGAAATGCTTCCCCGCTGCCTATATATGTGGGGGTTTGTCTGTTTGTATTTTTGATTTAGGTGTACTGTCTCTGTTTGTTTGTTTTTTTGTGTGTAGGGTTTGTAGAGATGTTTTTTTTTAATGTAAGGAAAAAAATCTAAATAAAATATTATTTTTTAAAAAAAAGAAATTGAAGTTTTCCTATCCCCTCAATGCTGTGGAGCAAATTTGGAAGGGTTGACTTTATTTCTGCAGTCATGATAGTGCTACAATTTCAGAAAATTTAAAATGTGCAACTGCACATGTTCAAATAATTCTTTTTTTTAAATCATAACAGACAAAAGTTTTTGTTGTTTGCTACAGCATATCAGGAATGGGGATGCTGCTGTAAAGTAGGGAATAGCAGTAGTGGGAAGGAAGAGAAGCAAAATCTTAATTATGTGTCTCATAAAGGAAGTGACAGATATGCCCTTAATCCACACTGGGGCACAGGGCATATTAAGTCGAGAAAGTAAAATTGCCCCAGTGTACAACTATTGGTTCGAATTAGAGAGGGGCATGAATCAAACTATGGGCCCCAAAAAACCACCAGTTTGTGGTTTGCCGAAACAAAATGAAGCACCAGACCTTTCCCACTCAACGCTTTGTTTTCAGCAAAACAGATGTCCTGCCCCTCCCTACTCCCCCATCACCTCTCTACCTGGTCCTTCCACCTCCTCCTCTTCCTCCTCCATTGCTGCCATCTTTAGAGATAGCAACTCAGCTTGGCCAGATGTCTCTAGAAATGGCTGTGGTGGAAGAGGAAGAGGCAGCAGGACCAGGTAGGGTGGTAATGGCAGCAGTCGGAAGGATCCGATAGGTGGCAGAGGGGGTGGAGGCCTGAGGTTTCCCTCCCCAGGCATGAACTGGAAAATACAAATCATTAACAAGTCTATTTTTTCCAGGTTTGTGGGTGGTTTGTGGTTCGTGGTTTACCACAAACCATCCCGATTCATCATTTTTCTAGTACGTCTACATCTCTAGTTCAAACAATAGATTCCTTATTCATTCTGTGGCATTTCGTTATTGGCTAAATATAACATATCTGTACTAAACTAACGTGGTTGTCTGTTTTTGTTTTTTGTTGTTTTTAATGGCAGTGATGAAGCAAATTCCACCACATTCTCTGCTATTTACTGGCAAGGCTTAATTTCCTTCTCTGCTTGGAGGCTGTAGCTATTCAGAAGCTGAATTGGAGCCATCTTTTCCCTGTCAGATAAATTATATCTATTGCCAGTGTTTGTTGTCACTGCTTCTGATGCTGATGTATTTGGATTTAGCTCTGTCCTGCTTGATACCTGTTATTGAGAATGCAAATGTGATCACTTCTCAAGAGTCTCACAGCCATTCTACAAAGTGCCTCACCAAAGTTGAAGGTTTTTCCTATAATACAGCCACAGCAGGGGGATTTTTGCAAGCATACATTTAAGTACAGTTCACACAAACAGGCTGCCTCCTGCACCTGGTTATTTGCTTTCTCTAAATCTACAGCAAGCATCTTGTCAATCACATCTCCCGCATACAAAAGAAAATAAAGAAAGGGAAGGGGGGGAGGAGGAGAGAATGGCTTTATTTGGAAGGTTTAGTAAGATTCCTATCACTCTTTCTGGCAACAGCTGTAGACTTTGCATCCCGAGAGCAAAGCACTCTTTTACCCTCTAAGCATAGGAGTTTTGTGTGTATAAATGAGCACTGCAGCTGCACTTAGAAATGCAGCCATTAGAGGTGGAATCAAAGTAAAATAAAAAGTGAAAAACAAAAAAATGTGGCGGCACCTTAAAGACTAACTTTTTATTTTATTTTTTAATGTGAGCTTTTATGGACAAGTCCACTTCATCAGACACAAAAGATCACATTAAAAATATAGAAGTTGATCTTTAAGGTGCCACCACATTTTTTGTTTTTTACTTTTTATTTTCACCTTGCTTTCACCTATAATGCTTGTACGGACTAACACGGTCACCTCTTCTACAACTACTACTATAGAAATGCAGGGACGTGGTGGCACTGTGGGCTAAACCTCAGAAGCCTGTGCTGCAGGGTCAGAAGACCAAGCAGTCATAAGATCGAATCCACGCGACGGAGTGAGCGCCCGTCGCTTGTCCCAGCTCCCGCCAACCTAGCAGTTCGAAAGCATGCAAATGCGAGTAGATAAATAGGGACCACCTCGGTGGGAAGGTAACAGCGTTCCGTGTCCAAGTCGCACTGGCCATGTGACCACGGAAGATTGTCTTCGGACAAAACTCTGGCTCTATGGCTTGGAAACGGGGATGAGCACCGCCCCCTAGAGTCGAACACGACTGGACAAAAATTGTCAAGGGGAACCTTTACCTTTACCTTTACCTCAATTCCTCATTTTTCTGGTTTGTCCCAATGACTCATCTAGCCTATCCCTGTATTGTCAACTCAACTGGTAGCACACAGGCCTTTCAGCTGAATTCTTTCCTAGCTGTATCTGCGGATGCTAGAGATAGAACTTGGGGCCTTCTGAATACAGAATATGTGCTGCACCCTTGAGCTAGCAAACATGCATAACAGTACAATCTTCGAAGCAGTGTTTAGAGAGGTTGCCACGTTAGTCTGTTTCAACAACAACAAATCAAAACAAGAGCCAAAGTATATCAGCACCTTTAAGACTAGCACACTTATTTCAATGTGAGCTTTCCTGGGTATAATGCACTTCACTGAAGTAAATTGTATCCACAAAAGTTGACACTGAAATAAATGTGTTAGTCTTAAAAGTATCTCTATCCTTCCAGGGGAGAGTTGTTTGTTTGCACATTTCTTTATGCTAAGACTTTACAGTAGCATCAAATACACAACCTGTCATTTTATATGCTACAGGGAGATTCATATTGACTGGTAAGTTTAACTTGATGTCATCTAGAAGGTGCACTGCCTACTCATTTTGATGATTTCTGAGCTGCTCTCCTTGGAAAATCTCAGTTTTGCTTGAACGGATAAGCTAGTGCAAGACTGACAATGCAGAGCGAAATAGGTTGCAAGAGTATACCAACTTTCCTCTGAACAGAAGGTTTGCTCCCATCTTCTACCGAAAAGGCATGGGACCTCCCAAATAGGTACACATCTTGCTCCCTAATCAATTCCAATCAAATCCAGTTAATTAGCTCCTGTAAAAGTCACTGGCAGTGGATACATATCTGATAGATACACATGAAACATTACACACTGTGGGAAGAAGGTGAGAATTGTCTCCTTCCATGGATTCCCTTATGTTTGGATCTAAGCCAATGTATACAGAGTGTGAATACACATTTTTTCCCCTTAACTGGGCTCTGCAGAAAGCATCGGCAGAAGTGAGATCAGGAACAATATATGATCCCAATGCTCAACTCAGATGCTAATTCTCCTTTTAAGACATTTTAAGCCACCACAGAGAAAACATCTTCACACCACTGCATTTATATATTATACATTGAAATATCTTGAAATCAACCATCTTAAAATGTCCTATGCACATAACTTGAACTGACACTTATGGGACTCAGGTTTCAGAAACTGTTCTCAAGATAGGGGTGGAAAAGTGTTTTGTAGACTTCAACAGTATCTGCAAAAATAGCATCTGTGCACTTTTCAAGAATCACTAGAAGGAAAAGAAAGTTTCTCAACTGCAAAATTCACATATTTTCTAGGCTTATAAGGCATTTCGGATAAATCAAGTGTGTGCAACATAATGTGTGCCTGATAATGCAAAGAGCCAAAATGCACAGAACTGTACACTTTAGTCAATGATGGCAAGTTGCACAAATTATATAAAGTGCACAACTAAATGGGGAAAATTCTATTAACATTTCACAGATTTCAGTTCAGGAAGAAATCAAAGGCCTTGCAACCCTCAACAAAACAAAGATAAGAAGAGAATGCAGACAGAAGGTGGAAAAATGCAACAAAAACAGAACAGAAAGATGTTCACATCTTGATCTTGATGACTGTAGCACAAGGGATGCAAGAACAATGTGCAACAAAATCAAGTCAATGGCACTTTGAAAAGCAGATTTTAATCAACTGAGGGATCTGGTAAGAAGGGAACAATGGGAATAAAGGAGACGTGTTCTTTTCTTTAAATGAGAATAGCTGGAGAAAGAGAGACCAAGTGTCACAGCCTACAACTCAGTTCGAGAGAAAATCCCAAACAGCAAATTAAAACTTTACAAGTAAAGCCTGAATTGATTAAAGGTCAAGGACTGACCCAAGCCATTACTCAATATTTCAAGGGCTTCTTCTCTCCTGTTTTATCCACAGATGGTTAGAGAGCAGAAGAGGGAGATAGGCATTCTATATTCTTAATTTGCTCTCCTTTCTCCTCCCTTTAACAGTATAACTACAGAGGGAGAGGGAGAAATCCTCATTTATTCATTTGTGCATTGCCATATGGCCAATAACTTAAAGCAATCTGTTCATAGCGTTACTCAAAAAATGCATTGAGTTGTCAGGATGATTATCATCAAAACACAATACACGAACAAACCTTTCCTTAATCTCTGAAAATTGGTATCAATATCTGGACCCTAAAAGACAAAAGAGTAGGGAAGAATCAGATTGGTAATGCAGAGGTGCGCCGTGACCAAGGTGCCATTAGATCATGGGGCTTTCACAAGACTCCCACTTCTTGACACATACCACCATATTTTAGAACTTAGGAAGTATAAAATCCCTTACTCTCTTTAAAATAAAAATAAATTACTACCAGCTTTTCTGTCCTAGATTGGCAGCTGAGCCATTCAGTGCATAATCCAGATGTAATAAATGATCAAGGTTATGTAGTTTGAATCGTATTTTAATAGCCAAATGTGCATGGCAATGAAAACTCCTTTGCAAAATGACACTTATCCATTCACACCTGAGATGATAACAAAATGGGAACTCATCAATGGATGGGGTCATGACCTTGCTTTGTAATAAACATCTGGGACTATTTTCCAGGATTATACCAGAGCTTTCACATTTAAGCTAATTCTTTCCCCACACCATCTGGTTTTAAATGATACTCACAGGTGGTTTGTTTCCTGACGATCACATATTACATTATCTGCCATGTTAACAAACATTTTTCTAATTATATAGGTTTCTGCTGAGGGATGGTAACAGTAGGTGATCAAAAAGGGTGGAGGGGAATAATTATCTTTGTCTGCTCTCCAGGTACCTGTGCCATAAGGAGAACTAATTGATTATATACAGTTAAGTTACAGCACCAACCTGTCTTTACTGTAAGCAAAGCAACCTCATCTCCCTGTGTTTCTGACTTTATTTATTTTATTTTATTTTATGTATTTAACTTATATGCCGGCCATCCTACTCAAAGGTCTCGGGGTGGCTTACAGCAATTTATTAGAAAATAAGATGATTGTGGAGGCATTGGGACTCATCTTACACTCTTCATGTGCAAAGCAAGACAAATCAGTAGTACAGAAATCAGGTTTTAAAAACCTTCCTGTTATTCAGAATGTTGAGAAAGAGCAGGCTTTCTGAGTCTTTGATCCCACATAATGTTCATGTAGTGAAACTCCTTGCCAACACAGTTGTGCTGGAGTACACTATGATGAAAACAGTTGAGCTAAGAGTTCTATAACAAGTTCCCAGGATGTTGTGCAAGTGGTTGCAGAATGCGTTGTGCCTGAGATTGTGTGACCAGTTGTACAACCTCCAGAGGAATCTCTTGGGTAACCAATCACAGGACTGCATTTACAATCACTTGTGTAAAATTGTATTGGATGCCACTTTTCTGCTAACTTGGAAATGTGCAGCTGCTGGTACACTCAGTTATCCATGAGTCCCCTGACATGACCAGATACAGGACTAAGTCAGTTAAGAGCGTAGAGAAATCAGCTGGATTTGGCTGAGGGAGTTAGACTAAGGAGTAAAAGCAGTTCCATTGCCTGGAAAGTATTTTGGTCAGAGTAGAAAAGAATGAGTCATCAATTGAGACAATTTCCTTTTTTTTTTTTTTTGTTCAAATGCAACAGAAAAGGCAGGAAGTTATTATCTTACACTAAGTGGGCTACTGTTGAAAACAAGATATAGTGGCTGAAATCCGGTTGCACAGTTTGGCTTGTGCAATGGGGTTGCTGTCTACATCAGTGGCAAATCGCCATGGATTAAACGTGATTTCAGAGTACACAATGCAAAAAAAAAAAAAAAATCATGGGCATCCCAAAATCACCAAAGGAAGCCTTTAATCAGTGGCAATTTGTTCCTCCTGCTGCTGACATCATCACTGTTGCACATGTGGAACTGCACAACAGAATTTCAGCATAACGAATGCAACAGAATTGTGGTCAATAAATGATGAGGGTGGTGTCATGGAACAGAGTTTCAGATTTAAGATATTAATTCAGGTTGAATTCCCAACAATAGACAATAGCATGTGCATTGATTTCGGGAAGACACCAGACCAAATTTAAGCTTGCAACTGGTGGACATCAGAAGAAGGCATCATTAGTATGAATTGCTACCTCTTTTTGGGTAGTGTTGGTTTCATCCTTGTTCCTGTTGTGGCAATGATTTTTAAAGATGCTTCACTCATCACAGAAATCAAGGATGTGGAATATTCAAATATTTAAGGATACCTTGTGCTGAGCAGACCATTAGTAAATGTAGCCTTCCTGGGAGTGTCTTCTGGCAGCAATTTCTCAAGGTGTTGGAGCACTGTGTTTTTCCCATCCGCTTCTATCTGTGCCTTGCAACTAGGAATATCAGCAAGGCAAAGCATACCCTCTGCTACTGAGCACTCCTATATCTTCCTTAAGATGATGATGATGATTGGGAGTTTTGGGGAACACATAAGGCTACAAAAAAGTTGCTAAGAGGGCTGCATGCAGCCCAGAAGCTGCCCTTTGCTTTCCTGCTTTATATTTTCACATGCTTTTAACACCATGACATTCCTGGTATACATCCATCCTTGTATTCTTACACACCAAAAAGATGAGATCAAAAGAAATCATTACCAAGACAGAGGAGGAAAAACGTTCACCTGTAAGTTTACAAATTAAGCATATAAAGAGAAACAAGTTACCAGTGCCTTTTCCAAAACAAAATATTCAGTTCTTCCATTATGTAGTGTGTATCAATGGAGAATGGGGCTTGTTTGGTGAATTTGTCCTGGGCCTCATATAATTTTGCTTGGAGAGTGATGAAAGATATAATTTCACCTGCTCTCTGTGTAATAAGAGATCTGCCAGAGTATGACACAGAGAATTAGACTTTCTGCTGCGATTAATCAAGTTCACTCAGAGTTGTAATGCTGCCATCTCCCACTATTGTATAAAACCAGTGGGATGTAATATATTCATAAGAAAAGCATTTGGAGAACTGCAGCAGACGCTGTTATCTTTTGCATTGTAAGGCATTTTTGCCTCTGGAAGAACTCTTGCTACTGCTACCAGTATTTAAATTGATATTAAGAAGCAAACTCTGCTTCAGAGTCAAATCTGTAGAACTTTCAGCAGATTAAAAAAGGCAGAATGGCCAACAGTACTTGCTAGATAAGGTTTTCATTTCAGCATTCTATTTTCCATCTTTTAAGATATATAAAAATCTATTTCAGTAAAAAGAAATTGAGAACCACAATTCTATCAAGACTTTGGGAAAGGCTGAGGGGGCACATTGATTTCTCGATTTTATCAAACAAATGGATTGTGATTAAATTGTGTTCTTTTAGAGGGGAATTTTAAATTCATTTTGTTATTTACTCTTAAGGCTTCAGGGATACCTACAAGATTTTTTTCATCATTAGCCCCACAGTCCGCCACTGACTCCTTTGAAAGCAGTCTGACACAAACATAAAGTATCCCATGAGCTCTTTTCTATGTGAGGAAAAGCTTCCCTTGCTTAATTTTGGAGTGCCAGGCCACACTTAAAAGCATGACAGTGTGGCTACTTCAAATGTTTCCTGCCTCATAACCATTTGTTTTCATCTACTGTATTTGGTCTGTTCTCAACAAGGGTTTCCTCTTTTACTTTCTGTTATTATTGCTTTGTTTTTTCTCACATACCTTCATTCTCATGCTGTGCTCTTCTCTCCCCCATCCCCATGCTTGTTTAATCTTTTTTTAAAATCATCTTTGTTACCTTGTATTGTACACCTTGTATTGCAAGGGAGACAGGGAAAGTTACAGAAAATTGAATGCTGACTTCCAAAGAATACCAAGGAGAGACAAGAGGGCCTTCTTAAATGAACAGTGCAAAGAAATAGAGGAAAATAACAGAAAGGGAAAAACCAGAGATCTGTTCAGGAAAATTGGAGATATCAAAGGAACATTTTGTGCAAAGATGGACATGATAAAGGACAAAAATGGTAGGGACCTTACAGAAACAGAAGACATCAAGAAGAGGTGGCAAGAATAAACAGAGGAAGTATACCAGAAAGATCTGGATGTCCCGGACAACCCAGATAGTGTGGTTGCTGACCTTGAGCCAGACATCCTGGAGAGTGAAGTCATGTAGGCCTTAGAAAGCATGGCTAACAACAAGGCCAGTGGAGGTGATGGCATTCCAGACAAACTATTTAAAAATCTTAAAAGATGATGCTGTTAAGGTGCTACACTCCATATGCCAGCAAGTTTGGAAAACTCAACAGTAGCCAGAGGATTGGAAAAGATAAGTCTACATCCCATTCCCAAAGAAGGGCAGTGCCAAAGAATGCTCCAACTACCGTACAATTGCACTCATTTCACACGCTAGCAAGATTATGCTCAAAATCCTCCAAGGTAGGCTTCAGCAGTCTGTGGACCGAGAACTCCCAGAAGTACAAGCGGGATTTCGAAAGGGCAGAGGAACTAGAGACCAAATTGCTAACATGAGCTGGATTATAGAGAAAGCCAGAGAGTTCCAGAAAAACATCTACTTCTGCTTCACTGGCTACGCAAAAGCCTTTGACTGTGTGAACCACAGTAAACTATGGCAAGTCCTTAAAGAAATGGGAGCACCTGACCACCTTATATATTTCCTGAGGAACCTATACATGGGACAGGAAGCAAGAGTTAGAACTGGATATGGAACAACTGTTTGGTTCAAAATTGGGAAGGAGTATGACAAGGCTGTATATTGTCTCCCTGCTTATTCAACTTATATGTAGAATACATCATGCGAAAGGCCAGACTGGAGGAATCCCAAGATGGAATTAAGATTGCTGGAAGAGATATCAACAACCTCCAATATGCAGATGATACCACTCTGATGGCAGAAAGTGAGGAGGAATTAAAGAACCTCTTAATGACGGTGAAAGAGGAGCGCTCAAAAATGGTCTGAAGCTCAACATAAACAAAAAACCTAAGCTCATGGCCACTGGTCCTATCACCTCCTGGCAAACAGAAGGGGATGATATGGAGGCAGTGACAGAATTTACCTTCTTTGGGCTCCATGATCACTGCAGATGGTGACAGCAGCCACGAAATTAAAAGACGCCTGCTTATTGGGAGGAAAGTGAGGTCAAATCTAGACAGCATCTTAAAAAGCAGAGACATCACCTTGCCAACAAAGGTCCGCATAATCAAAGCTATGGTTTTTCCAATAGTGATGTATGGAAGTGAGAGCTGGCCCATAAAGGCGGCTGACCACAGAATAATTGATGCTTTTGAATTGTGGCGCTGGAGGAGACTCTTGAGAGTCCCCTGGACTGCAAGAAGAAGAAACCTATGCATTCTGAAAGAAGTCAACCCTGAGTGTTCACTGGAAGGACAGATCCTGAAGCTGAGGCTCCAATACTTTGGCCATCTGATGAGAAGAGAAGACTCCCTGGAAAAGACCCCGATGTTAAGAAAATGTGAAGGCAAGAGGAGAACGGGACAACAGAGGACGAGATGGATGGATAGTGTCACCGAAGCTATCAACATGATTTTGACCCAACTCAGGGAGGCAGTGGAAGACAGGAGAGCCTGGCGTGCTCTGGTCCATGGGATCATGAAGAGTCGGACATGACTTAACGACTGAACACCTCATTTATGCTGCTTCTCTGCTTCTTACATACTTTTAAAAGCAGTGATTAGAGGTGGAATATTCATATTTGTAGACAAATACAAATATCCCAGACCCAGGTCGCCAGGATCCCCAGTCCTGAACTGACCTGCCCACTTATGGGTCGTCATGCAGTGTACACAGCCTGCATCCTGCTCGCCATACCAATCTCGGACAAAACCCTGCTTGTTAAGGAAGTCAACATGCAAGTCAGGGCACGATCACCTGAGAGAAAATAAATGCTTTTTTTACTAACATGATGGATGTTTAGGCTGACCCCCTCTCCTCTCCTTGACCAATTAGCTAATACCTTTTCTTGGAGGGCAAAGGTAACCCCTCCTCTGTCCTTTCAATTGCTTTACTGCCTTTGTTTAACTGATTGTTTTGAGCCAAGATAGGAAACGGATACCGCACTGAGCTCCTTTCTTGTGTCCACCATGATTGCTTTCTTGACCACATGGCCTGAGAAAACATACTTTTGCTTTTTACTATTCTAATCTCTTGTTTCTTGATCCTTCTTGCTACCCTCTGAGATAACCTGTTCACTGATGTTTATTATTGTTATTTTACTACAACTTAAATAAAGCTTATACCTGAAACTTGCGAGTTTTTCAGTGAGTAAAGATACTTTTTACCTTAAAAGCAGTGTCTGAGTAATTACTTACACTGGTTAAATGCTGTGGAGGCTGTATGTTTTTACTGGGGTCTTGCTAGGCATTTGCTTGTGCAATTAAGGGAATAAAAAGATATTACTTTATAAACTCCATAACTTTAACAAAATACCCCCCCTCTCTGGAGGACTGTCACTCCACTGCTTTCTTTAAAGCAATCCTGTTTGTTTGACTCATCAAAGAAAACCTGTCATTTGACCCTATTTCTGTGACCTTTCATTTTCTGTCAGACACCTCCCTTTCCTGCCCATGATGCTGCAACAAGGTACTGTGCAAAGTTCCTGCCAGAGGCCTGTTCCATGCATGCTCAATGTGACAAGAAATCTTTCTTTCTTTCTTTCTTTCTTTCTTTCTTTCTTTCTTTCTTTCTTTCTTTCTTTCTTTCTTTCTTTCTTTCTTTCTTTCTTTCTTTCTTTCTTTCTTTCTTTCTTTCTTTCATTGAAATACCCTACAACCTGCATTCTTTACAAATTTCAGGATAAGCAAGATTGTATGCTCCCCCCAAAAACCGTATATGTTCTGTTTTAAATCAGGGGATATTTGGGTCACCTATTTCTTAATGGGGGAATGAAACAGTTTTACAGTTTTACTTTTAAAAAAATCATCACTTGAAAACCCATTGCCCAAGCGTCTCCAAATTTCACACACTGAAAGAGCAGACTATCTGCTACAACTAGGCTAAATGAGAGGTTGATTTGAAGCCCTGTTTACAAGTAATAATTTTTTGTTTGAGCTGTCCCCATTTTTAGAATTGTCTTATAGAATGTTGATTGGCTGTGCCAGCACAAGATTTTACTGCACTCTCATGAAGCAATAATACAATCTAGATGCACATTTATCAGTTTACCTGCTCTGCATGAGAGCCAGGTCTTGACCATAATTAACCGATACATGATAAGAGTCTTGGGAACCATCTTTGTTATAGATATTTGCCAACAGTATGGCAGCTATCTGTAAACAAGCATTTTGGCCTTGTACGTACTATCTGGCAACTTTTTTTGTGACACAGCAGCTATGCACACATAACATATATATTGTATGAAGATTTTAGCCACTATGTCTCCGTTCTCAAGAATGCTTTAAAAATACTTCAGCAGCATCTCTTCAGACTGTGTACAATACCGGCAAATAAAAATGTTCAGATTAATTCTATGGAAGCACTGAAGTATCACCAGGCCATCTGTTTGCAAGATAATGTTGATTTCATAATACATAGCAGCCGAACCTCACTGCAGGTTTAGGCATGCTGAAATAATTTCAGACAATAGTCAGGCTTATTTCCTTAAGAAACTGCATATTGGGCTGTTCTAGGGATTTGGCAGAAACAAATATAGAAAATAAGCCGCACATACTTGAAATACATGGCATGGGTAAGAGTATGAGGAGATATACCAATATAAGACAAAGGAAAAATGAGTAAAGCCTTTTCTTTGTTCCATAAAACCAAGCACAATGTATTAAGTCATCTGTGACAGAAGTGAGGGGACCAGTAGCTCTCCTGACAGCATCAGACTGCAGATCCCCTCAGACCCAGATGGCATGGCCAGTGGCCATAAATATAGTCCAACAACATATGGAAGACAACAAGGCCTCCTGCCTGGTCTGAGGGAAACCACTAGGGTCTCAGCAAAACACCTTCTAGGCCCCTTCCAACTCAATTATTCTCTTGTTCTAATGCATCTATAACTAAAGAGGAGAGAAACAAGTTAATCATCAGGACCTGTGCAACAGTGGACACCTGGTTCAAATGTTGCAGGAGGCAAGTTGCTATACAGTAGCAAAATCTCCCTCCAGAGATTCGCGTGGCCCCTACACTGGGCATTTTTAAAACCCAATTAAAAACATGGTTGTTTATCCAGGCCTTCCCTCCAGCCAATTCTTGATTTTCCTTTACTCTTCTATTTTTATTTACTTGTATTATTATGTATTTGATACTGTTTTTATTTTCTGATTTTATATTGTAAGCCGCCTAGAGTGGACCGTTGGTCTAGATAGGCAAGATAAAAATCAAATAAATAAATAAATAAATACCTCAGTTTACAAATGCCTTGGTTAACATAATTTTCAGTTTACAAACAGAAACCCATTTAAAATAATGCTTCGGTTTACTTTTTTTTGGTTTCAGTTTACAAAGAAAGTTTCCCCAGGATGCATTGTGCCTGGAGGTTTATAGCACCGCCCCCATTCCTATGGCAATCCACGTACCGGTTTACAATTTTTTTGTGTTACATAATGTCCTGTAGAATGCATTCATTTCATAAACTGTGGTTCTACTGTATTAACAATTTAAAAATGCAACTGGGTTCATTCAGTAATCTGAATTCTATGTAATTCTACGTAATCTGTTCCAACAGAGTTCCCATGATCTTGAAGTAGCAGATACCTGCCGTGCCACCGCAACTTTATCTATGCTCAGAGAAGGTTGCAAGAAGTCAATCCACTCTGTGCCCTTTAGGGGGCATTCTGATCAGACTCTTATCCAGGTCTGAGGAAGTGGATTTGTCCATGAAAACTCATGTTAAAATACAGCAGTTAGTCTTTAAGGTGCCTTAACATTTTTGTCTTCTTTATTTTTATTTTGCTTGATATGTTACCACAGACCAACACAGCTACCTGCTTGAAAATTATCCAGGTCTCCAATGGAATTTGCACTTTACCAGTTCCTAAGGAATAACCTTACTACTGCAAATACAAAAATACACAAAAAGGCATCAACAGCTGCCTGTAGAACTGGGCATACTGTTTTTTGCTTGTTTTTCGCAACCATCAGAAGGCATACACCAAACTGGTTTTCTAAGTGTAGGACTTTTTGATTCCTTCTTTAAAGGATACTGCAGGGAGCTTACTCTTTTCTCTGCTTTCTGTGCTGATAAGTTAATCAAAAACTCAGCAGGAAAGACAAGGAGATCTAAGGTAACAAGCACGTTCCCCTTTGCCTGTGGAGCCAAAGCAATATGACTGCCCTTCTGCCTTGCATTTTGGGAGGTGCCACCAGGAATGGAACAAAAGGCAAGCGACCAGGTGAAGAGGGAATATGTATAACCCTTCAAAATCAGATTTGAGTGTGCTTTCTCTCCTAAGCCTCTCAATTGTATTCCTCCACCTTTATTTTTAGTTCACATTTTCTTCTCTACAGTTACAATTCTGAACCTGGAAAGAATGCAGCTGTGTTGCTTTGCCTTGAGGAGTGGATAAAAGTTAATGAAGAGTAAATGGCAAGTCAAGGCATAGCAAGTAGAGATGGGCATGAATCAGAGAAATGGTGATTCATTTTGATTCATGATTCACCAAGGCTGACAAATCACATATTACAAATTTACAATTTCTTTCTGATGAATCAAAAATTGATTCGTCACTTCATTTTTTTTGTTTACAACTCTACAAAATGCCCCCCCCCCCAACACTAGGGACACCAGATTCTCAGAGAAGCTTCCTCTGACTCTCCTCTACAAGCCCTGAAATTTTGGTGACATTTGGGTTTCAGGCATCTGAGTTATAAACCTATAAGAAGGGCACCCCCCAGGAAAGTTCCACTCAGACACCTAGAGACACCAAAATCACAGGGAAACTTCTACCAACCCTCCTGTACAATCACACAAAGTTTGGGGAAAATTGGATTTCACCTATACAAGTTATACAGCCACAAAGTGGGTCCCCCCAGGAAAGTGTCCTTTAGCAGTTGGCTTGGGGAAACCCAATCTTCACCAAACTTGGAGGGAGAGTCAGAGGAAGCTTCCCAAACAATTTTATGAATCAAAATCGCTGAACATTCATTGCTTCGTATTTGTTGTGGGCATTGATTCATATGAATATGAATCAACGAATTGGTAATTTGGTGATTCATTTTTTTAATTCATGCCCATCTCTAATAGCAAGACATTCAATTTAGACCAAATTTATCTGCCTATGCCTGTCCTCCATACTTCCCTCTGTGCCTACTTTCCAGTTCTTATATTCGATTTTTTTTTCATATATATGGAAAGAGATTTATACATATTTGCCTTTTCTAGTTATCTCATACTTACAGGAAGAGATATTTGTTCTCCTGAAATGGCCTTTCTTTTTGCCAGACTATTGTTAACCATGCATATTGTCTCTTAAATTTTATTTGATGTTTTGCCATCCTGAAGGTCATCATAAATCAATATATTCTTTCTTTATTAGTACTGAAGTTCTTTCAGATTCATGATTGGAGAACAGTACCAATTAGAGATGGGCACAAACTGTCCGTTTGGTGGTTCATGCCAGGTTGGCAGATGATTGAATAGGTCTTCCATGGTTTGGTACCCTACCCCCTCTAGTGGGCATCCACACAAAAGCAGGGTGCTGGCTTCCCTGCCCTGCCCTGCCTCCTCCGGGCACTGCCTCTGAGTGGGCACCTGCCAGAGGGGGTGAGGCATCGAACCACAAAACACCTGTTCAGCCATCCATCGAACTGGCACAAACCACCAAACTGGCAGTACCAATTCATGTTTTTATTGCCATTTTTGGCAGTTGCTAGAACACTGTGTGGAACTCTGCTACCCTGTATGGCTAGAAAACTGCAAGACATCATAGTTTAGAGTTACTCTCTCTTTTTGTTAAGCTGATCGACTCTTTATATAAAATATTGTGCACACTAGCTACTCCATTTAAGGTTTATGCTATCTAGTGGCAACAGGGGTCTGGCCAGTATTCTTTCTTTTATGTAGTTTTGCTAAGTAGTCACTGCTACACTTTGAACAATTCCATCAGACAGCATAAAGTCAGCCTTATTTCATTTTGTTTAACTGGAAACTGACTGCATTTAATAGAGCTACCTCTGGACAGAAAGGTCCAACTGCATTTCAGGAGCCTCGATGGGCAGAAAAAGTGATAAACAAATAATTTAAATGATTAGTTTAATTAAACTCACAAGCAATTTTCATGTGCTTACTATAATTTAATTTGAATATCCTTGATGTCTGTTAAACACTTTTAAATCCCATTAGTTTTAATCTTTTTTAAAGACTCAGTTGATTTTAATCTAAGAATGATGTATGTATTTTGAATGTCTCTCCCCTGAAAATAGCTTTGGCTGGATCATCTCCAAAGGAACTTGCAGCATTATGAACCCTGGAACTGCAGCCCCAAAGACTGACAGCTACAAAGTTGTCCTTATTAATGGTATAGTCATCTCCATGTTCTATCAGATCAGACATTGCTTTGGTAGGATTCATCTTGGTTTTTAAAATATAGTTTACATACTTTGTATTACTCTGGATATTTTGTATAAAGAGTGAATCAGTAGCTTTTTTAAAAAGCAATATTTGTAAGTCTTACAGGAAACCACAAGTTATGATTCATGACGTGGTGTTAAAATTATGGACAAAAGCTTATTGTGTGATACTGTGTGCTTAAGGGGAATTACTCTTGTGTTTTGTTTTGTTTGCAGTTTTCTGGAACTTGGTTGCATGGTGGTGTGCATCCAAGTGCACAGCCCAGGTGTAGCCTCATCTGCATAAAAAGAAAAACATGCTAGATCAGCCTAAAATACTTACATCATCACAATTTTCCCATATTGTTTGGGGTAACACATGATACAGTATGTGTTCAACCCATTGCTTTCAGAAAAGTGGGGAGACTCTTTCAAAAGGCTTTGGAAAGCCAGCACACTTGTCAAAACTGCTGGAATTACTCAGATTAAAAACAAAGTGAGAATGATCAAAAAGTGTGCACTAGCACACGTGCTTGAAAATGATAAGCCAGGATTCTCTGGAATTCTGGCTTATCATTTTGTGCAAACATAACACAATATAGCTTGTCACTCTAATGCACTTTGAAGTTTGCGTGCTTTGAAAAGAGATGTATGCATTTGAATGCAAATTTCTGCGCTCAGTTACATACTCCTTAGTTCTACCAACATTTCATTTTATTATTCTCAAAGTGATGGTAAACTTCCTTAAGGCTGTGTTCCCCTACTGATTTACCCTGGAGAAAATCTCACTGAAAGCAATCAATCTCTTTGAGGCAGTCTAGGCTTGCACACAATTCTCTTTTTTCTCATTTGCACAACACTGATGCTGAATATATACTGAAACAGAAAAAAAATTATAAGAATGAAGGGTTTTTCTTAAGATCACAATTGTCATTAAAAGTATGCTAAGTATCCAAGCAGTGTCTAGCTTTGTTAAATATGGATATCCATACCCATTTAAGTTCTTGGAAGAAATTTTCCACTGTAACAATAGTAGTGCACTAATTTTGGTTGCCAGTTTAGATCACATTAAAGGGAAATTAAATAAAGTCATTCAATTTAGGACCATCAATGGCTACTTCTCAGAATGACTTGTGCCTCTCTATATACGTAACAGTTGCATTTGCTATAGGTTAGCTGCAAACAGGCATGACCCTGCTTGTAACACACACCCAAACTGCAGTGCTTTTTTCCGTTTGTTCTACTTCAGTGTAAACACTGTTGCTGTGGGTGTGTCAGAGGCTGAGAGTGGCATCACATGAGGGGACCTTCATGCCCCACCCTTCCTCTCACGTTTTATTTTGAAGGTGCATGTGTACATTTTTGGACGTGTGATTTTAATTACAGCTTTAAAAAAAAATAAAGGAATACACAAGCTATGTGTGAACAGAAGTACAAAGGAGAACAAAAACAAAGATGGAATGCTGGTCAAGAGAGGAGGAGGTGAATGAGGGAGATGGGGACTGTGGAGGCAGACCACTTGGGAGGAAAAAGCTATGATTTTGCACAGCCAAAACCTCCTGTGTATCTGTAGAAACCAGAGCAGAAAAGAACTACATTAGGTGCCATTTTTACCTGCTGAAAGGCTTGGCGTCACATGCTATGACAGGAGCCACTGTGGATTCCATTTTTTCCTGGACAGCATAGTGTGAGGCAGTTGGTGAGAGGAAGGCCCCTCTCATGGGAGTGCTGCCCCTCCCGCTCTCTGCCGACAAGGAGTTGCAGACACCACCCATTCCCCCTCCCTAGAAAACTAGACCACCTGAGCAAAACGCAGGAAACGTGGAGGAGAAACTGAGGGGAATGTCCGTTGGAGACAGCGGGAATATTTTGGCAGAAGAAAACGATAGCCCCGGGTTGAAGTAGAGGCGGGGCTGGGAGATATAAAGAAGGAGGAGGATAGCTTGCCTCAGGGTTGGGAGTGGATTTGGCTGGAAGACTCGAGGAAGGTAGGAAAGCTGAAGGTCTCAAGAGAGGAGGCGGATGCCCAGAGGAGGAGTGCAAGCACCTGGAAGCCCTCTTATTGGGGGAGCATGAGACTAAGGAGTGGAGGAAGAAGTTGAGGGAGGAAAAGGAGAAGGTGGAGAGGGAGAGGCTGGAGAGATTGGAATGGCTGATGGTGCAGTAGCAACAGACTTCAGAAGACTTTGGCCGGAGAATGACTCCTCACGAGACCCCGATCTGGACAGATGGCCAGGACAAAGATACAATACCCTTATTGGAAGGGGAAGATGGACAATTATTAAACACAGATTGTACCTTGGACTGGCCGGGTCCCTGGAATACCCAGGAGATTAATCCATTCAAAGTTGATGACTGGAAACCCCCTCCTAACCCGTTGTTAGAGGGAGACAACTGTTGGAATACGTTTGTTGATATAGCTGCTTGTTAAATAACCCAATAAATGTGATTCCAATTTCCAAACCGAGGAAATCTGTCAATTTATTAGAAGAAAAAGTGGAGCCAGACCTCGAACCCTCACATATAGTCTTCAATTGGATTAGATAAACCTTTATTCTAATCCACAATGGCTCTTATGTAAGATGTAGAGTTACATAAACACCCACTATATTTCTCTCTTTGCCTCTCTTTTTCTCCTGTAGTAGAATTGCAAGGAAGAGATCAGAAGTTTTCTTTTTCAGCTAGCCATTGTTTCTTATCTCTCAGCCCACTACCATAAAATGACATATGGCGTGGACATCTATCATTAAAAATAGATAATGTTTATTATAATGGCGGTAGCTGAAAGACACACGTAGTGTGCACCCTTAGTTTGGTGAAACAAGCAGGGACCATGTGGGGGGATTGTGACAATAACAGATACAAGTTTTAACCAAAAAACCTAAGTATCTGTTAAATATCGACAAAATATATATGGTGTTCCTAATATTGCAGTTTTTTTATAGCTCTGATGACGTACTGTATGAAATTTATTGATATTGTTCCCAAAGCCCCAATGGCAATGGGAACCACTGAGGTATGTTTCATCCACAAGTTTAGTTAATTTTTCCAATTCTTTATCTTCAGCTCTGGGATCTCCTGAAATTGCAATGTCAGTTTATTATTATTAAAAAATTCCAGGCACAGTCAATCAAAATTATAAAAATATTGACTGGTATTACATAACAGGTGCCGTTTTTGTTGTTGCTGCTGTTGCTGTTGCTGTTGTTACCGTAGTCATGACCTGTCATTGTCAACTATTAAAATGCAGAGATACCTTATCATTAAATCTAAGTTTGTTGTTGGTAAACAAACCCTATTTCAGGATACACATAGCTCATCTTGAAAGCTTGGACACTCTGTAGAACTACTTTTTTCAACATATAATGAATATTAATATTTATCAAGATGAAACTGTACCCTGGTTACTGTATTTTCTGCCTGTTCCCTTCATGATCTGTGTCTCAAGGTAGAAACACAGATGCTACTGATAGCCCATGATTGGAGTTAAAGGCACATTAGTGTTTGAAAGGTGTGATTCAGGCAGTCTTTCATGTCTAACAGACTAGTGGAATGCCATGCTGAAGTCCTAAAAATCAATCCCAAAACAGAGCAAGCCAATTTGCAAATTATTTGAGATGAGGGAGGAAAAATCCTGCTACACACTCAGATGCTTACAGTTGTTAAGATATATGTTTTCTAATCACAGTGTCTGTAGTATATGTTTTGAACTCATTCCTCACTTGGCTTGTGCTTTGGTACCTTTTGTTTATTTTTTCCCGTTTGAGAATGTGACCCCAGACAATCAGCTGGGAACATGCTGTGAGTGCAATATGATAATAAAAATGCAAGGGGCAGTAAAAATATGCAAATAAGAGTAATAAATTATGATAATTCCAGTCAAGTTTGCCTGCATTACAATGGCATAAAGCTCATTGAGAGCGAGAACAGTGCTTCTTTGATCAGGATCGCCTTTACTATGAATGAGCAAGTGCAATTTCCCCCCATATGCAATGCACACTTAATAATATGGCTTTAAAATGACAATTTTCACAAGTATACAAAAAATATGAAAAATGTTCCCTTTGTCTGATCCTCAGTAAAATAGCATAGTGGCCATTTATTACATATGAAGCCCCCTAAAACAAGCCCCTTTACATATATAGGTAAAGGTAAAGGTTCCCCTTGACTTTTTTTTAGTCAGTCGTGTTCGACTCTAGGGGGCGGTGCTCATCCCCGTTTCCAAGCCGTGGAGCCAGCATTTGTCCGAAAACAGTTTTCCATTGTCACGTGGCCAGCGCGACTTAGATTGGGAATGCTGTTTACCTTCCCACCGAGATGGTACCTATTTATCTACTCGTTTTTACATGCATTCGAACTGCTAGGTTGGCGAGGAGCTGGGACAAAGTGACGGGAGCTCACTCTGTCGCGTGGATTCGATCTTACAACTGCTGGTCTTCTGACCCTGCATCACACAATGGCTGCTGCGGTTTAGCCCACAGTGCCACCACATCCTAATGATAGGTAAATCCCAGTTTCTGCCTTCCAGCATAAATAGAAACACGGAGCAGAAGTAGAGGGAATTTGAAGGGAAGAAGAAAACTCTTGCAGCGCTTCCCAACCTTGGGTCTCCATATGTTCTTGGTCTACAACTACCGGAAATCCTGACGAGCACACCTAATGATGAAGGCTCCTGTGAGTTTTAGTCCAAGAACATCTGGGGACCAAGGTTGGGAATCATTGTGTTAAGAAGCTAAAAGGAATCCAGGAGAAAACTGCAGGATTTTGTACAAAAGTCAGCTTTAATAAACAAAAGTCACCATCCTTTTGCCTTTAAAACAACATTAAGACGTCAACAGGCTTGCAGAAGTTTATAACCACCCAGCCAAAATTCCTCTCACCATTCATGTATGGTGGCCTGCTCGGAAATTGCTACTGCTAACCCTTTTGGGTGGACCACCAAATACAGTGCATACTTTGCCATTCGCCCTCGTAGGTCATGGACTGTGCAAATGCGAAGAGGATTCTTTGCTTCTTTGTGTCATTAATTTATTCCAGATTTCTTATACACTAACACGCCATCTCAGTCCATTAAGCAACATTTTCTACTGAGGCATCCAACGGACCAAGATAATTGAGATAATTTAAATAGTGAGAGAATGTAACATACACTGTATGAGAGGTTTCATGTGAAATGGAGCAAATTGGTAACTTCAAGCCTAAGGCAAAGTCAAAATCCATTAATATTTCCAGTACACCAGTTTGGGGGAAGAACATAATTGGCTTGTATGAAGTTCAAGTATATCTGATCTTTTACCCATTAAACATTGGATGAGCTTAATTGGTCACTTATGCATGATTTCATGGTTTATCAGACTCAAGGGATAACAGGGATTTTAAATACTTCTCACATCATACCAACTTAGTTAATTAGTTTCCAAAACATTTTTGAAAGCAACCAGAATGATCTGCATTTAAAACACTGCTCCGGAAGAGCATATAAAGTAATTGGGCGAACTTTCTAATGGGGCGTACGCTCATTATTGCACAGAAACTAAATGTAAAAGACAAATAAAGCAATAAAGGTATATATTGTGTGTTATGTGGTGGCTGGAGAACTGCCCAACCACTCTTTGTTTAGTGCAACGGGTTTGTATATTTATTTATTTATCACAAATATTTCTGCTTTGCTTTCTGTTCTACCTTCCTTTTTAAAATTTGCAGTTGACTTTGCCAGAATCATAGAAATAATATCAAGTACAGTAAATCAGCAGAAATATGCAGATTCAATTTTGAATACCCATCACTTTAAAATAACATAGATCCCTTTGGTGGCACAGTGCATGAGCTGTACACATCAAAGTAGCATTTCCCTGGCCCCGTAAGAATATCCTGATCTTTACTCTGAGGAAGCCATTTGACATACAAGGCATTCCACACAAAAGGCATCTCTTTCAATAACCCCACACACTTAAGTTTAAAAAAGAGAGCATTCCCAGAGAACTTGTGATGATGATCCTAGTATTTGAGCTGGCATAATTTCAGGGATTGGCTATTCAAGCAATGCCTCCCCAATGTCAATGCTCCCAATTACAAAGTATTGACTGAGAACCAGGCTTCATCTGAGAAACAACAAGGTGTTCTCCAGTTTGCCAAATGTGAACTAGAAGGGCAGTTTCCAGCCTCGTCTTCTCCCATTCTCCAGAAATGGACAGACCCTTGGCTTTTGCCAACGCTGTATATTCACAGCACCAGCTGTATTACTCTCTCGTGGGCTGAGCAGAAAGGGAGATGACTTCCCCAGCAAAGGTTCAGAAGAAGGGCATTGGGTTGCATATGTCTAAATATACTTACAACTAGACATGGGGATGAATAAAAAAAGGATTGAAATATTTTTCAGAAATTGCTGATTCGTTAAATATTTGTCCCTTCATATTTGTGGGTTCCAGAGACCCTGACAAATACGAAGGGATAAACATTTCTCCATTTTTTACTATTCCCCCATAGGAAGAGAGGGAAGGCTAGCCTTCCCTCTCTTCCTATGGCTTTCCCATTGTACTTACCAGCCTGCTGATCGGCTGATCAGTGGGCAGATAGGCAGCCACCCACCCGCACAGCCACCCACCCCACAGCCTATCCCCTGCCCCCTTCCTATCTCCCTACCTTAGCCGTCTCCTGCCACCCCCGCCCCCTGCCGTACCACCCCTGCCCCCCATCGAAACCCCCACCCCTGCTGACGCCCCCACCGTAATTGCTGCCGCCGTCTCCAGCTGGCCTCTACAACCACAGCCGGCGGAAAGGGACGCTGGCTGCCTTTTGCAAAGATAGCAGCTGTGGCTTCATTTAGGGTAGGGAACCTGCAGCTGCCATCTTTGCAAAGGGCAGCCTGGATTCCCTTAGCCTGCCTTAGCCTGGGGCAGCAGGGGATCAGGGTGTTTTTAAGTAAACCCCCCCCACAAATCGACGAATAACTTTGTGAGTCAAGGGGGGAGCTTCATGCTTCGTCAACTTTGATAAATCACGAAGTAGGATGACTCGCCAAAATGGTGAGTCGTTCCCATCTCTACTTACAACTATTGTGTAGATAAGTACCTCTGTCATGTTTCTAACAAAAACATCTTGCCACCATTGAACCAATTATTCTGCAGTATAATGACCACAGTGGAGTGGTGGTGTTTATAACTGTTTGTTTGTTTGTTTGTTTGTTTGTTTGTTCGTTCGCTTGTTTGTTTGTTTTATTGAACTTCTACCCCGCCCATCTAGACCAAAGGTCTACTCTGGGTGGCATTACAAATTTTTTTAAAAAATTAAAAACAATAAATATATACTATAAATCCAAGACGGCAAAATGTGAATTTAAGATACGGCAGGAGGGAAAGCCTGCCCTAATAGCCAGATCTTGACTTTTCTTCTGAATACATACAGAGAGGGAGCCAGGCAGATCTCCATGGGCAGGTTGTTCCAAAGGCGAGGGGCCACTGCCAAGAAGGCCCAGTTCCTTGTTCTTTCCTTCCAGACTTCCCTCAGTGTTAGGCCCCTTAGCTGCCCAGCCTGGCTGGAACGAGTGACTCTGGCAGAACTGGGTGGGAGGAGGCGCTCTGCCAGATATTGAGGTCCTAAACCGTTTAGGGCTTTATATATCATTGTTAACACTTTGAAATCAACGTGGGAACGAATGGGCAGCCAATGCAAGGTGCCCAGCGTGTGGGAAATATGTTGGTACCTTTTCACCCCTGTAAGAAGTCTGCACCATCTGAAGTTTCCGCGTCAGTCTCAAAGGCAGCCCCACGTAGAACACATTACAGTACTCTAATCTCAAGACTATGAGCGCATGGACCAAAGTGGTGAGTGCTCCCACATCAAGATAGGGATGCAGCTGGGCAATCCATCAAAGATGGAAGTGTGCAGAACGGACCTACACGAGTGCAGCTATAATACTGTGTATAAGCAAATCAACCTTCTATGTGACAATTTTAAAAAGGGGGGCAGCTCAACACAAAATGATAACTTTTAAATGGGGCTTCAGTTCAGCATCTAATTTGGCACAGTTGTAGCAGACAATCTGCTCTTGCTTTGTTACAAATTTGAGGACAAAGAATTTTTGAGTTCTGATTTTTAAAAAAGAAATACAAAGGTGCTTTGCTTAACGGACGCCCCGTTGAACGACGAATCCGCATAGCGATGAAGATTTTGTGATCGCTTTTGTGATCGCATTGCGATGTTCCCTATGGGGAAAAATCGCTTTGCGATGATCACGGGGAAGCGATCATCACAAACGCCCTGTTTTCGCACAGCTGATAGGCAGTTCCAAAATGGCCACCGGAAAAATAAAATGGCTACCACTGTTTTGCCTCGCTTTAGAGGCACCGAAAATGGCCGCCCCATGGAGGATCTTCACATAAGGTCAGTTTTTAAGCCCATAGGAACGCATTAAACACGTTTTAATGCATTTCTATGGGCTTTTAAAAATCGCTTAGCAACAAAATCCCTTAACAACATTTTTCCTGGAACGGATTAACGTCGCTAAGCGAGGCACCACTGTACTGTTTTTCCCCACCCTTCAGTAATTGGCAGTGCCAAGCTGTCCCAGATTTAAAATAGCTCCCATAAATTGAAAAGTTCGGTCTTATTTATCTTGAAAGAGAGTTGTTGGCCCCACCCACTTTTTTTTATTCGGAAAGAATCCAGGCTGTAGAAACAGAAATATTGGTCCTCAAAAAAGTATTTCAGTGGGAGAAACACTGATTTCTTATAACACTGACCATGTGTAAGCATGTCTTTGCAGAAAGAAGAGCTCTTGTAAAGGTCACAGCCTGTGAGAAAAGGAACTAGGAGAGCGGGCAAAATTGATTTTCTTTAAATAAATTAATGGAGTGAAAGTCCTCCAGAAAGGGAGGGCATTTTGCCATGTATCTTCAGGGAATTGTCATACAATTTGTATATATTTAAAGTATGTCTCCATATATTCCAAAAGTACACAGCAGGAAGTCAACCAATTGTGTTATTCCTAGTCCAAAGTGATTTGTTGTCCCAGGATTTTTTAGACCATACAGTTTTCTGACATACATTTTCAAAGAGGGAATTGGTTCAATGCCTAGGAAATCTGAACTTTTCAACCTGTTAATCAGGACTGAATTAGCTGACTGTCAAGAGAACTTTTTAAATGCTTCTTAGCCAAAATGACTGACTAGGATTCATGATTGCAAGGATATTCTGTGTTTGGTTGCAAAAAGTACAGCCATAGAAATTAAAGAACGAATAGAGAACAAATATTCACAAGCTCACTCATTTAAGCTGAGAAAATTGTTGTGGCTGCACAATACCATGCCCGTGTTGCCAGCAGGAAAAAGCTTTACATAGCAAGAGCAGCCCAAGTGTTGACAACACCAATGTTAACAGTCAATATTGACTACAGGGATACAGTACCTTCTTGTTCTCACTACCATTTACAAAGAGACACCATTTCATCATTTAACCACTTCTCACCCAAACAGAAAGCAATTGCCAGGGCTAATCACCCTTGCATCCCTAGGTCTTCCAACTCATCAACAACAAAGGACACCAGATACCACCGGGCTCCTCCCCTTATGGTTTAAAACCAAGAGAGGAGATGAATCAAGGTCACTTGATTGGTGTGTTTGCCGTACCCCAGGCACAAAGTATAGCTTCATGCACGGATTGTCTTGTTTCATTTAATAATTGTAGCCATTTTGAAGAAGATTTTGCTCCAGAGCACAAATGACAGCAATGCTCTTTCCATCCCAGAAATGAACATGATTTATCAGATGGATGCACAGCACCAATGTTATGAACATTTAACAATACCATGTCTCCCAGAGGTATCCTTCTGATTGTTCTTCTCCAAGGCCTCAGGAAAGGAGTTTGTTGTGATTCTTGATAGAATCACTTCTGCATCAGATGCCTGGAGAGCAACAGACTGCTGAACACCTACGTGCAGAAACGACAAGACTCATTGCACTGTACCCAACAGACCCTCTGAGAGGTCAAGGGGTGCAGGTCAGTTTTAGCTTTTAAAGCCTCTCACCATAGAGTGTATGAGTGTGTGCATGTGGGTGTGTTTTAAAAGAGACTAAAATAAGACATCAAATCAAACTGATTTTCACATTTTCAGCTTTTCTAGCATTTGTTCAAAAATGTGTCACCTTTTGGACATTTATGAGGAAAAAATGTTTGTCCAACTCTGGGAAAAAAGTATTTAAATGAGAGCTCCACCCCATTCTTCGGTTTAGTTGAATGGCCTTCCTGTCCCCTTCCCATCTCATGGACACAAATGGCACGTATTTTTGTGTGCACACAGAGAAAATATAATTGAGCACATGTGTAGGGAAAGGGAAAGGCCTCAGTAGAGCCCCCTCTCAGGAATCTCTCCAAAAGTGAGGAGTTACATGCTGCAGTAACCCTTCACATAATGAAGGCATGAAGGAATATAGGCTACAGTATTTTATAACTCTAATATTAGTCTATATCTGCTTTATAGTCTTGCCTCAGAAGTTTTTCGGATTGCAGATTGATTGTATTCCCTTCCTTTTTCTGGCATTATCCTTAATTAGATTTCCTTGGGTATATTTCTTTGTGACTGATATTCAGGAGGTCCCCCACAAACTTTAATTTGCAAGAAATAAATATTACAAAACATATTTTAAAGGACAGACTATTTGTATTAATACATGAAGAAGCAATATGGATATATCATCCACAAAAGACATATATTTCCAAACAGTGAAATAAATATCCAGGGAACAGACTCCAAGATGCTTTCCTATAGATTTTATAGGTTTGTGATAGCTATAGTATTTTTCTTTAAATGTAAGATCAGATATTTTGTTGCAAATCACATTTAATGCATAGTTTTAAGTATTGATTACTTTGATTTGAATAAAAACAGTAATAAACAGCTTAGAAATGAGTAGTGAGAGTACTTATATTTTTTTCCTATGATTCCAAATATTCTGTCACAATTTCAAGCAGACCATGTACATGTTCCTTTTGGGGGGGGGGAGTAGAAAAAATGTCAGTGCTGACTAGGGAATTCTGGGAGTTGGGGTAAAAAAAGCAACAAAAAAGATTTTCTGGAAAGCCAAAAATGTTTGTTCTTTCTCTCCACAGCTAAGATGAAACTACAATTATTATGGCAAAAGTTGCACATATTACATTGAACTCCAAGTGGTACTCAAAGTATACCAAGAATGTCTTGGGCATGACTAATGAGACAGAGGAAGGGAAGCTTTCATTCCTCTGTGTTGTAGTGCAAACCACTATATGTTCTACCAGATAATTTTGCAGTAAAGAACCCTCAAGGCACAGTAGTAAACTGCAGTACTGCAGTCAAGACTCTGCTCACGACCTGAGTTCAATCTCAACTGATTCAGGTCACCAGCTCAAGCTTGACTCAGCCTTCAATCTTTCTGAGATCAGTAGACTGAGTACCCAACTCATGGGGCAGGGGGCAATGTGCAGCTTGCATAATTAAATTGCAAACCACCCAAAGAGTACTTTAAGTTCTATGTGGCAGTATATACTCGTAAGCAGTACAGTTTGCTCAATAGCTATGCAGTTAACTGTATGGCTAACCTCTTCGCCCATCGAAGTGGGTTTAAACAGCCTGATTCCTAATTCCTTTGGTTCATCCCCATACATCAGCAATGCTGAGAAATAAAAAGCACTATAATGGCAACAGCAGTAGAAGTAATCATTATCATCATCCTAAATCTTTATCTGCTTAAGAAACACCCGCAGTATCACTTTTTACTAGTGAGACATAAAGTGAGTCTGTGTAGCGTGAAGGTTAGTGTTGGACTGAGGAGTGGTGATGGGCATGATCCTCGGTTTGGAGGTTCATGCTGGTTTGTACAAGTGGGACCACAGGTGCTGCACAATCCCATCCCCTATCTCCCTGGCCAATGACCCAATTGCCAATCAGAATACCCTCCTCTTCTCCACCTCTTTGGCTGTTCCACCAATCCATGGCAGGAGCACGGGTTTGCCTCTCTTGCCTCTTTGTCTGAGTGGGTGATCACTCACAAAGGCAGGGCAGGGAAGCCCCTGCTCCTACCAGAGACTGCTCAAACAGCCAAAGAGGAGGAAGAGATGAGTGTGCACTGGCTGATTAGTGGGGGAATCCAGCCAGGGAGGCATAGGTAAGGAATTTATGACACTTACGGTGTTGCACATATGTAACAGCACAAACCTCCAAACCAAGGTTTGTGCCCATCTCTACTGAGGAGATATCGGGTTCAAGTTTACTCTGATTCTGAAACTCACTTGTTGACTTTAGGCCATTTACTGCCTCTCTACTGGAACACTTCATGGGTTTTTTTTAAAGAAAAAAGCACAAAGGAGGAGAACTCATAAAAATGTAGGAAATAAATGCAAGGGGGGAAAGAAAGGATTTATATGAGCAACATGAGCAGACATCTTTCATTGATGAGAACACATTTTACCAGTTAAACGTGGATATTTTTCAGAATCAATGTTTAAAAAGTTAAGACTGTGTTGGCTCCCACAGTTCCTGGAATCATCCAAGGGTCTGCTCATTAGATGCCATATTAAGTAAAGCATCAAGCCACTGATTTTTTTTCCTCGCCTGCAAAACTTTCATTGATTTTGGATATCTTTTTTTCATTCATCAAAATCCCTATACTGTAAAACATCTGAGCCCATTCCTAAATTTAAACATGTCCTTAATCTCACCAAAGTAATTAATTACTCCTTTGCTTAAAGGCCTTCTGAACTAAGCCTTCGGAGGCACAGCATTATTTACGAGTTCCCTAGTTGGTAGCTTTCCTTAAGGAAACCCTACCCTAGCTGTTTCTTTCTTGCTACATGTCAAAGGAAATTTCCTCTCAAACCAGCTTTATAATAGCATTAGAACAAAGTTTCAAAGCAAGCATTTGCATTACACTGCTCAATTATTTATTTAGATACAATATGCATGTCTTTTTTTCCTTTTTTCCCTCTCCCTTTTGTCCTTAGGACAACATGGTGTCAAGACCTACAGAAATTAAAAGTACAACCATACAATTATACTGCAAGACTGTAGATGAGGCATAGCTTGTGAGATGTGTTCAAGAATTCATTTCCTTTCATCAGGCTGCACTTTTGATTAATAGGAAGGGTTCTCTGGAGCCTAGACTGCTGCTGATTTCTATTCTTTTCCTACCAAAATGGCCAACCATTCGCTATGTTTTCCTTCTCCCTCCTCCACGCCATCTATTCATAGATTTTATTAGCACTTAGAGACCTTTTGAACTGAAATCCCAGCTGGGAAGGTTCTTATATTTCACGTAATTTTAGCTACTACCAAAAGTTAAAGACTAAGAGTTTTCCGAGCACCATCTCAATTCCCTCATCAATCTTTTTCTCTCTTTTTTTCCAAAATCTTTTTCCTTTCTGTTTCTTTCCACTGTCCTCTGCCAATCTGTTCAAATCTTTTAAAAGGACTGACATTCAGCCCTTGCTAAAATGGCTAAGAAAGCATCAGGAACTTCAAAGACAGCAACTAAGCAATGGTAAATTCAATTCTTTAAAAAACCTGTGGTTTATGAATATGAGATACTTTCTTTCAAAATGCCAGGAAATGGCTCAGTACTGCTGCACAATATCATGCCTGTGTTGCCAACAGGAAAAAGGATGCCAAGGTTTACATAGCAAAGGGCAGCCTGAACGTTGACAAAATCAATGGCAGCAGTCAAGATGGTCTATGGCAGGGGTCATCAACCCCCGGTCCACAGCCCAGTGCTGGTCCGTGGGCTTGCTGGAACTGAGCCGTGGATACGGATCTCCACCCCGCCCTGAATGCACACACGGTGGGGGGCGTGTCATACCCGCAGTGTTCACATCACACTTGTGTGTGGGTGTCATGGGCACAGTGGGCGTGTCAGGCTCAGACGGGGGCATGCCATGCTTGCAGTGGGAATGTCACACTCACATGGTGGGCGCACCGCAACACACCCACCACAGGTGCAAAACGCCCATCGTGCAAGCGTAGGGGGGCCCAGCCCCCCCACGCTTAGAGCTCACTCCCCCAACCAGTCCACGGCCCCAAAAAGGTTGGGGACCACTGGTCTACAGGATACCCTCTTGTGCTCACTACCATTCACAAAGTGATACCACACAAGGGAAAATTCCAGAAGCTGGCTCCTTTCTTTATCAGTTAATTACTTCTTACCCAAACACAAAGCAATTTTCAAGGTTGTTTTTAGACAAGTGTGACTGGCAGTTTCAAATTTATAATTGTTTGTTTTAGCTGCCTCTATTTTTAGAATTGCCTTGTAGAATGTTGATTTGCTCTGCTGCACAATAATATCAATGCACCATCATGCAGTGATAATAACATTTCCATACATGTTCCCTCACACCCAGTATGAGGAATAGAAACCCTCCCTTGTCTCATACTCATATCTCAGGACAAAGAAGTGCAGTACTCATCTCTGCATTGGCAGTAATCACTTGAATAGCCTCCCATGCTCAATACAAGTTCTCACATGGTTGAGAAGAGTCTTTTGCTCAAACTTGCCTTTGATACACAAATGTGTGCAATAATGAGCTGTTCAAGTTGCCTAAATCTAGGATGACTGCTGTTGTGTTCAAGAATCTGAAGCACTGGAAAAGTTGTTTGTGTCTTTCTGAACAGCCAATTTTTCTGCTGTGTATATATATGTGTGTATATATGATATTCTTTTTAAAATGAAAGGAAATTAAATACACTTTACACACACTTCAAAGACATTCCTTGATGGGGAAGGAAGTGCTCCTGGTCTTGTTCTTGCTCTGGAGAGAAGAATTCTCATGGGGTTTTGTAATTTCTCACGGAAATGTTGTCACCTGTTAAGGCAGCCTCAACAAATGAGAACAAGACATTTAGCGAGTAATATTTCCATCTCTATTTGGTCCTGTGATCACTGGTGGCATTTTATGAGCACAGAATTAATTAGGTCATATTTTCAGTAGGACCACAAGGGAAATACAATCATTTTAAATGAATAGAGCACAAAACAAATGAGTCTTTAATGTTGTTTGTTTTCCGTATAAAAAGGAAAGAAAAGGGGGATTTGAATGAGTAAAAATTAAAGTAAAATGTGTTCTCACATTTGTAATCTAGTCTATTCCTATTCAGCTACTCTCAAAATCTCAAAGTGTTTTGGGTTAAGAAAATAAATTAAATATTTATGTACAGTTCAAAGAATGTTCAAAGGGTAGGTAGGAAGAGAGTACTGAAATAGACATATAATGGATAGTCCAGTCTAGTCTCGCTTGTGCCTGTACACCTTTAATTGCCTGTAAAATGCTGTCCCTTTGTCCCCTTTATTTGAAATCTGCCAGATCTTGCACTGAGTTAGTGATAAAAAGTTTGACAATTCCCTGCCAATAGGACCAGAACTCAAATTATAAGCCAAAGAAATGTGTCAGGATCTCCTGTTGATAGTAAAGAGAAATTTAAAGGATATATAGCCTTCTGATATGTCCATGAAACAGGGGGCTGTTTTTTAGCTGTTGTTCTAGAATGTGAAATTTGTTGGGCTTGATGCCCAGACGTTAGTAGAAGACTCACAAACTGCACAACATTTGGATAGAAACTGGATTTTCCACTATTATCAATGGTTAAAAAAAAAAGAAAGAAATGGGTTACTTACTGACATTCAAATTAATGAAAAATATAATCAAGAAAACTTTTTAATAAAGAAAATTTACACAAAGATTGGTCTTACACCCCCCCCAACAGGAGATGTAAATATATACACACACACCCCTAAGGGAGATGTAAATATGCTAAGCCAGCCTGTTTGGGTTTCTTCACTGTTTTTAACTATGAGAGAATGGGACATGAATCTTCTACTGTAAATGGACAATTATGAGAGGGCATGTATCTGTCTGTTTCCTTCCACTTTAGCTCTGAGATCATGAAACCTAGATTTGGCATGCATACAAAGGGAACCCTGAGGATTAATTGATTTTAATTAATTAAAATCTATCTGGATTCCCAATTTTCATTTCAAAAAAAAAAAGGTAACGGTATATACATACCACAGAGTTATACGAAATAGAAAGGTTACTTACCTGTAACCATGGCTCTTCAAGTGGTACTCTGTAAATTCACACTAATGGGTTAAACTGCACCTGCGCAGGACTCTTGGGAATATTCTAGAGCTAATAAACTGACCAATAAAATGTTTACCCATGTTGTGCATGCTCTGCCCACCCACAGTACCTCAGTTTCGAATGGCCACCACTGCCAAGATTCTAAAAATTAAAAGCTAAAAGGCAGACTGTGATGGACAGCGGGGAGGCTGGGTGGGACGTGTGAATTCACAGAGTACCACTCAAATAACCATAGTTACAGGCAAGTAACCTTTCTTTCTTCTTCATGGTCTCTGTGAATGCACACAAATGGGTGACTAGCAAGCTCACTTACTGGGAGGAGGGCCATCATGGCAGAACCAAAATCAGCACAGCTCTTCCAATACTCGCTTCTTTTTTGGCTCTGCCATTTAGTCTGTAATATGAAGCAAAGGTCATCGGTGTGGACCAAGTCACTGACCGACAGATGTCAGAAAGTTCAATGCCACATAGTCAAGCAGTGGAGGTAGCCATGGCTCTAGTGGAATGAGCCTTGAGCACATCTGGCGGAGTCTCGCCAGGCAACTGATAGGCTAATGCAATGGCAGATACTATATATCTGGACACAGATTGAGAGGAAGCTGGGTGGCCTTTCTTGGGCCCATGGCAACAGACAGTCTAAGATATTTATGGAAGTCTTTAGTCCTAGAAACATAGAAAGCCAAAGCTTGATGAACATCAAGCATGTGCTCAATATCTGAAGAAGGGTTAGGAAATAACGTTGGGAGAATAAAAGGCTGATTAACATGAAGATTCGAAATCACTTTTGGAAGGAATGAAACATCAGGGTATAAGACAACCCTGTCAGGGTGAAACTGTATATAGGATGAATCAGCCCGTTACGCAGCCAACTCACTCGCTCTTTGCACTTATGTTATAGCCACCAACAACTAAGTCTTTAATGAGAGAAGTTTCAAAGAAGTAGAGGCCACAGGTTCAAACGGAGGCTGCCCTAGGGCCTTCAACATAGCATGTAGCAACCATTGAGGAACTGGTTGCCTGATGGGAGGATGAATATTGTGTAGTCCTCGTAGGAATCTCTTAACAGTAGGGTGTGAGAATATGTGGGAAGCATCCAAACCCACAGGTTGATATGAAACAATGGCCGACACATAAACGTTAAGTGTGGAATGGGCCAGACCCCATCAAATAAGTAACACAGGAAAGTAAGAAGGGACCTTGTAGAAACTGGAACCTTGACCAAACCTCTGGCCTCAGCAAACTTGGCAAACACCACCCACTTATAAGAGTATAGTACTTTGGTTGGAGGTTTTCTAGACTGCTCAAGCACTTCTTTTACAGTGGGGGAATCCTCCATGCTGTGAGGTGGAGAGATTCGACATCCGGGTGACAGATGTTGCCTCCATCCTGAGTCAGGAGCGATGGTTGGGGAGGCAGTCTCGGGTAATGTGTAGAGATTTTCTTGAGGATGGTAAACCACGGCTGTTGGGGCCACCACGGAGCTACCAGGATAGCATCCACCCGTAACTGAAGAATTATGACTATTGTCCTTTGAATTAGTGGGATAGGAGGAAAGAGATAGAGAAGAACCTCGTCCCACTTCACCATAAAGGCATCTTCCAAGGAGCCTTCGCTTCTCCCTGCCCGAGAGCAAAACCGATTGCACTTCAAGTTGAGCTGATTGGCAAAGATGTCGATAGCTGGTGTGCCCCACCATCTGCATATCTGGGCAAACACAGAGTTGTTGGGGACCCATTTGTGTGTCATGCGTCAGATGGCTCAAGTGATCGGCCACATCATTGTCTTCCATTGCCACATGGGAAATATGTGGTTATCGTAACACCACTCCCATAGGTGGACTTCTAAGTATAGGAGAGACAACAAGTGAGTGCCTCCCTGCTTGTTTATGGAGTACAGAGTGGTCATGTTGTCTGTAGCCACCTGTACTCCACAACCAACCACCAATGGATAGAAAGCGTGCAGGGCCTTGATTAATGCTAGCATTTCCAGATGATTGATATGCAACAGCTTCTCTGAGTCAGATCATACAGCATGGATCTTGCGAGTGCCGCAATGCGCCCCATCCTGTTGTGCTGGCGTCTGTCATGATCTGAACAGACAGTTGAAGGGGTCTGAATGGTCGACCAATCAGAAAATGCAGCCTGAACATCCACCACGTTAGTTGGTGAGATAATTCTGAGGTGACTCATAGATGTTTGGCAGGGTTATCCCATAGTGGGTCAAACTGTAAGAGACACCATGCTTGCAGTGAACGCATCTTCAACTGAGCATGAGGAAGAGCAGACGTGGTGGAAGCCATAAGATATTGCATGTGATGGGCTGACACCTTGGGGCCTGGATGAAATGGGCGAATAGTATGACGTAGCTTGATAATCCTCTCGGCAGGGAGGAAGACTCTGGCCCTGTTGGAGTCCAAAACTGTGCCAATGTAGTTTGAGACTTGAGATGGTTGACGTTTGAGTTGAAGTCCTAGGTCTGCCAAGGTTTGCAACGCAAAGGCTGTGTCTTTCTGTGCCTTGGCACAAGAGCTTGCTACAATCAGCCAGTCATCTATGTACGGAAAGACCTTGATGTTGTTTAGACACAGATATGCCACTACTGGACTAGACACTTGGTAAAAGTTCTTGGGGCAGTGGCAAGCCTGAATGGCAGGGCACAGAATTGGTACACTGATCTGTTGAATACAAATTGGAGGTACTTGTGATGGCGCTCCTGTATGGAAACATGGAAATAAGCAACCTGCAAGTCTATAACAACAAACCAATCACCTGGGGAGAGAAGAGGGACGGTGGATGATAAGGTGACCATTCTGAAACATCTTGGATGAAGGTAAGTATTCAGACACCTGAGATCTAGAATTGGTCACAGGCCTCCATCCTTCTTGGGAACTGTGAAGTATCAGGAATAGAAGCCATCCAGTGCTTCCTGAGAAGAAACACATTGAATGACATACTTCTGGAGAAGAACAGCAACTTCTTCCTCTAGAGCAGGTGAAAAAGATCTGAGAACTCTAACCGGTAACCAAAATGTATGACGTCTAGCACCCAAGTGTCCTTGGTGATCGAGGACCACTTGTCAAAAAATGGGGCTAGATGAGAAAGGTGGGACAGGTTGAAAGGAGGGTTCAGGAGATGAGAGTCAAAAATATTGCTTGCCCTTCTTGGCAGGGTGACGAAAATTTTGAAAGCGTTGACCAGAAGTTTGAGATCGGAAAGAAATAGTAGCAGAGGAAGTTGGAGGAGGATTAGATCTCTCTTGAGGAGGGAGGATCGCAATGGCCCCAGAAGACAAATATGAATAGCCCACCTCTAGTTCATATAGGACCTCTTTACCTACCTTGGGCAGTAGTCCCTTCCTTTCATCTTTAATTCTAGCTGCACAAGGCTAAACATTGTCTTCCTTTTGTGTTAATGGGAAGGTGGCTTTTAATTTGTTGTCTCATGTTGCCTGCATGGGAAGCTGCAGGAGGAGATTGAGATGTGTGCTTAGGTGGTGGGAAAAGGAGTGGAATGGGGGCAAATAGTTCCTTTCTAAGTCTTTTTGTTCTTCAGGCTTCAGTATCTCCTATATGCCTTTACCTATAAGCTCTTTAACAAGATAGTATTTATCTTTGCATAGACACATACAAACTTGCACTATTAATTTGCTTTTTTAAAAGAAAGCATTCTTTTGTCAAAGGTCTTCTGCACACGTAAAGACTTTAGTCTGATTTTTAAAACAGAAGCCAATTTCTTTCTGAGAAAAGGTACTCCAGAAAGGATATTATTCAATTATTTGTTGCTGTTATCATATAGTACCATCACTGATACTAATAATTAGGTTTTCAAAAGAGGTGTGGGTTTTTTCAGAGCGGAGAAAAGATATTTTTCTAAGCTACAGTTCCTGAAACATTCCAGCCAGCATAGCCACTGAGGAGGTTGTGAACCATAATGAAGGTAACTTTTCCCAGGTTTTTCCCATTTTGTAGATGGAATGTGGGGATAAGGCAGAGCTGAGATAGAGTTCAGTTGATTTAAGATACTACGGGTGAATCCCAAACACTGCCACCTCTGAGGCAGCACTGAAGAGCTGAGGCTGCTGCGGAAGTGGCACTTTGCCATGCCCCAGGAAGGGTTGAGACTTGCAGGGACCCTGTGCATTAGGCCTTCCAGGTGGGGAAGAGGCGGGTATATAAGCCTGCCCCTCACATTGTTGGCCTATTTTGCACACAGCCCATCACCCTGCTCCGTGGGTCCAGAGTGAGGTGACTAGTTGCATATGTGTTGGATAGGAATTTTAACCGGATTACCTGATAGGCATGCTGAACAAACGAGGCACAGCAATTTTTACCTATCCCATCCTGATTGCTCACAAGGCATATGGACAGATCTGGAAAAGTGTCAAGCATAAATAAGTGGTCAAAACTAGTGTGAAAGTATGAGCAGGTAGTGGTGAGCTGCATGGGCGAGGGGGTTCAGTTGGATGCATTGGGTCATGAGATGATTCAGGCACCTGGCTGGAAACCAGCCTTTGATATTTCCTTGGGGGGCTTGTATGTACAATATGGGATAAATCATCCGTAGATCATTGCTGGTACAAATAATACTTTAAAGTTCACATTTATCTGTCAGTTGTCCTTGATATACATGAAATGCATACTGTATATTTTTTTTCTTTTTCCTTTGTTTTTCTTCTGTATTGAAAAATATATTTAAAATATATGTTTAAAAAAAAGAAAAAATGTTCACATTTATCATTATGTCACCATCCTCATCATCCCCGTCAGTTCATCAGGAGGCAAATGTACAGATGAGGAAGAGAAAGTATCATCATGATCCTCATCATAATCACACATAAACAAACTACAACGTAAATCAATCTCCCAACCTAAACCCTCCTCCAAATATGGGGGATTGGGTGAAAGCGCTCCCCCTCCCACTTCAATGGCTTCAATCCAGCAGTGTAACTGTAGTCCCCCTGGTGAAGGGCAGGCAAGCAAACACTCCAGGCAACAATAAAGGAAATGGGGGTGGAGGGTGGGGAAAGTCCCTCCAAAAATCATTAACAGTCCATAAAAGCAGGGAATCTAAGTAATCCAGAAGTGAAGGAGAAAGATTTTTAAAACTGTGGTCCACAATGGAGTAATAGCCGAAACAGTACTAGTTTCACGCCAGCAAGGAATAAATCCAATCCAAATTGGACGCCAGAGGACTCTCTCAGCAGCAACATCAAAGAAGGCATGAGGCACCTGAAGACCAACCATTCCAGTTTTCCAGGACTTTTAAAAGATCCAAACTTCCCACCCACCCAATCCAGGATGTTTTCTCAGTCATAATTGGTAGCTGATAAACCGCCTCACAATGCTATTACTTTCTGGACTATAAAATGAGGTAATTTTGTATACTGAATAGGAGTCAAATGGAGATAATACTGAATATATAAGAAATCTGTATGTTTTGTTGACCTCTCTTTCAGAATCCCAAATCTTTCCTAACTTGGAGGCTTTATTTCTTAAAGCCATTAAAGACTCTGAAATCAAAAGAAAGAGTTGTTTTTTGTTTGTGTTTTTCCCATTCCAGTAAATCTGAAAGTCCCGTCCCTACTTCTGAGTGAGAAATTAGCTTGGAACAGATGTGCATGCACACAAGATCAACCTTGCTATGACCCACCAGATCAGCTAATAAACAAAAACTGTGTATAATATAAAAATGTGGTTGCCTGGATTTGGGGAATTAATGTGTGACAGTTTTGACAGAGAGCTAAAAACCTCCTGGTACCGTACTTGCAAATGGTACAGAGGAGGATTAAGGGAGTGATTACCAGTTGGGAGGGGGGAAGCACAAAAGAAAAAGAGTTGGAGTGAAGTGAAAAAAGAAAAAAAACATCAGAATGCAAGTTTTCTTGGTGCACGCACAAACATACTTTGAAATCTCTTTTGGATAATCAATAGTTTCCCCTTACCTTCCCAATGGATATTTCAAAAATGCTATTTTATATTATTTCTTTCTTCTCCTAAAACAAGACCCAAATGATTTATAGATAAAAATAAAAATTTTAGAGCTTTCTGTTTTGCTGTTTTGTTTTCAGATGCTCCAAGTAGAATTAAGAAAAAAAATCTTTCTAAAAGAAACGTTGAAAGTTTTCACAGAGTTGCTTTTTTCTTTCATAAGCAACTTACAATTTCTTTCTTTCTTTATCTTTCTTGAGGAGAAAAAAGAAAACTGACTTTTTCCCACTGTAGGCTCTATATAATGAAGTCAAAATACTGAATATTTCACAAAATTTTATAGAAAGGAGGCATTCTCTTTCATCAGTCTCCCAAAAGATTTAGCATCTTTCTGAAAAGAATATCTTGAATCCAAATTAAAATTAGGAGCTAGCTCTGGGACTGCAAAGAATCTTTGCAATGCAACAAAATGACTGACTATTCATTATTTCACAAATTGGCAGCCATTTTCAGAAGAGCAAGGGCTTTAACAGAATATACGTAGTACTGTATAAAAATATTGACTAAGGCTGGTATTATGAAGTGAATTCACCCAGCCAGACCTCTGGGAAAAAATATTACTTATCTAAAATATTTTTATCCCACCTTTCTTCTTAAAAAGTACCCAAGGCGACTTACATCATTAAAAAGACAATATGTAGAAGCTAAAAACAGTAGGTATACAATTATTAAAAAGAATTAAACAAGTATTACATTAAAACAATAATAAAATCAATACTAAAACACATTTAAAAGAACAGAGCACACCCATTCATTTAAAAACACCTCTCAGCCCACTACAGTGGACCTTCTACTTACGGAATTAATCCGTATTGGAACTGTGGCTGCAAGTCGAAAAATCTGTAGGTCGAATCTCCATTGACCTACAATGCATTGAAAACTGATTAATCCCATAACTGGCAGTTTTTATTCTATTTTTGTTCCATTTTGGGGTTTTTTTGGTCTGTAAGTCGATTCTCCGGCTGCAAGTCGAATCTAAATTGTGCAGCCAGAGAAGTCTGTAACTCGAAAAGTCTGTAAGTCGAGCCGTCTGTAAGTCGAGGGTCCACTGTAGTTATTAACAGAAAGCTTGCCTAAACAGAAAGGTCTTTGCCTGCTTGTGGAAGGACAGCCATGATGGGGCCAGCCTAGCTTCCCATAGGAGGGAGTTCCAGAGTCTGGGAGCAGCGACAGAGAAAGCTCTCTCCCATGTCCTCACCAAACATGCCCGTGAAGGTGATGGGACCGAGAGAAAGGCTTCCTCTGATGATCTTAAAGCCCAGGCAGGCTCATAGAGAGAGACACACACACAATCTTTTAGATAGCTTGGACCTAAGCCATTTAGGGCTTTGTAGGTTAAGACCAGCAATTTGAATTGTGCAAAGAAATGGATTAGCAGACAGTGAAGCTGTTGTAACAGTGGTGGGGGTGCCCCATGATCTCTGTAAGCAGTCCCAGTCAGCAGTCTGGCTGCTGCATTTTGGACCCTCTGGAGTTTCCAAAGGCAGCCCCACATAGAGCCTGTTACAGTAATCTAGTCAAGATGTAACTAGGGCATGTGTCACTGTGGCCAGATCAGACCTCTCAAGAAATGGGTGCAGCTGGCACACTAGTTTTAACTGTGCAAAGGCACTCCAGGCCACCACCAAAGCTTGGACATCCAGGCTCAGAGAGGAATCCAGGAGCACCCCCAAACTGCGCATCTGTGTTTTCAGAGAGAGTGTAACCTCATCCAGTTCAGGCTGCAACCCTATTCCTTGATCTGCTTTTCCACTGACCAGGAGCACCTCTGTCTTGTCTGGATTAAGTTTCAGTTTATTCGCTCTCATCCAATCCATTACTGACACCAGACACTGATTTAGAACTGAAACAGCTTCCTTGCTTTTAAATGGGAAGGAGAGAGAGATCTGGGTGTTGTGAGGCTGACAGAGACCTCTGAGAGTGTGCCGTCCACCTCCTCAACAGAAGATGTGAGGAGACAGATTTCAGCAGTGGAAGCAACCATGAGAGGAATGTGTATTAAATAAAACAAACAGAAAAGACCTGAAGAGGGAGACCTGATAGGGGGCAATATTTCAGCAGGAAGAGGATGGGATATAAAGTAGAAGGAAGGGAGGAAAGGGAGTCGGAAAAAAAGACAGAGGAAGAGATATGTCGCTGTGGAACTGAGGAGAAGGATGAGAGAGAGAAAGACTGGGTAGAGATAGTGGATCCTTGGAGAATGGACAGAGGTCAAGGTGCCTAGGGACTATGTGGAGAAGGTGTGCAAAAGACAGGTATACCACAAGCAAAACTGAAGAAAGGGAACAATGAAATAAGTTCAGAAATTGGCAGGAGAGGGAAGCCAAGTGGCGCAAGAGCAGAAAATGTACCACAAGCCCTGGGAGATCTCATGGGGAGAGTCCTTTCCAACACTGATTATGACCAACCCCAGGTACTGTAAGAAGGTCTGGGAGCCTCAGGTGGGGTGGATTTTTCACCCTCATCAATGAGGTTGAGTGATGTTGTAACAGAGGAAATGGGTATATCCCACAAATGACAATATAGTTTAGTTCCACACCTCTACATGTTGAGAGGGATTTGTTAACGTTTGAAGAAAAACTACTGGAAAGAAAGCCTCTGAAGCAAGAGGAACAGTTAATAATGGTGGCAATAGCAGTTTATTAGAAATAAAGGAGCCATTGATGTTAACTGATGGCATATGAAAGTCACATATGAGGAAATCAGCAGATAAGGGAGAAGGGGGAACTGCTCCCAATCACATGTGTCAACAGCATACTGATGACACCAAACCCCAAAACTCTGGGCAACTTCTCCCAGTAGTTTCATGTAGATGTTAAATAGCATAGGAGACAAAACAGATCCCTGAGGGACACCACAGGCCAAAGACCAGGGTGTCAAACAGGAGTCACCCAGCACCACCTTCTGAGTTCTCCCACCCAGGAAGGACCGGAGCCACTGTAAAAGAGTGCCTCCATGTCCCACCCTGGAGATACAGCCCAGAGGGATATAATGGTCAATGGTATTGAAAGCCACTGAGAGCTCCAGCAGAACCAACAGGGACACACTCCCCTTGTCCAGTTCCCAGCATAGGTCATCCACCAAGGCAACCAAACCACTCTCTGTCCCATAACCAGGCCTGACGTCAGATTGAAATGAATCTACATAATCCATCTCATCCAGGAATCCTTGGAACTGAGAAGCCACAACCCACTCCAGCACCTTGCCCAAGAATGGGATATTAGAGACTGATGGTAATTATCCAGTACTGTGGGGTCCAAGGAGGGCTTTTTCGATAATGGTCTTACTATTGCCTCCTTTAAGCATGCTGGGATGCTACCCTGCTGCAAGGAGGCATTCACTACCTCTTGGACCCACTCAGCCAGTTCCTCTCTGGCAGCTTTTACAAACCAGGAAAGGCAAGGGTCCAAGAGACACGTGGTAGCCTTCACCTCTCCAAGGATCCTGTCTACATAATCAGGCTGCAAAAAACTGAAACTTATCGATCAACACCAGACAAGCAGGAGCCATAGTTACATCTGCAGGACCTGTATTAACTACAGCATCCAAGTCAGAGCGGATTCAAGTGATTTTGCCTGCAAAGTGCTCATCAGATTTTTCACAGTAAGTTACCAAATGGTGAACACTATCTTCCTGTGGGCCGTGATGTAAGAGGCCATTGACCTCTCAAAAGGGGCAACTCTGAGCAGACACAATGGTGGCAGCAAAGAATGACTTATTCACTGCCTCCAAAGCCATGGAATAGGCCTTTGAATGTTCTCTAGCCCATGTTTGGTTGGATTCACTCCAGGTTTTCCATCATCATCACTCTAGTCTCCATCCCACTTGTTTCATCTGCACCAGCTTCCCAGTAAACCAGGGAGCTAGTTTGGCTCTACCTCATGGGAGGGGATGCTTAGGAGTGATTGTGTCAAACACCCTGGCCATTTTCCCCATTCCAGAGGTCAGCCAGGGCTTCAACATAATTGCCTGCTGAGACAACAGGAAACTGCCCAAGATTTGTCAGGAAATGATTTGAATCCATCAGCCTCCTGGGGCAGACCATCTTAATTGGTCTCCCGTCCTTGTAGAGGCTCTGAATTCCAGTAAGTCCAAACCCCACCAGATGATGATTATCTGTCCATGACAACGGAACAACAGAGCGTTCCTCCACACACAGAGCATCAACATCTACCCCAGTACAAAAATAAAGTCTCAAGTGTGCCCTGCAGCATGAGTGGGGGCAGAAACCATTTGAGACAGACCCGTGGTTGTCATGGAGGACACGAAATCCTGAGCAAATCCTGACAAAGCTTGCCTCAGCATGGATGTTGAAATTCCCCAACACAACAAGCCAAGGGGACTCCAACACAGTTCCTGAGACCAGCTCAGCTAGCTCAGACAAGGAGACTGTTGAGCAGTGGAATGGGCGGTATACCAACAGAATCCCTATTCTGTCCCAGGCTCCCACTGTCAAATACACACATTCAAACCCAGCAAGCTGGGGGATGTGGCACCTGGTGAGGGGGATAGAATCATGATAGATCACTGCAACTTCACCTCCCTGCCCTTCAGGTCTTCCTTGCTGCTGCACAGAGGACCCTGGTGGACAAAACTGGGTGAGTATGACATCCCCAGCCTCATCCAACCAAGTCTCTGTTACACAAACCAGATTGGCCTCCTCTTTCAGGAGCGAGTCCCAGATGGCTGTTGTTTTTCTATTTACCAATCTGGCAAATATTAAGTTCTGAGATAATAATCCTATAAATAAATGCTGCTGGGAAAGGCATGAACTAGTGGAGGTTGATGTGGGGTAGGAGACATAATTAGAGGAAGTGGAACCAGGGAAATCACAGGATGAAGAGCAAGAGGATGATTTTGCTACCCAACCTCCCTTAATACGGTGCCTGAAAATAAATAAAAACAATTAGCTGGTCAGAATATTGTTTAAGCCTACGCCTAGATCATGTGGCCTTTCGGCCTCTGCAATACATTGTCTGAGGGCTCACCTCGCTGCATCATATTCCATATGGGTAAAACATTCCACAAAGAAGCTGTGATCAGGTTCAGTTTCAGATTTTGAAAACTCCTCATTTTGCACGGGAAATATCACAGGAGACGTCTTCTTAACTTTCATAACTTCATCTTTATTGGTTACAGGCAGTTCAATGTCATTCATAATCGGGTCAAAAGGGCTTAACTTGGGCAACATACCATAACTGTATTATTATTATTATTATTATTATTATTATTATTATTATTATTATTATTATTATTATTATTATTATTATTATTATTATTATTATTATTATTATTATTATTATTATTATTATTATTATTATTTATTTATTTATTTATTTATTTATTTATTTATTTATTTATTTATTTATTTATCTAGTCAATTAAGACCACTCTAGGCGGCTTACAACAAAATATAACAATATAATTAAAAACAATTTTATATAAGGGGAAAAACTTTGGACAAGATGGGACAGACACTAGGAAAAGGAGAGAGGGGGGAAATCAGGAATTGGCTGAGGGGAAGGCCTGCCGAAACATCAGTGTTTTTAGTTGTTTTTTAAAAATACCCAGCGAGGGAGCCGCGCGGATATCAAGGGGTAGGTTATTCCAGAGGCGAGGAGCCACCGCTGAGAAGGCCCGATTTCTTATCTTTTCTTTCCGGGCCTCCCTCGGCGTTAGGCTCCTCAGCCTCGCCTCCTGGCTCGCGCGAGTGACACGGGTAGATCTTGATGGGAGTAGGCGTTCCAACGCAAATTGCCACCCCATGTCCATCAAACTCATAGGGGTGCTAGGCCAAACTTCTCCATGTCGGTAGGTTCCCGGAGGGGAGCACTCTGCACTACACAAATGGTGCCGCAGCATGGACGCAGGGCCCAGTCTCCTTCTGGAGGAGGTGTATTGTAGTGAGAGTCCGGGTGGATCACTTGACATCTTCTGCCCTTATTCTTAGGAAAAACTATGACCGACCATTCCAATGTCTCTTGTCTCACCCCGCCTTCTCCCTTCAGCATGGGATCTGGTAATAACCCTCCTAACATAAGATCCGGGAAATCCTTCAACAACTCCTGTTTCTTTACTCTTTTGTACTCCCTTAACCTCTCCAATTCTCTCTTATGTTTCCACAACTCCAGTTCCACCTCAAACCATCACTCTTCCTGACTACTTATACCCTCTTCCCAGACAGCTCTTGCTCCTCGCTCTTCTGACTCCCGCTCTCCTCCACCAGACATATTTCGAATTTCCCGCCTCGCTCTGTTTTCTTTCCTTCTGTAGCTAAGTTCTCATTTAGGTCCACTGCTACCTCAGCACCTTCTGGCTTCCTTACTCCCTCTTTTCTTTCTTTCTTTCTTTCTTTCTTTCTTTCTTTCTTTCTTTCTTGTGGGACGGCACACTATCTCCACAACCTCCTTCACAGAAGCCATATCCTCTAAGTTTAGCAAAAAGAGCTTTCTCCCAAACATGCCTTGTCTTATTAGAGGAGTTAATGTTATGGGGGTGCGGTGGGGCGGTGGGGGATTTTGGCTTGAGCCAAAAACAACAGGTAACTAGCCAAATCCTAGTTCTAACACTATTCTTAGCCACAAAACTAAAAATCCCAGTAATTTCCTAGTTTAAACTAGAGCTTCTGAATATTTGTTCTTTTTATACATATTTTAAAAAAATATTTTCAATATCTGTTTTATAATTTTTTAAATATTTTGTTTGTATCTCAATTTTTGCAACTGGACACAGAATCCTCTGTGCAAGCCTTCATCTGATGAAGCTGTTTGACCAGGAAGAAGAAAAAAAGTTAAATAAGAGTCAGATAATTGTGTCCTGATTGACAAAAGTTCAGATTGCTCCAGATGTGGAGTTGATTTCACCCTTTGAAAAATTATGTGAGGATATTGTTTGGTCTCAAGTTCTAAGAGAATGTTTACTGAAGATACATAGCAAAATATACTCCTTTTGGGGAACTTCCATTCCATTACTTTCTTTAAAGCAAACCTGTTTGGGGTTTGTTTCACTCTTTAAAGAAAAATTGTCTTTTCAGTCTGGGTGTGTGACCTTTCACTTCCCCATCTGGATTCTTTCCAAATAAAATGGGAGTGAGGCTAACCAGTCTCTTTCATGATAAGCAACAGTGGTGTTTTCAATTTATATGATCTGTTTTAAATCTGCGGATGCAAGGGTCTCCTGTATCTAAATAGGATGGTAAAACAGTTTTACTTTCAAAAATCATAACTTTGAAACCCTTTGCCCAAACATCCTCAAATTTGGCACACAGCAAAAGCAGATATTCTGCTATAACTATGTCAAATCTGGTGCTAATCTGAAGCCTAATTTAAAAGTTATAAGTATTTTCCATTGGGCTGCCCCCATTTTTAGAATTGCCTTATAGAATGTTGCTTTGCTGTGCCGACACAGTATCATTGTTGCACTCTCATCGAGTAATAATGAATAATAATAATGGTTGTTGTGGGTTTCTTTGGGCTCTTTGGACATGTTCTGAAGGTTGTTCTTCCTAACAGTTCACCAGTCTCTGTGGCTGGCATCTTCAGAGGACAGCACTCTGTGCTCTGGTCACAGAGTGCGGTCCTCTGAAGATGCCGGCGACAGAGACTGGCGAAACGTTAGGAAGAACAACCTTCAGAACACGGCCAAAGAGCCCAAAAAACCCACAACAACCATTAGATCCTGGCTGTGAAAGCCTTCGCGAATACAACAACAACAACAACAACAACAACAACAACAACAACAACAACAACAACAACAACAATAATAATAATAATAATAATAATAATAATAATAATAATAATAATAATAATAATAATAATAATAATAATAATAATAATAATAATAATAATAATAATATTTGGCTCTCTTCTCACTGTTAAAGAAAAATAGGTGTCACTATGACTTTTCTGTCACTATGACTTTTCAAATGCAAGAGTTAAACAATAGGGAAAGAAACATTATGATATGTTAGGCATAGCACAGAAGCAAAAAAGGCAAAAAAGAAAAAGAAAATGCAATAGTTTGAAATCCTGAAGCATTATGTGCTGGTTTTTAACAAATTATATGCTTTATTTGAATACTGTTGCCAGCAGCCAAATATATTAAATTCACCTCACTAAATTTTACATCAATTAAGTTAAAAATTAAACATGGAGGCTTGTTTTAGTTTATGTCAGGATACATTTTTAGAGCCAGAGACTATATTATTGTTTTCCCTGATCAGATTATTGTAGAAATTACAGAGCTCCAAGTAATTCAAATGGCCAGTTAGTTGTAGAAGCAAAAAATATAGACAATGATAGGGATAGTAACCTAAATAATATTCAGTAAAAGAACTATATTGAGAGACTTCCTCCCCCCCCCCCCCCCGCAGAATTGGGAGCTACTTGCCTGTAGTGAAATTCCATGCTGCAATTATACCTATGCATTCTGAAGGAAATCAATCCTGAGTGCTCACTGGAAGGACAGATCCTGAAGCTAAGGCTCCAATACTTTGGCCATCTCATGAGAAGAGAAGACTCCCTGGAAAAGACCCTGATGTTGGGAAAATGTGAAGGCAAGAGGAGAAGGGACAGCAGAGGATAAGATGGTTGGACAGTGTCATCGAAGCTACCAACATGAATTTGACCAAACTCCAGGAGGCAGTGGAAAACAGAAGGGCCTGGCGTGCTCTGGTCCATGGGATCACGAAGCGTTGGACACGACTAAACAACTAAACAACAATACAGTAGTCAAGAGTCACACATTAGTAGAGGAGACCAGGGTGAGAACTGATGGGTGTACGCCCCTGTGCTCTTTCCATCATTTACAGGATGGCAGCTGGTACAGCATTGTTGCCACAATATGTAAATTTTTCTGTTGCATCACCTGTGACATAACAAACACCCCATTTTTCTGACATCACAAGGCCCTGCTCCTTGCTCTTAAGTTGTGGACCTGAAATCTCAAGTCACAGGATATTATTATCTAGCAAACCTAATGATAATTTTATCTTCGCTTCTGTCTTTATACTTTGGTTCTAACCTACTGTATAGCTGTGTTTGATGAACAATTTTCATTTTATCTTCCCCACAGAAACTGATAGAAACAGTGGGGTTTTTACTCTTTTTGATGAACTCTTTATTACTATTATTAATCACTGGTGCTGAGGTTCTACCTCCCAATCCTGCCACTTTTTTTTACAGTTTTATGCCTCTACTTGTGACTTCTACCCAAGTAGGCAATACAGAATGTCAATTATTTATTTTTTTATTTAAAATATTTTTACCCCACCTTTTTTCTTAAAAAGGTCCAAAGGCAGCTTACATCATTAAAAACAAAATTGAAACCTAAATACAGTTAAGTATACAAATACTAAAAAGGATTAAGCAAGCACCACACTAAAATACAGTAAACAAAAGCAACACCAAAAACATTCAAAGCAGTAAGGTACAATCATCCATTAAAAAAACATTCTGGCAGCCAGTCACTCAGGGAAGGCTTGCCTGAAGACAAAGGTCTTTGCCATCTTGCGAAAGAACAGTAAAGATGGGATCAGCCTTGCCTCCTGTGGGAGGGAGCTCCAAATACCCTTTCCTGTGTTCTCACCAAACATACCTGTGGAGGCAGTGGGACAGAGGGGAAGGCCTCTCCTCATGATCTTAATTCCTGGGCAGACTTATAAAAGGGAATGTGGTCCTTTAGATACAGTGGGGTCTTGACTTGAGAACTTAATCCGTATTGGAAGGTGGTTCTCAAGTCAAAAAGTCTGTAAGTCAAGTCTCCATTGACCTACAGTGCATTGAAAACCGATTAATCCCGTAACAGGCCGTTTTTGTTCCATTTTGGTTTTTTTCTGGTCTGTAAGTCAAATCTCAGTCTGCAAGTCAAACCTAAATTTTGCGGCCAGAGAAGTCTGTAACTCAAAAAGTCTGTAATTCAAGCCGTCTGTAAGTCAAGGGTCCACTGTAGTTTGGACTGACCGGGAGCACCTCTGTCTTTTCTGGATTAAGTTTTAGTTTATTCACAGTCATCCGGTCCATTACTGACCTCAGACACTGGTCCTCCTCATGAGATGTAAGTAGCTTTTGGTGGAACAGCACCAATTGCAGAAAGTGCTTCCTGGAGAAGTATTTTAAGCAAAAGACATTACTCACGGAGCCAAATCTTTGAGTAGCATTTTGTACTGTGCAGGATTAAGTGACACCTCCTTCTCTTTTTCAATGGACATAGATTCTGGCAGAATTGTTTGGGAGAGGTTTGGGACTCCAAGCAACATTGCTTCACTTTGTTTATTTCTACTGTGGCTTTTCAAAAGATTTCTCTTACTCTATGTTGTTTGGTAAAAATAGGCTTTATTTTTCTAATATATCTATGTATTTCTACATTGAGAACACCTAAGTAATTCCCTAAAGAGGACAAGGGGTGGGGAAGAGAATGATAATATATCACTGTGGGTGAAACTATACCTCTGCCCCACAAAGAAACAAAGTTCAGACTAGAAGTCAAGCTCTTCATTAAAACATTCTTGTACTCTGTTTTTATCTTAGCTTTAACTAGAAGTAAACGGTACAGTATAATTCCACTGGTCATCCAGGTCCCAATAGAGTGTTTTATAAGTACCTGTAGTGTGAAGTAAAGGTAAAGGTTCCCCTTGACATTTAGTCTAGTTGTGTCCGACTCTAGGGCACGTTGCTCATCCCCATTTCCAAACCGTAGAGCCAGCATTTATCCAAAGACAGTTTCCATGGTCACATGGCCAGCACAAGTAAACATGGAACACCAAGGTGTTCCATCCCGTTCCAAGGTGTTACCTTCCCACCGAGGTGGTACCTATTTATCTACTTGCATTTACATGCTTTTGAAATGCTGGTTGGCAGGAGCTGGGACAAGCGACGGGATCTCACTCCGTCACATGGATTCGATCTTACAACTGCTGGTCTTCTGACCCTGCAGCACAGAGGCTTCTGCGGTTTAACCGGCAGCGCCACCACATCCCATAAGTAGTGTAGAAGAACTTAAATAAACAATGTTACTGACATAAGCAGCAAATGCACCTCACTTATCCTACTTAGTTATGTAATCGTCACTATGTGTGCTCAGCGCTGTTAAGTTGAAACCAACATTTAGCAACCCTAATAGGGCTTTCAGGATACATGAGATATTTAAGGAGTGGCTTTACCAGTTTCATTTCCCTCAGTGAGTTTCCATGGCTGAGCAGGAATTTGAACCCCATCAAAGTCCTAGTCCATCACTATATCTACTCAACCCAATCTTCCGTAGTCCAGTCCAATTGATCCATATGGGAGGGGGGCACGCAAGGGAATCTCACTGTACTTAACAACAACAACAACAACAACAACAACAACAACAACAACAACAACAACAACAACAACAACAACAACAACAACAATAATAATAATAATAATAATAATAATAATAATAATAATATAGTCCTAGATAATCAAAAGCTTTTTTCTCTCCTTGGGGAACTGAACAGTAAAGATTGGAAGTTATCTGCTGTGTTGACATGGGGTGGAAATCAAGGTACAAGGCAGGTGTATCTGTGAGTCTACATTTTGAATTAAGACAAAGATTAATATGTGGCTTGGTTTTCCTTTTTTTTTTTTTTTTTTTAGAGGTATTACTTCAATCATAACTTTTTGCTTTGGGGTAACTTTTTTTCCCTTTTTGAAGCAATGAAGACTCACTGGAAAGGGAAGATAATGAAACAGTGTGAACGATGAGACCATGGAGACTCATTGCCAACTAGAATAGAAGGCAAGATGGTCTGGCTCAGCACAGGACATTTTCACACATGCTCATCTATGGAAATGTAGAAGAAAACTATCGTGCTTCTTTGCTATTTTCTGCTGTGTTCGGTAAACATACACAAACACACATAGACTGAAGCAAAGGAGGGAGAAGTGACAATTTATATAGAAGAAATATTGCACCTGCTTCAAGTAAGCCGCTTACACAGCAGGTTTTTACCCAACCCACCCCCACAAAATAGGGCTTTATTCTTGTTTCTTTCCAAACTGTTGCCACATTTTGCTGACACTGGAAGTCTTCTGACCTTGCAAGTCAGTGCTACTCAAGAGGGTTTATAACTATTTTGATGGCCAACTTAGAAGTCCCCAGTGTATTTGGCATGTCATCCATCACTGGGCTCAAAGGGTGCAGTAGAAAATAGCACTAGCTTTTGACCATTCGTGATAAGTGCGACAACAGTATGAATGGTGCTGAAAACCAGCCTGAAATACGACATTATCTCCAAGTGCAGGATACTCCTATCTCTGTGTGTTATAAATAGCTCAATCGTTTTAGATAAAACCTCTATATAGTTTTTGTTTCCGTGGCTTGTTTTCAGTTCTTTGTACAGTGGAAAGACCAAAATGATCTAAATTGTTCAGATCCTGTAAATGACCTATGGACATTAATTAAATAAGGAATCTTGAAACCACATAGTGAGTAGAGTTGACCTTGTGTGGATTGAACAAGATCGGCTCACAGGGCAAAGGAGGAAGTGAAGCGATTGTAAGCATAGGATCTATCAGGGGAAGAGGGGAGGAGCCAGGAGAAGTAATGCAGTGGAAGCCAGCAGAGGAGATTAGTAGACAAGTTTCAAATGTCATTGTGGTCAATAAATTGAGGGTCAGCTTTCCCCACAAAAAAAGTGACCCACAACTCTACAGCCACTTTGTCAGCTTTGTGACAACTATTTTATATTTTTGCTATTTTAAACATAAATCATGTTTATTGCTTTTGGTTCTGAGCGAGCCTGCAGTTTTTGTACCTGAATTACCTCAACTACATGAGGAAGTTTTTAATTGGGAGTAATTAGCTTCCTTCCTAATTGGAGACTGTTTCTGATTTCCTATTACATATCTTGATGGCTAAGGAACTTCAGGCATAAGAGAATCCCAGCTCTTCGGTGCAGTGGTACTTAAGCAGTCAAAAATCATTGAGAAACGTAATATGAAATTACAGTCACTAATTGACAGAGAATGAAGCCATATGACAGGAAGCTATAGCTTCTGTTGAAGACTTCTGCACTGGGGCAGGGGTAAAGGAAGCAAAAAAAGGGGAAAGGGGAAAAGGCTAGTTATATTTTATCTTCTTGACAGTCAAATCAGAGTAACATCTTTTGCTTCTGTATTCGATGCCTTCTTTTTCTTTTTTTGCTTCCTCCTCCCCCATCCCTCTGTGTGTGTGTGTGTGTGTGTGTGTGTTAATATAAATATTAAAACAAACTCTCCAGAATTTCTCACTAAAAATACTCCTCATGTATTCAACTGTATGAGTACTTATCTACTGCATCAAAGTTTATTTCAAACAGTAGTCTTCAGTTCTTTATCTGATTGACTTTGAGAAAATACATATAAAATTCTTTTTTTAATCGTTTCTAGAGTTAGGCTCCAATGAGGGTTTTTCAGAAGTGCTCAGAAGCCCTGCCCCTCCAAACCATCAACTTATCTTAGGGTTTCAAATAGAGATGGGGACAAATATAAAAACATATAGGATTTTTTGATGAAAATAGCTGATTCGTTAAATATTCATCCCTTCATATTCATGGGTAGCAGACACCCCCAGAATACAAAGGCTGATTATTTACCCATTTTTATTCATCCTTTGTATTTAAAAAAAAAACATTCTGCTTACTGGCTGCCATTCAGCTGACTGGCAGCAGATAGGCAGCCACCCCCTCCCAACAGCCTATCCCCACACCCCCTTATTTTCCCTACCTTAGCCCCCACCCCACCCACACAGACAGCCCCTTACCTTAATCGCTGCTGCCGATAGGTTACACCAGAGGTCCCCAACCCCGGTCCGCAAACTGGCAGCGGTCCGTGGCCTAGGCAGGACTGAGCCACGGACAAAGATCTCCTGCCCCCCCCCGCAAGTGCTCTGCCCTTGCAAGCGCACACCGCCCAGCGTGTGAGTGTGCTCTGTCTCCTGTGAGCACACTGCAGGGATGTGTGTGAGCACAACATGCCCCCTGAAAGCACAACATGCCCCCATGAGCATCACACACCCCAAGAGCACAACAGACACACCCTCTGCATGCGCATGAGCACAACACACCACCCACAATCATGACACGTGCCCTCTGAGCATGACATGTCCCCCACCACCAGCAAGCCATGCCCCCCCCAACCGGTCCGCAGTTGGGAAAAGGTTCGGGACCAATGGGTTAAACAACAACATCTGCCAATGAAAGGAAGGGTCTCTGAGGCTGAAAATGATTTTGAAGAAAGTTAAACATTGTATTAACATATATAGAACAAATAGTGGTTTTAATAGATTAGGCTTCCTTCAATTCTTGAGAGACTATGGTAACGTGCTCTGATGGAGGACTTGGAACAGTATCTAGTGCGGCTGAGAAGGCCAATTCGAGACTGACAATCCCTTCTACACTGAAGACAACATCTGTCCCATGTCCAGCTCACTGATTTTGCTGGTTTTGGGACTGCCTCTTTGCCTTGGCCTGCTGGAAAAGGTCTCTTTGAAATGGGAGAGGCCATGATGCACCACCTTCCTCCAGGCTGAACGCTCAGATGTCAAAGTTTCCCATCTATTGAGGTCCATTCCTAAGGCCTTCAGATCCCACTTGCAGATATCCTTGTATCACAGCTGTGGGCTCCCTCTGGGGAGATTTCCCTGCACTAATTCTCCATACAGGAGATCTTTCGGAATCCGACCATCAGCCATTCTCACAACATGCCCAAGCCAACGCTGTTTCAGTAATGTATACATGCTAAAAATTCCAGCTCGTTCTAGGACTACTCTTTTTGGAACTTTGTCCTTCCCGGTGAGACCAAATATCCGTCGGGGACAATGCATATGGAACATGTTCAGCCTCCTCTCCTGCCACGCACAAAGGGTCCAGGACTCACTGCAGTACAGGAGTGTGCTCAGGACACAGGTTCTATAGACCTGGATCTTGGTATATGTCATCAGCTTCTTATTGAGCCATACTCTCTTTGTAAGTCTAGAGAACATGGTAGCTGCTTTGCCATTGTGTTTATCCAGCTTGACATCTAGGGAGAGAGTGTCAGAGATCGTTGAGCCAAGGTACACAAAGTCATGAACAACTTCCAATTCTTGTGTGGAGATGGTAGTAGAGGGAGGTGAGTCCACGCCCTGGCCCATGACTTGTGTTTCCTTTAGGCTGATTGTTTATCCAAATTCTTGGCAGGCCTTGCTAAAACGATGGTTTTACTAGGCTTCAGAATACCATGCCTAAATTGATTTTACGTCATCTCCCAAGTGACATAAGGTTGTCTAACAGTACCAGATAGACATTTGAACATATTAGCATTTTGTCAGTCGATTAGAAAGCATTACATACAAAAAAATCATATGATCAGCAAAACATGAACCCTGCTAACTTATTGCCTGCCTGGTTTTCATTTTCCATTCAAAGTTCTGAATTATTAATCTCCTCCTAAGTCAACAGATGTAATTTCTTTTCAGAAGAAAGCAAGATTCCTTGAGAGAGAGAGAGAACTCTGAAAGACTTTTCTAAAGCATCAAATGATCTGCAAGCACAAAGGCACATGCCCTGTCAAAAAACAGAAGAGTGTGAAAACAATGTGCCCCTGTCAAAATTTAACCACCACTCAAGGAAAGGTCTGAGGAAGTGGACTTGTCCATACATTAAAACATAGCAGTTAGTCTCTAAGGTACCACAAGAATTTTGTCTCCTTTATTGTTAATTTTTCTCTTGTTTACAGCCTGATATGCTAGTGCAGACTAACACGGCTACCTCTTCTAAAATTTCTAACATTCAAAAGAAAAACACATAGATTGTGAGTCATTGCTTGCCTTTGTAGAACACAAAGGAAAAGATTATGTGGTGACGCTAACACCCAAAGCAGTTAAGGGATGATTAACAGATATGAGACAAATGAGAACACAGGAAATTGTAGTATAGTGGTGCCTCGACTTACGACCATAATCCATTCCAGAAGATGTACGTAACTCGAAATGGTCATAAGGTGAAGCACCATTTCCCATAGGAATGCATTGAAATGAAATTAATCGGTTCCGGCCGAAGAAAAAAATCACCAAAAAAAATATCACTGCAAGACTCATTGGAAATGCGATTAATTCCTTCTGGCTGAAGTGGGGGGAGAGAAAAGCAATCAAGCATGCAAGACCCATTGGAAATGAACAGAAAACAAACGGAGCAGATCGGAAATGCACAGAGAACGAAGAGGGCAGGAAATGCAAAGAAAACAAAGGAAAAAAGCAAGGGAAGCATTCAGGACCCATCAGAAATGGGAAAAGTCCCCCCAAAAGCAATCAACCCCCCAAGACCCATCGGAAATGGAAAAAACACTCCAGAAAGCAACAACCCCCCCAAGAACCATCAGAAAGGGGGGGGAACAAAAAAAATAAACAAACCCCCCAAGACCCATCACAGCACAGAAACATAACCCCCCAGCTCAAAACCACACTGCAAAAAACACCCAGAAGACTTTTTAAAAAGCAGAAAACAGCACCTTACCTTACAAGGCATCCGAAGCCTCCCTGAAAATGCACACACATTCTCTCAGAAACAGAAGGAGGCTGTCCCAAGCCTCCTCCAACATATACTCTCTAACTGCTGGGGCGAAAGAGCTACAAAGCAGCAGCTGCGTCACCACCTACAGTTAGAAATTTGAATTTCTTGCGTTTTCCCCCTGCCTTTTTCTGTTCATAAGTGGAAGCTCCGGTCACAAGTAGAAGCAAAATTTTGTAGCTGGACCTGGTCGTAATTCAAAATGGTTGTAAGTAGGGATGTTCATAAGTCAAGGCACCACTGTACCTTCCTAACCATTTTGATTGTCATTTTCTAGACCCTTCTCAACTTTCCAATATCTTTGCTGAGATGAAGCAACACAGTGTTCCAGGTATAGTCATATATTCAATATTCATCTGCCATTAAATAAATTCTGACTTCAGAAATCCTTTTCAGAGTTTTCCAGGTAGAGAATACTCCAAAGTGGTTCATCATTCCTTTCTTCGGGGGAAAGGTGCCCTGGGAGTGTTCAGGTTGGCTCTACTCACAGGAGGCACAATGGAGTATCAAACTACCAACCTCTGGCTCCGCAGCGAGATACCTAAACCACTGTTATGGTGATACCATGCATGTATATAAAAGTGTCTCATTATTGTCTGTTTTATTTGAAGTCGGCTTGTAATGACTGCTAACATGGATTTTGCCCTTTTCATGGCTACCACCCATTGGGTCATCATTTTCAGCAAGCTGTTCATCATGACTTGAAGGTCCTTTTTCTTGTCAGTTAGATACCAGTACTGTACATGTGAATTTATGATTTAATTTTAATTTTGGTAGCCACAGTTTACTGCATAACTGCTAGATTTAAAAACTCTTTGCAGATGTCTGTGCTCAAATTCTCTCCTCTCTCTTGGAAAGAAATGTCCACAGGAATGATCACAAGCAGCCATTACATTTAGTTGCACTGTAGGAGCAATATGAAGCTAGAAGTAGATAAAAATATTAGCTAAGTATATTTAATTATTAATTAATTATGCGAACTGGCTGAATAGCTCGGCAGGTTAGGTATCTGGCTGTAGAACCAGAGACTGGAAGTTTACTTCCTCACTAGCCAACCCAGAAGACCCAGCCTGTGGAGCTTTGGGCAAACTGCACGTGCCCAAAGTGGCCCCAGAAGAAAGCAATTGTAAAACTCCTCTGAGTACTTGGTACCAAAAAAATCCTGAAAAGGTTCGCCACAAATCAGCATTGACTTGACCACGCACAATCATTTATTATTACCAATTAATGATATTCCAACAAGTTGATTCCAATTTATTGTGACCCTTGCCAGGGTTTCCTAGCTATAAAGGACTCAGAAGGGGGTTATAATTCCCTTCTTCTGGTACACTCTGTGACTGTGCAACTTTGCCAGAGCTACACAAGATGACTTTTCTTCATGGAGGCACCGTGCAAAAATTGAAGTCCGAGCCCCTAACTCTTCAGCCAGGTACCTCAGCTCACTAAGAGGTTAGAAAAATATATTTTTAAATCAATTATTTTCTGTAAAAATGTCCAAATTTCTGTTACAGATGGCTATATTTTTACTTTTCGAGACCACTGGGGGACTATGGTACCCCCCCCCCGGAAAATCATGTCAGTAGAGCCTAGATCAATCAGGACAGGGAATATAGATTTTGCTATCTTCCTTTGAAAGTAGTACCCAGTGCAATCCACTACCTTTGCCCAATGGAGTGAATAGAAAATTGTGAAGGACCATACCTGAGGACACAGTTAAAATAAGAAGCTGAATCTCTTCCTAGACCCAGTCCCTCTGAGGAACTCATCATTTGAAAACCAAAACCATTAAAATGGTGCCCTGCAAGCCACAGTTTTCCTAAATTCTAGCTCAAACTATTAAATTTTTTAGTTCTAATTAATTTAGTTTAGTTTCTAGCTTTTGGGGCACAGATCTATTAAATATCCCAGTGATAATTTGGTGACAGATTACTATTTGGTTTGACAGGTATAAAAAGAAGCCACTTGATAAGTAAAGGAGAATACAATAGTTATCATGTCCATCTGTCACTAAATGTGTAGACATGGTCTAGAGGGGCGGGGTGTAAATTTAATAAATAAATTAAATAAATAAAATTAAATGTATTAACTGCTTGACACAGAAAATACTTTTGCCCTATTGCCCTTGCTCCTGGTACTTTCTATCACTCTCATACTGCAGAGAAAGAGAGGACAGAGGTTGAAGTCAGATTAGACTTTTACATGCATGTTCTCCACAGCTTCCATTTTCCATGGTGTTGTTATGGTCATAACAGACCAACAGGCTATTGCAGTGATGGTGAACCTATGGTGAACCTATGGAGACATCTCCCTTGGCACACAAGCATAGCACTACCCCCCACTACCGCCCACCCCACCCCACAGCCAAACCTCAAACCATCGTCAGCCACCTCTTCTTGCTAATTTCCTTGGTTCCAGCACTCCTTCTTTAAGAGATTGGAGGTAAACCTGCTTGATTGGTTACAGCTGGCCCCCAGGAGTCAAATGACTGCTTCCAGCCCACCTCAGGTGACTTTGCAAGCAGGAGGGAAAGGCTGCAATTTAAGGAGGGAAGGAACGTGCGATTTCATCAAGCATGTTTAAATGTATGTACAAAATGGAGGGAGCGAGGCTCTCTCTCTCTCTCTCTTTCTCTCTCTCTCTCTCTCTCTCTGTGTGTGTACTTTTATCTGGTATAAATGTTATCCTGAGTTTGTTTCATCAGAGTGTCTTGTTTTTTTTTTCCTTGTCAAGGGGTTCTGTGTTAATGCTGTGGAATTAAAAGTTTAGGAAAAAGTGTGTGTGTGTGTGTGACTCAAAACTGTTCATCTCCACTGCATTTAGCTCTGCAGTTTGCTGAGAGCAGCAGAAATCTGAAGTGTGTAGCAATTGCGTTTTTCTATTTCTCATCCCCAAAGCAGGCAAGAGTATCACAGTTTATTCCCAAAATCTGAATCCCAGTCTTTCTGCACTTTTTGTTGCATTTCTGCCTTTTCCAGTTAGCTTGTCTTCTTATGATGGTAGTACAGTACCCTTTGTTTGGCTATTTTAGCTGGTAGTGAAAGTCCACACTTAATTTGCTTTACTTATCTTTCTGACAAATCATGCTATCTGTAAAACTCTTTTCCAACACTACATTTCAAATAAGTGAAATGTGTGTATACACTTTATGTAGTGTATAAAATGTGTATTTAAAGCCTGCACTCCTATATATAGCTGCTTTACTGAAAGTGGTTTATTTTGGAGGAAACAAGTCCAGAATTGCAATGTATTTAATAAGCTTTATAAATGTTGTTGTTGTTGTTGTTTAGTCGTTATATCATGTCCGACTATTCGTGACGCCATGGACCAGAGCATGCCAGGCCCTCCTGTCTTCCACTGCCTCCCGGAGTTGGCTCAAATTCATGTTGGTAGCTTCGGTGACACTATCCATCGATCTCATTCTCTGTTGTCCCGTTCTCCTCTTGCCTTCACATTTTCTCAACATCAGGGTCTCTTCCAGGGAGTCTTTTCCTCTCATCAGATGGCCAAAGTATTGGAGCCTCAGCTTCAGGATCTGTCCTTCCAGTGAGCACTCAGGGTTGATTTCCTTCAAAATTAAAAGGTTTCTTCTCCCTGCCGTCCAGGGGACTCTCAAGAGTCTCCTCCAGCACCATAATTCAAAATCATCAATTCTTTGGCGGTCAGCTGTCTTTATGGTCCAGCTCTCACTTCCACACATCAGTACTATGCGGACCTTTGTCGGCAAGGTGATGTCTCTGCTTTTTAAGATGCTCTCTAGGTTTGTCATTGCTTTCCTCCCAAGAAGCAGATGTCTTTTAATTTCGTGGCTACTGTCACCATCTGCAGTGATCATGGAGCCCAAGAAAGTGAAATTTGTCACTGCCTCCATATCTTCCCCTTCTATTTGCCAGGAGGTGAGGGGATCAGTGGCCATGATCTTGGGGGTTTATTTATGTTGAGCTTCAGACCATTTTTTGCACTCTCTTCTTTCACCCTCATTACAAGGTTCTTTAGTTCCTCCTCACTTTCTGCCATCAGAGTGGTATCATCTGCATATCGGAGGTTGTTGATATTTCTTCTGGCAATCTTAATTCTGGCTTGGGATTCCTCCAGTCCAGCCTTTCGCATGATGTATTCTGCATATAAGTTAAATAAGCTGGAGGACAATATACAGCCTGGTCGTACTCCTTTCCCAATTTTGAACCACTCAGTTGTTCCATGACCAGTTCTAACTCTTGCTTCCTGTCCCATGTATAGGTTTCTCAGGAAATATATAAGGTGGTCAGGCGCTCCCATTTCTTTAAGGACTTGCCATAGTTTACTGTGGTCCACACAGTCAAAGGCTTTTGCGTAGCCAATGAAGCAGAAGCAGATGTTTTTCTGGAACTCTCTGGCCGTCTCCATAATCCAGCTCATGTTAGCAATTTGGTTTCTAGTTCCTCTGCCCTGTCGAAATCCAGCTTGTACTTCTGGGAGTTCTCGCTTCACATACTGCTGAAGCCTGCCTTGGAGGATTTTGAGCATAACCTTGCAAATTATCAGCATGCATACAACATCAAAAAATCATGTTGTGCAAAAGCATGCCAAGTTGAGTATCCCTTATCAAAATACATGCATATAATTATTTTAAAAGTTTGTATAAATTACCTGGCTTGTATTACTTTAATATTTGTTTCCCTTTACTAGAGTTAATGGTTATTTTTCAAGAAAAAAGTGTTGGTATCATTGAAACTTCTGTTATGTTTTGAAGGCAAGGTGATGATTAATTCAGACAACTGTATGAATTGTTTTTTCTAAACTAAAACATCAGTATTCAGATTTAATTGCAGTGTTGGCACTTCGAAAGAAATACTTTGGTTTTGTGTTGCTGTTTGGGCACTCGGGCTCAAAAAGGTTAGCCATCACTGGGCTATTGGGAACTGCCTCTCCATATCTATAGAACAGACCTAGTCTCCTTCCTTTCTGAAGAGGTCAGAGTATTTTAGGTTTGGTTCCTGGGGAATCTGTCATCCAGATAGAACTATTTCAATAATACAGGACTGTTGCCAGCTTTTTCCCCCAAAATGCATATATCTTAACCAGGCTCCAGAACTCACAGTCATTTATTCAGCTCTTCTATTCCATTAAAGACTATTGCTTTTAATGGAGTATGGATATACAGAGGCAAATTATTTCCTCCCAAAGGAAAATATGTACAGTTCTTTCTCTCCCTACCAAACCACAAAAAAGCAAATCCAAACGGTGTGATGAAAAACACGTTGAGTGTGACGTGTGCCCTTTAAATACCAGCTCCTAATTGCACTGATGTGCATATGAAAATCAATGATGTATGTTTATGAATTAGGCATTTCATTAAAATAGCCTGGATGTAAATAGCACAATCAGGTCTCTGATCAAGACTGATTTTCAATTCCCATCCTGGTATTTGTTAATAACAACTGACAAAATAGCAGAGACTCTCCGCAGCTGTGAGCATCCCGGTAATGGCTTTTTGGCACAGATACATTAAATACTCTGATGATAAGCTCCAGATCATTGATGAGAGATTAATGTCTGGTGTAACAGGAATAAAAAGAGGCCATTTGATAGGCAACGGGGAGTATAATGTTTATCACATCCAAGTGTTGCTAATACAATTCATTACTTGACACAGAAAATGTGTTTGCCCTGTTGCCCTCCTCTTACTATTCGCTATCTATATCACGCCATTAATTTCATTGTAAGCTGAAATCAGATAGTTAAGCAAGAATTAAGATCTTCATCATTTTGGTGAACTGGAGTTATTGCAGTTACAGAAAACTGAGATATTCTGACACAGCCAGATATTAATGCAGTCTGTGGCATACTAATTTGGCATTCCTCGAAAACAGAAACAAATCAAGAGTGAAGTCATCATCATCTAAGGCAGCGGTCCACAACCTTTTCTGAGTTGCAAACCATTGGGGGGGCGTGTGCGGTGGGGGCACCCAGCCACGCTCACGGAAGGGAGAGGCCCCTGTGCATGTGGGTGGCGGGCCATGCATGCTGGGGGGGAGTGCATGTGGGGGGGCAGGAGTTATGTCTCCATGGCCCCATCCTGCCATGGCCATGGAGGAACTTTTTCACAGACAGATGCAACGTATCCTATGCTTGATTAAGACATTTTTGCATGGATCACCTGCCCTGTCTCCAGTCACAGCTGTCCATGCCATATCATACTTCATTGCACAGGGTCTTCTGAATTTCAGAATCAGCTTTTGGCACACAAAGAGAAAGAGCACAGAAAGGGCCTGGTGTATGCAGAGACCACTATACAATCATTACATTTAAGTGTCCCAGAGGCAGTCTCTCATTTGTATCAAACACTAGATTGCATACAAACCATTTGAAAACAAAATACAGTGGTGCCTCGCATAGCGATTGCTTCGTATAACGATGAAATCGCTTTGCGATGAAGATTTTGCGATCGCTTTGCAATGTTCCCTATGGGGGAATAACCGGGGCAACTGACATTGTATCTCACAGAAACACAGTATCAAAATTAGCCAACTAAAGCAGGGTTTCGTGAGCCTGTATGCTCTTCACTTCAATGAAATTAAGCTTCACTGCAGAGGCTTAATTGCCTTGAATGCCAATGAGAGCCCTGTAAAGCACAGCATCTATATGGAGGCACCCTTATCAACGATCAAGGTTTGAATATCACACTCAGAAGCTATCTGCTCTCCTCTTTTTTATTGTCTGGAGGTAGTCCACCAAATATTCAAAAGGTAAAATTTGATCCTGCTCTCTACCTTTCCAACACCTTCTGGCAATAAAAACCATAGCCTTTCAGACCTAATGGAGGTCTTTTTTCTTTCCTTTCTTTCTGCTCAAGAACTTTTATAGTTCTTTTTGGAGAAGCTCAGGCAGGGAGCAATATCTTGGCAATGCCCACGCTTCTCAGCCACAGACACTGGGTTGCTATGGACAGCTGGTGCCAGAAAATGAGGTAATGGGTCTCTGAACTTACCTTAGACCACTGAAGGATAGTACCTACATAGTCTCTTCGCGAATATATAGTCTCTTCTCCTTTGAACATGTAATTATCTATACAGATGATTTCTCCTTTTATCTGAGAAATTAAAAGTGCCATCTTGGGCACATGGCACGTTTGAATCCCATTAATTCCAGCTCGCCTGCTCTTTTCTCTGGGCGCTCCCACCACCTCTTTCTCTCCAGCAACAGCTGTTCTCCACAAATCAGAGGTGAGAGACAGCCATTCATCTCAATTGGCCCCAATCATTGCATTTTCTGCATTTGCCACAACAGTCCCCACCACCTACATCCATTTTTGCCACTGAAAAGGCAAAATCAACAGGATACTGACCTCAGCCAGTTCTGAGAAGGCAATTTGGTCCCTGGTCTCATAGACGTGTCATATCCTGGTTAAAGACTCTGAGTACATCCAGTTTTATCTTCCTCTTTGCCTGATATGCTTTAACATTCACTTCTCTGTAGTTTAACCCAGTAACTGTCAATTGAACTTCAGAGCTGTACACACATTTTCTCACGACTCTCTGAACATTTCGAAGGGGCATTGTTTATAGAAGTTACCAGGCTGCTCCTTGTCAAACATTTCCTTCTTCTTCAGGCAAATAATAGATACTGGACTCTCCTTTGGTTACTGTGGAAGAAGCTGCCAATGTACTAAGATGCATCCTTTATCTTTTATTCAAGTATGCAAATTTCTTCCTTTTTTCCTTTTTTATTTTCCCATTAAAAAGGCCTGCAAAAAGCAAAACTAAAAAAATACTGCACACTGCTGAAGGACAATGTATGTACTTACTTTATTATTAATTGATTCTCTGCTCCAGTATGGTCATTAAATACAGCATAATCAACTATGCACTGACACTTTGCAGCCAAAATATAGTTTTTTATAATCCCAAAAAGCAAGGATCCTAAGCTTTGCATGTTCCTGACTGGATTTGTACAAATTCTGTTTCGTAGACAATCTGGATGAGTTTTGGGTTCTTAGAGGAAGAGGATCAGGTCTTTTTCTTCCTTCCTTCCTGCACCTGGATAAACACCAAATGGTAGAGCTGGAACTGCTGCAGAGTCACAGACCTTGCCATTGATCCCAAACTGAACTCATTAAAGTGGCTTGAACAAGTGTTTTTGGACAGCCGATGCACATTATCTATCCCCTTTACGCCAGCTTCAAGAAAAGATTCATTTTCTCTCCAGATTTAGAACTGTGTTCCCAAATTTTATGTTCTGAACATTTAGTTAGCTAATTCTATAGCAAGAAACCTACAAGTACTGGCCCACTTGACGTTTTGACCTACAGCTCTCACCAGCCATCATCCTTGGCCATGTTAAGTTGGCCTACTGACCACTGTCTGCAAAATACCTGAAGGGGCAGGTATTCTTCACACTGGTTTACTGAGTGGGTTAAACTCCTGTCTGGCCAAAGAAGGTTTGCAAGAAGTACAGGGGCTGTTGCCTGAAAGTCAGAGATGATGTGGTGTGTTTTTTATCACCATTGCTATGAAGAATAAAAGATAGCAGAATTTTATTATCACCTTAACCATCTCTCCAGTATGGGTTCATTTAATGGCAATTCACATACTCTTTTCTTTTTGTTGCAAACCTTTGCCTTTCACCTTTAAGGTATTCACAGCCTTTGCACATGAGGGAGAATGATTAATAGATTCTATTGATTTTTTTCCCCTCTCCTAGAACGAGGAAATATAGTAACATGAAGCAGAAAAGAGCTAACTGAAATGCCTTGGGTTCCTTTTCTTTGAGAAAAGGGTGGCTGGAGATGGCCAGCTCTTTTGGAATGTCAGTGAGTTTGCAAATATTAACAATCTCTGCAACACATTTCTCTCTAAAGGTGACAAATGTTTCCATTTCAGCCTCTGCTTGCTGGACAAGTTTGAGCACATTTTCTTGGAAATTGATCAAATCCAACAGAAAGATGGGAAGTAACACTTTATTTTTACTTCTGTATTTTTCCCTATCTGTTTAGATTATAATATAAGGCACACAATCAAATAATCATTCAGATACACAACTCATTTTTCAAAGCCATGTGACCCATTCTTATTCTCCCAGGGAAGCATATCCCTGAAAAGGCTTAAATGGCCATTAATTAATGTTTAACTGGTTCTTAATAGCAATGAGGTCTTCCGACACTGATGCTTCCACATTAAAATTACTCTGGCACCTGCTCTGTGGAATGGAAAGAAGCATCATTGTTGATCCTGAAGGACCATTAATTATCTGGGTGTCTTAATTCAACAGTCTTGGCGGCAGTGATGCAAGGTGGCACCACTGGTTTTAGGGAAAGACACACTGATATATTAGATGTGTGTCAGAATGAAAGTAAGAAAGAGATTAAAACTAAGAAGCATCAGGATTCATTTGGGATTTGAATGGAACTGCTTTTATAGAATTGACAAGCTGCTGCTGAAAGGGGCTTTCTTGCAGCACAACATCTTAAGTTAGGTACAAAAATTATTACTACACAGGGACATGCTGCACAAAATAGTGTTGACAGAGTCTGCAGCACAACAAATACACCTGGATATGGTATGATCTCCCGCAAGAAGCAATGTGGCGGTGTACTCTAGTTTAGCTATGTGACTCATTAGCTAGTTCTTTGTCCTATCAAGCTGGCATCCTGGACAATCAGCCAAATACAATAGCAAGTGAAGCATTTGCTCCAGTTGCTAAACCTTTGAAGAAGGACTGGGCAGCTCGTTAACTACTGTATCTTTGATAGGCAGACACTGCCTGTGTACCGTTTTGAATCATGATAATTCAGGAGGAAAGTCAAAGTCAAAACAGCACATCATGGACCAATACCTAAAGACACTGTAGGTCTCATTTTCCCCTGCTCTAACATCTCTGCACGGGGTTTATTTGTTGTACCAGGCATCGTTGATGGGGATTTTGAAGGACCTCTAATTATTCAAACTTGGTCTAATATACCACAGGTCCTTCCTGCAGGTGAATCTATTGTTCAATTGTTGTTGCTTCCATTAACACAGATGGGTCCTTCTACCAACCCTTGTACTGGAGGTTTTGGTTCTACTCGAGTTGCTACCTTAACTACCATCGAGCACTTGCAGCCCTGACTCCCTCTTAAAATGAGATCAATCATCCTTAATGGACTGATTGATGTGGGAGCTGACGTTAGCATTATTGCAAAGAAAAACTGGCCAGAAAGCTGTCCCACCCAACCAGTACATGACATTTGGGGAGTTAACAAGCACATTCAACCTACGGGCACTTTGCAATGTGGTTTACCTAATCCAAATTTGATTCCTCAACACTATGAGTTGATGATAGTGGATCTCAAGGATTGTTTTTTCACCATTCCTTTGGTACCACAAGACAGGGAAAATTTTGGTTTTACAGTCCCTGTGTACAACAATTCCCATCCTACTCAAAGATACCAGTGCAATGTCTTGCCTCAGGGAATGTTGAATTCTCCTACTTTATGTCAACATATTGTGGATCTAGCCCTACAGCAATTTCATTTAGAACACTCTGAACTACTTGTATATCATTACATGAGTGACATTTTGGTGGCAGGGCAATCCCTCCCCAATACTGCCTATGATTCTCTAGCTAACTGCTTAGCGAAAAAAGGCTTCACATAGCTCCAGAAAAGATACAAATAACACCTTCCTTATCTGGGACACAAACTGCTGTAAACTATATCTTCTCCATTCTTACCAGAACTAAAAACTCCATCACAATTTACATTAGTGCACTTGCAACAGTTCCTTGGGCACTTAAATTGGGTTCATCTATTTTTGTGCCTTTCTGAATTACAACCTTTTGTGCCTTTCATGAATTACAACCTTTGTTTAATGCACTCCATGGACATCAGTCTTCTGCTGACTCCATACCTATCACCAAGGCTATGAAACATGCCATACATCAAATTAATGCAGCCTCGTGACGTACCATGGTCGACTGCATTCCTTCTTTTGGCAGCTCACATTCAATCTTATACTGAATTCCAAGATGCTATCTCAGAGGGAAATCATAGTGCAGACTCTGCTCTTCATTCCTTGTGACCCCTTTTTCCCAATCCTATTCACAGCCATTCCTTTTTTCACCAGAGTGCTAAACAACTCCATAAACAATCTTCTATTCCTCTTTCTCAAGCTGGAGACATCATCTCCTCTTGCTCCTCCTGTTCCATGTCTCTCATTTCTTTTCCTTTTGATGCTGTCAACCCACGAGGAATGGATGCCAATCTGCTTTGGTGAATGGATGTCACTCATGTTCCTTCTCTTTCTCCTCTTTCTTATGTCCATTTAACTATTGACACTTATTCAGGATACATTTGGGCTACCCCTCTTTGTAGTGAAACCTCTCGCCATATCATAAAACATTGTTTACATACATTTGCAGTTATGGGTTGGCCTCAAGCCTTAAAAACAGACAATGACCGTGCCTATACCTCTCACGCCTTTACTACCTTTTGTAATGAATGGGACATTCGACATTCCCATGGTATTCTTTATAACTGCACAGGACAGGCTATTGGGGAAAGAGCACATCACTCTTTTAAATTTCTCCTTGCAAAACAAACAAACAACAGAGGGTATCAAGCTCCAGGATGTTCCAGATGTAGTGTCAATAGCATTGTTCACACTAAATAATTTAACTATCTGCAGGTCAGCACAAGCTGTCGACAATAGAGAAACACTTTTGTAAAAAAAAAAAAATCCCTATGGAATGGCCACTGGTGACTTATAAGCAATGTCCTGACCCTCAGTGGGAGGGTCCAGCCCCTTTACTAGCATGGGGGCATGGCTATGCTACTGTGCTTACTCCCACAGGTCCCTCATGGATGCCAGCTCGGTGTGTGAGGCCTTATCATGGAAAGAATGAGTTGGCATCGCAACCTGCAGGACCCCATTCCAGAATTCAATCCAGCAATGGCTCTGGAACGGGACCAGATGACTGCATCATCAGAGGCACCCAATCCAACCTGAAGGCACTCAGCCCAAAGTTACTTGGGGGATGTTAAAGACACTGAGTGCTGATGCAAAGAGAACTCTAAATCAGCAGCACATCCTGGAGACTCCTGAAACTTTTTTAGCAGCTGTTATCTCGCAGCTCAATGCCAACTCCCTGATGCTGTTGTGCTGTGTTCTCATTATTGGAATGGTTCCAATAGTGTAACAGGGGCTCGAGAAGATTTGCATGCCCGTCTGCAATTTAACTTATGGAAAGGCTGGGGAAAATTGTGAATGCCTCTCACTTCTGCCTGCAGGAGGCATATGCTATGCATGGACTCCTGGGAACTTCCTTAATTCCTGTGTATAAAGAACCCTACAACATTGCTGACACTTCGTTAGGTCAATGGTTTAATGCCACTGTCATTAAATACACTAATTCTCATGAATGGGGAAGGATAACAAGAACACTACCCAGTGATTCTTTTTCTTTTTACACCCCTTTTGTAGCAACTAAAGAAAACACCTCATGTGCCAGAATAGTCAACTGTTCCTCTGACACATGCATTTCTACAACCAAAGCCACATGAAATTGTACACATGCTGTTAACATTTCTTATAATTGGGCACATATCATCTTAACCCCAGGGTGGTTTTTTACATGTGGTCAACATACTTTTAGCTACATTCCAGCCAATCTGCCAGAAACACAATGCAGCTGTCAAAGTAAAATTTACAGGCATGAGCAGTACAAATGTCTTAATGAGCAGCCATAATGTTCAGGTGTGTTAAAGTGCTCAGGAGGGCTGGCTCAGGGATGATGCAACATCTGTGCTAATTGGACACAGCCAGATGCACAAGTGTATATATGTGGACTGTGTATAGAAAATGTATTCCTTCTCTTGATGAGTTCATGCTGTTGGTCTGTACATCTGTAAATATTGCTGTAAATATATTTCTGGTCCTGAAGAAGCTGATTGTGTCTGTGTGAGTCATTTTTCCACCAGGACCTGATGTCACTCTGCTAAATTATTGTGCATATGCGCTAACAGCTGCCTTGGTAGATTAGCAATCAACTTAATGCAACCTTTTGCTTTGCAGAACTCCTCAACCCGGCTGAGATGAGAAAGCTTGTCTCTTGATAGTACTTGTAATGGTAAAGTTACTTTGTTATCTAAAGCAGAATATGTTTCACTGGCTGTGTTGCTTGTTGGCATTCCTGGCCTTGCTGTTCATAATTCTCGCACTCTTGCCAACATTGTGTGCACCTTAGCTAGAGCCATTAACCACACTTCCACCACTATTGCCCTGCTGAATCAGGAACAATGACAACTATGTAATGCTGTTTTAGACAACTGCACAGCATCGGATTAGCTCATACTGTGTTATCACATTGGTTGTGAGTATTTTAACACTCTCTGTTGCTTTAATTTATCTGATAATAGTCAAGCAGTGAACAATTCACTTGCTCAGCTGAGACACCTCGCCAATAATATACGACAAGACATACTTCCTTCATGATGGGACAGTTTATGGTTATGGCTGCCCCACTTTGGAAGGCTTCGCACTGTATTAATGTATGCAGTTATGCTATTCATACTCCTTATAATTTGCTGTTGTTTTAGTCAATGTATACCAACCTTCTTTTCCATAATTACTATCTGTTGCAAAGCTTCGCCTCCTGGTCTTCGCCGAAAAGATTTATATGTAGTTCGCAAATATATGCAAGAATATACGCCTTTGCTTGAAAGAAAAGAAAAAGGGGGAATGTGGGAAGCTCCTGCCCAAGGCCGTTAGCTGTTATCTGTTACAGTGAAGAGCAAACTCTCCTGGCAGAGAAGCAGCAGCCGCCAGAAGGTGGGGTGACCTACTCATTCTGCCTTTTCCCTTAGAGTTAGATCATAAGTTCAATGATCCAAGTTTCTACAGCCAATCCTATTGGCGATTAGGTAACTAGTATCCTATCTGAATTCTCACAACATATGATGTAACCCTTGCTAAGTTAATAAAAGAGTTCTCAAGGCGTTGCCTTTAGGCTCCGGGACATCTGTTGTCGACACTTCTTTGTTTTCTCTCTGAAGGCTAAATGCCTTCCCTTTGTTCTGTGATCACCCACATCATTCCTTCCTTTGCTCCGTGATCACCTACAGCTCTGGAGTTACTTGTAGTTCTCCTCCACTCTTCCTCAGTAGCATGTTGGACACCTTCTGACCTGAGGGGCTCATCTTCCAGCATCATATCTTTTAGCTCTTTGTTTCTGTCCATGGAGTTTTCTTGGCAAAGACTGGAGTGGCTTGCCAGTTCTTGCTCCAGGTGGATCGCATTTAATCAGAACTCTCCACTATGACCTGTCCGTCTTGTGTGTTCCTGCACAGCATAGCCCATAGCTTCTCTGAATTACTCAAGCCCCTTTGCCATGACAAGGCAGCAATCTGTGAAGGGGGCAGCAATCTGTGAAGGTGATTTGAATCACAAATAGCCACCATTAACCTAGGTTTTCAAGGTAATATATTTGTCTCAAAATTCTAACTGGAAATGAAGATCTGTGTACGTATACTCAGAAGTAAATCCTACTGGGTTCAGTGCTACTTCCTTCCAGCTAACTAGATATAGGGTTGCAATATTGATATTTATTTTCTCTTCTATGGCTATTGGCCATAGAGTACTGAACCAAGTGGGACTTCTTTTTGAGTGTATGTGCATAAATCCTCATAATCAGAATTCTGAGTTCAATGTATCATATTAAAAACCTGTCAATTGTAGCTGTGATTCACAGAAATGCAGTAAGTCAGTCCCACTGAACGCATTCAGTAATATGGCTACACCTATAACAATTTTTTCAAGTTAACTTACAGAAACATATAGTGGCTCCACTAATCCGACATGCAGAAAAATAATAGATTCCAGCAGATGTGGGATGTATAGCAAATCATCCTTCCTACCATGTGTTCCCCACCCACCAATAATGTGTACATTTTACTTACCTGCAACATGGCTAGTCAAGCAATGCATTTCCATGACTCTCACTAGCAGCAATGAATGACACAGAAGACCTGCATTTGACCACATCACATCCCAGGAAAAGGAGACAATAAATTAGGAAGATAGAATGGAGAGCACATCTCAGAATGACCACCCACAGTCTCCTGTAAGGTGTGGAGTGGTTTAATGATTCATGAACCTCCTGCAGGCCCTGTTTTGCAGGAAGGAAAAGTAGAGATACTATAAATGCATTTTAAAAGCTAAAGTGATTGTTGTTACTTTTTAAGTTGCCATCTAGGCTTTATTGAAAAACCATTCAAAGCATAACTTAACAAAGCCTGCCCTCTAGAGAGCATTCGGTTTGCAAACTTACATTTGGTATCTAGCCAATAACCTATTACCTTGTTCTTGAGTAAACTGCAAAAGCAGAACTTCACATTGACTTTTTTGGGTTAACAAGCAAAATGAATTAGCATGTTTGTATAGCATTGTCGACCGCTAATGGATCGATTGTCCATGTTCTGTTTCAAATACACGCTAGTCTATTTCCCCCCTCTGGTTATTACATTACAGTGAAGCAATAATGTAAATAATGCCTATAATGAGGAAGCAATATTAAGGCCTACCCTAAACCCTTTAATGCCTAAGGTGGGATATTTAGATGGGGCCTAGAGTAATTCTCCACAGATAAACACTATAGCACAGAAAATCACAATACAATAAATGAGCATGGCTGGAGATTCAGCCTTGCAACAGGAATGGTGAATATAGGGCATGGATAGTATATGCTGCATTCTTTAATATGCAAAAATTGAACCAGCAATTGAGGTTAAATCTGTGCCATGCCTGAATGCCAGAATCAATTGTCCATGCCATATGGAAGGCATTCTAGTCAGTGATGTGTGAAGCATCACCACCTCTGCCGTAATCTACATAGGAGCTTCCTCCACAATAGATAGAAATGGGAGCAAGGGTCATCATCCCAAAAACTCTAAAGCAGATTTTTTTTGGGGGGTACACAAATAATTATTCTTTCAGTGCCAAGTGGAAATAGTCATGCAAGAACATATTGCCAAAAATTTTTCTTGTGCCAGCCCCTGACACCCTGGCCTTTGACAGGCCAATAAATAAGGCATACAACACTGGTGAGATCAGCAGAAGCAATCTAAAGATGCTGCCCCAGGGTAGAGTTGTCCCAGCCAATGGCCTATTCTACTCCCTCTTCCTCCTCTTCATGACCAGTTGGTTCCCAACGGCAATAAGTGACAGCATGGAGCCCTGGCATGAGTAACGGGTAACAAAAAGCACAAGAATTTGGTAGCTTGAACCCACCTGATCGTTTGTTATCCCCTCAAACACACATGTGTCAGTTGAAACACTAAGCCTGGATTTATATACTCATGCCTTTAACATACATCATCAACCTAGTTTGCAATATATAACCTGTACCAGTACAAAAGTAGATTTATCAACTTAAAATTAATTTTCAGTTATGAACTTGTTTGTTCTGAACATTTTTAGAAAATCGCCAGTTTTGGGATGTTATTCCATTTTACAAGAAAGAATCATTCCGGTTGAAATAGAAACCTCAAGGCCAGTTAACAAGACTCATGGCTGTTACTGTGTTAATGATCCAAATAAGGCTATTTGATCACATTCCTATAAAGGACACCACCCAATGACTCCACTGATGATTGAAGGAAAAAGGAAGGCACATATATGAGCTGTGCCTTAAGATATGAGCAGACTCCTGGCTGTGTCAAGCAGATGTGGGAAATGTGTAGCTTTCCAAATCTTGTCGGACTTATTACTCCTAACTTGCATAAGCAACACAGCCAATACTGTACTGAGAAATTATAGGACTTGCCATTCAACAATACCTGGAAGATCACAAGTGACCACCGTTGTGTAGAACTTTAAAGATTATCACCTGCTCTCTGAATTGAGCCAGGAAGGAGGTCAGTGAGGCAAAAGCACACTCAGAAATATAATCAGCAATTTAAGCATGTAGCTGATAACATTGTATGAGCGAGTAGCACAGAATGCATTCTCACATCAACTTTATAATTTATGATGTAAAATAACACAAGGTGCAATTAAGACAAAATGGCTGAAATCCAGTGGTAAGTTGCAACTACAGTTGCAGTGCAACCCATTGATTCAGTGCGACTTATGTTTACTCATCAAAATCCCCCACTGATTCAATCAGCCTGCTCTAGTTGTGAGTCGCTACTGGATTTCTGTCAATGTAACCTGATCAATTTTATGGCTAATTTGCTTTCTAAGATGCTCAAAATTAAACGGAAGGCATAAAATGAACAGACAACTTGTTCAAGGGCAAAATAGTCAGCAGTGTCAGTGCCCATTTTATGTTTCCTTCTGCCCATGGAGAAGTGTCTGGAAGCAGCAGGCGTAACTCAAGGCAGGTTCATACTCTTCCAGCAGCAAATATCAAGGGCCTCCTCTCCTTTGCTTCTTTTGTACCCATTTCCTCCTCCAATTACTTCACCTTTGCAGTCCTTTGTTTTATTCTTGTTTAGCCCTCACCAAAGCCTCTTTACTTGCGCATTCCTCTTTTCTTTTTTTTACTTCCCCACCTCACACCTCAGAGTATTTGAGTCCACTTGTCCACCTCCATTTTGCTTCCTTCAGCATTTAGATATCCATCTGGTAGCCTTCTATTTTAATTTACTACTCTTGCTAACTCTGTGCTAAGTTAAATTGTTCCTGTAATGCTGCCTGAGAGCATTTGCTGTCAACATGTAAATGTAAAAAACATAAGAAACTGCACAATTGTTTTCCTTTTTTTAAATCCTCTAGATTTTAGCTATCTGGATCAAAGTTTGTTTATCCCCACCCTGGTTACGGCTCTGGCCACAACAAAAGCAATATGTTCCCTGTGACCCTCTCTTGTAAAGATATCATATCAACATTGTCTATATACTAAAGGTTCTGAGCCATATTAAAAGCCGGCATTGCAGGAGTCTTCCCGAGAGGGGACCAAAGCATGTAGACTGAGCCCAAAACCTTGCCTGCAAAAGTGGCCATAGCCAGCCAACCAGCTTCAGCCAGTGAAAAGCACCACTGGTTACCACTGCCAGCTGCATAGGTTAAGAATACACTTCTTCTTTGCCACAAGCATATTAATGACAATGTCAGGCAACACTAAGATTAGAGGTCCCCGAATAGGAAGAAACCTGGAACAAATTATTGATATGCTGACCAGCAGGCAGATGGGCAGGCGGGGTGGGTGGATGGATGGATGGACAGATGGATGGATGGATCTGTGCAGTAAGTTTATTTATTTGTTTTGGTAAGGAGACCCAAGGTGGGTGATAGCTTAAAGCAATGATTCCCCACCTCGGGATCCCAAAAAACCAATGGTTAGGGCTTCTGGTAGCTGTAGTCCAAGTACATTTGGAGCTCTTTGTTTGGGAATTTCTGGCTTACAGGTAAAGAAAACCATTGAATTTTCATGTTCTATGTATAGCTGCAGTTCCCAACCTTGGTTCCCCAGATGTTCTTGGACAACAATTCCCAGAAATCCTGGACAGCAGAGCTAGTGGCCAAGTCTTCTGGGAGTTTCAGTCCAAGCACCCTCTTATAACAGAGGACTGGAAGTTATAACCAGTCAATCCAAGAGGAATTAGGTAAAATTGAGAGTCTAAAGTATCCTTCTGGCTCTGTATAATACCTCTTCTAGACTTGGCTTTTCAGTTTCAACAGTAGATCCCTAACCAAAGATGCTGAACAGATTCCCACCTGACCTCATCTCATCTGACATTTGATCAGCACCCAGTCCTTGATAGAGGGGAAAAAATTTGAGGAAGGGTGTGAAAGAACAGAATTTTACTGGTGATCTCAGTAGATATTTCAGTTCAAATGCTCTTTAAAAAGAATGGGCAGAAGTATTTACAGGCTTCAAAAGAGCAGGACCTATCAAATGCAATGTACATTTCAGTGTGAATGAAATTCAGTGGTAACTTATTAGTTACGCACTTCTCAGAAATGTTTTCTCCTAGGACCTCCTGGTCATGTTTTCAGCAGGACTAGATATATTTGTTTCAAATTATCCTTTCCTTTTTCCAACACATTCTCACTTAATCAGAAGCACAGCTTAGAGATTAGCCTTCTCTTCAAAGGATGTTGGAAAGGTTTGCTTTTCACAGGAAGGAACTGAGCACTTATATTCAAGGTAATTAATTATAAAGCGCAAGTAATGAATTCAGTGATGAAATTTAATATATTTATTAAAAAATCCAAAGTATTTCGGTAACTGATGGCTGCTTCAGGAGCATAGTTCAGTGACATGTACATGTTCTCCACTCAAAGGACTGTAAGGTTGATTCTTAACCATTTCAGTTTTTAAAGAGGTCCAACAACACAGGTGTTATCACATAACAAGAAATCAGAAAGGTGAGACCTGGAAGGACAGCTATGAAAGCACTAAAAAGATCCTAGAGAGTAAAGATGTGCTGCTGAAGGCCAAGGCATGAAATGAGAAAGTCTGATAGTTAAGAAAGCTGACAGTGAAAAAGTGATTGTTTGATATGTCATATTGGAGAAGATCTTTACAGATATTATGGACCATCCAAAAGAAAACTAAGTGGCTAGATCAACTCAAGCCCAGACTGTAGAGAAAACGAGTAAATTGAGGTTGTCATACTTTGAACATATCATGAGAAGGCTTGACTCATTGAGAAAGACTACAATGCTGGGAAAGTTAAAGATAGCTGGAAAACAAAAACAAAAAAAAACCCTGAACATCAGATAGATTGACTCAATAAAGAAAGTCATAACTCTGAATTTGAAAGACCAGAACAAAGCTCTTAATGGTCAGAGGTTCAGAGGACATTAATTAATTGGGTTGCCATCAGTTGGAAGCACATGACAACGATAAGTGTACAAGAAAGATATCCATCTAACTTTCTGGAATTAGACAATACTTAGAGCCTGCCCACACTGGCATATAGTTATGATATATTGATCTCTGATAGCACTGTTTGGCATGGGGGGAAAAGACCCTGTGTGCTTGTGTTTCTACTTAGAATGATCATTCTTCCCCTTTATAAATTGTCCCACACTTTTCTGACACAGGTCTAGGATATGCATTCTTTCTGGAATGATTCGGAGCCCAGCAGGCTTAGGGTGGGGAACAGATATCCTCCAAGGTGAACAAGATTTAAATCCACATTCTCTCTCTCTCTCTCTCTCTCTCTCTCTCTCTCTCTCTCTCTCTCTCTCTCTCTCTCTGTGTGTGTGTGTGTGTGTGTGTGAGTGTGTGTGTGTGTGTGTGTGTGTGTGTTTGTGTTGAGGGGTTGGAAAGAAAAACTGAAATGAAGGAAACCAGCAGCAAGCATGTGACAGTAACACTTAAACAGCAATGTTAAAAGGAGAGAGGGGATGGAGAGGGTGATGGTATAAGTAAGGAGCATCTTCAACAAAGGCCTGATATGGTGAGGGGACAGGCAGGGAAAAGCAAGAACAAAAAAAGTGGGCAGGTGGCGAGCTGAGGCTGAGTCCCTCCAAGCCTCCCTAGGCCTGTGGCTGGCTTCCTGCTTTGACTGATCAGCTGGGGAGGAGAGGGGGCCAGCTGAAGAGGCCGTGAGCAGCTGAATGAGAGGCAGTGAGCCTCTCTGACCCTATGGCCAGTTTTCCATAAATCTTGAGGCTCTAGTGTGGGTGGAAGGATTGCTAAGAACGAGTTCAAAATAGGTTGAACTAAAGATAAGAACCGTTTAAGCATGGGTGTGATCAACCTGGTTAGGTAACACGGGGCTAAACTGGCTGAAATATTTTCCTACATTCCTTCCTGTTTTGTAGTTAACTATAATTTCTTATAAGACAAAGGATATGAATGCATCAGGGGAATATGCACATAGCCTGAGACGACAGAGGGTACTGTCCCCCTATTCAAAAATGGGGGCACTTTCTCTGCAGTGAGGAATATTTCCCGGTTGATTAAGGCAAATGGTCACAGTAGACCACCAATTAATTTCTTGAAATTCTGAACCCCCACATATTCTGTAGCCACATTGAACTGCGATGCACTCCAGATATTATGAACTGAGATTAATGCTAATAGTATATACAAGGTGCTCACCTTCATTAAAGTGTTTTAGTGTCTTCCTCTAATCTCTGTTCTCGTCACTAAATGGCATTTCCCATTGTGCTGAAAAGGCCACCAGCATAACTGAAGAGGCTGAACTCTTCTCTGTTCAGAGGGGTGACAATGAAAACAAAAACATGTTGTGCTCAAATGATTTTCATTCTTTCCATCATCTGTTGAATTAAAAGCCCAAGTTTGTGGCATAGAGTATATGCGTAATTGTCCTGCAACAGCAAAAGTGCATCCCATTTTTATAGCTTACTGAACAAGCATTATTCTTTCTTTGTTTCATGTTTTTGGCTTATTTGTGTAGCAGCCAAATGCAATTTCTGCTTTCCACTCATGATGTCAAGGCTCAGAAAGCAGCTCTCAAAAGCCAGGTTGGCTCAGCCAGGTAGCCTTGGTTAAGTCACTAGTTTCTCAGCCGGCTGATAAAATTCATAGTTTACATAAACTGCACCTCACAGAATGTAAAGTGGAAGAAAAAAAGTATATTTTATATGAATAGTGTGTTTTTTGAAGGGAACTATGAGGGGGACGTGGTGGCGCTGTGGGCTAAACCGCAGAAGCCTGTGCTGCAGGGTCAGAAGACCAAGCAGTCGTAAGATCGAATCCACGCGACGGAGTGAGCGCCCGTTGCTTGTCCCAGCTCCCGCCAACCTAGCAGTTCAAAAGCATGCAAATGCGAGTAGATAAATAAGTACCATCTCGGTGGGAAGGTAAACAGCGTTCCGTGTCTAAATCACACTGGCCATGTGACCACGGAAAGATTGTCTTCGGACAAACGCTGGCTCTATGGCTTGAAGAGCGGGATGAGCGCCGCCCCTTAGAGTCGGACACGACTGGACAAAAATTGTCAAGAGGAACCTTTACCTTTACCTTTATGAGTTATTAGTTTTTTAAATTACTAATCAAATTACAATTTTAAAGTGGGGAGGAGGAAAAAGGATAAAATGAAGTTGTATGTAGGAACTGATCACAGAAAGAAAAAATGGTGTGCAAATCTACCTGGAAGTGAGCTTCACATAGTACAATGAGGCTTATAAGTAAATACACATAGGTTCAGGCTAAACCTGTTATTGATTTGGCTTTTAAAATATGTCTAATGGAGTTTCATTAAACAGAAATCTGCAGGTGGGAAAACAAATCTCCAGGTGAGTGGCACACACTAGAGGATGAGGACGTTTGATATATATTCATGTATACAGTGGGCTCTTGACTTGAGAACTTAATCCATATTGGAAGGTGGTTCTCAAGTCAAAAAGTCTGTAGGTCAAGTCTCTATTGACCTACAGTGCATTGAAAACCGATTAATCCCGTAACAGGCCGTTTGTGTTCCATTTTGGTTTTTTCTGGTCTGTAAGTCAATTCTCAGGCTGCAAGTCAAACCTAAATTTTGTGGCCAGAGAAGTCTGTAACTCAAAAAGTCTGTAAGTCAAGCCATCTGTAAGTCAAGGGTCCACTGTATATATTTGTATGTATATATATCAAACTTTCTCATCCTCCAGCATATACCACTCACCTGAAGATTTGTTTTCCCAAATATATATATTTGTGCAGAGGCTTTAAAGTCTGAGTGTCCATCTGCATCCATTCCCAGCTTGTTCCAGCTGGCTCAGCTCAAAAGTGTATGTATATTTCTTCCCCTGGAACTAAAGTTCTATGGGGCCAGTAGAATTCTTTTATCCTTCATCTTACCAGATACCTCTTGGGTTGCCTGCTCATAGCTTCCCAAACTATGATCAGATCTTGGCTCTGAAGCTTCAAGGAATGGAAAGCTACTGACCTGGCAACCCCAGACATTGAAAAGGGTAACCTTTGGACTACAAATCCCAGAATCAATCATTTTAGGTTATCTACTCCAGGGTGGTTAGAAGATTCTGTAGGCTGTAGTCCAAAAGCATACTTTTACCTACCACTGATCTAAAGGCACCCAGGGCGCCCTCTTTTCCATTAGAAAATGCCTTTGCATTAAATTATACAAATAATCTGGGGGGAAGGTGCCATCCTAAATAGGCAGCAGGAGGGTGACAAGTTTTATGCCAGTTATGAAAATGACTTCCTTGAGATGATTTGTGGCTTTTCCTTCACAGCTGGCATCATTTGTTCCTAAAATTAATTACACTTGGATTACATGATTTATAACATTTATAAGGTGGAGGGGGATAAAGCAGAATGGAATATGTTGAGCATCGTGAGAAAACCACTACAAACATGTCAACAGTCAATTAAAGACAATCAGGTTTTGCACATGTGTCACTGTATTTCTCACACACACATTGCACAAAACAAGTACCTTATTGCGAAGCCTCCTGAACTGCTACACTGTAATTAATTCTATCAACATAGTACAACATTTGTAAACCTTTCTGGAAATTGCAGAAATGTATTTAAAGCAAAAATGCCCTTTCTGTCACATGTTTATATTCTCCAGAGTATGTAACACAGTGATGAAAAACCTATTCAAACATATCCTTGTCTGTTTTGTTTTGTTTTTTAGTCTGTAGCACACTGAATAAAAATAGAAGTATTTAAATGTGGAACAGTACAAAGGTAACATGGACCAAGAGGAGATTTGGAACAAGTAATAAACTGTATTTATTAAGCATTTTCTTACTGTTGTCTCCAAACTGATGTACATTTGGATAAACAAATGAATATCACTTCTGTCACACAAAGGGCTTTTCCAGCTGCTGCCTGCTTTTCCAGCTGTCACAGGGTTCCTTTAAGACTGCAAATACACCTTGCTTTGGAGATGACATGTATTAATATTTGTTTTTAATATGCAATCAGACCCATACTTTTGTTGTATATAAAACTCACAAGTCAGGCTATTAAGGAACAAATTAAAAACACGGAGGAATCACACAACAGAATTCTGCATCACTTCAGACTGCAGAATTAAACATTTGAGTCCTTCTTTCTTTGGAAAAAATATTGCAGTATATAAAATGTAAATTCTCTTTTTTCAAAAAACAACAACATACCTTTTAACAAGAGAAGCATCTGAGTATATGAATTGCAGGTTCAAAGTGACAACATTCCAAGGGGCTACATATGCCCTTTTTCTGTGCGAATAAATTGTGATAGAAATACGGTCTAATGAAAATCTAACTTTAAAAGAAAAACTAATCTTTTATAAAAACCCTAATAAATTATTTCACTCTTCATATGCAAATGCTGTATTACTTAGAACCAGTATCTATTTTTCAGGATTAATCTTAAAGTCATTATTAATATTAATGCTATTCATTTCATCATTTTTATTATTTTTAGCAGAATGTGTATCCTGCCTTTCTACCATACTATACTTGGTGGCTTTTAAGAAAAATAATCAATTAATGTAATAAACAACATGCTCAAGCAGTGCTATCGAGTATAAACACAGAAAAGCATACCTAAACAAGAAGATCTCATAGAGAAGATACGAGAAACAGCAGAAATGGACATTTTATCAGAAGTGATGAAGGACTGTCCTTTACAAAAGGCAACTGAAAGATAGGACTTATTCTATAAATGGATTGAGTTAACAGACAGCGTATGAAGAGCATACATAGAAATGAGCACTTAAATCTGGAAGGCAGAAAATAGTAAAAAGAGTAATTTGGAATTTTGATATGGCAATATGTATAGAATGGATGGTAGTATGTTATTGTTTCTCCTCTTCCCTCTTAACCTCAATTCCCTTTTCCCTTTTTGTCACCCCTTTTTAAAAATAAAAATTAAAATTAAAAAAAAAAAGAATATAAACACAGAAAAGCACAGTATTAATACTGTGAAAGCAATGACCTCACACTCAGAGATTATAAGAGCAACATGGAATAAAGTGAGACATAGACTGTTTGTTGTTGTTTTGTTTTTCAGAGAGGCAGAAAGGAGTAATTTTTCATTACCTCTCACAACTGGTGTTCTTGTCCTTGGTCCTCTGGAGATACAGTTTAGTACCCTATTATGCATGCCTCTCATTCAGTGTTTTCTTTTCAATCTATCAACTTGATTAACAATCTATCAACTTGATTAACAACTTGATTAACAATCTTTTCAATCTATCAACTTGATTAACAAAGTATCCCTCAAAACTGACTTGAGCAAAAAAATAGGAAATACAAGGAGAAAGAGCAGAATGCTACATATCGCTCAGCAGACTTCCAGACGAATGGCAGTTGAATAGAAGTTGGAAGTTCTGATAATCTTAGCATACTGATGATGTCATAAAGCTGCACTCCTGTTCTATCTGCAAGGCCAATGACATCACTTAGCTAGGCCTAAGAATGGCAACTTTTGATTTCAGAAGGACTGGAGAAAAACCAGACAGATCATAACAAATTCTGGTGGGCTCTGGACTGGTCTACAACAGAAACTGGACCCTTGAGGGAAAGGTAGAATGATTCGTGATTAGAAAAGCCACAGCAAAATTTCAGGTAGTAGGATACTCTCTAGAAACCAATAGCAGCACCCTTGAAACATTAGCAATCTTATGTTTAGAAGGATTATCCAGATTCCACTCTCATTTGTTCAGCTGTACATTGCTAAAGGTTCAACTCTGCCCCTTTACACTGTATTAAAATCAAATTGTTTTCCTTCAGTTTCAAAGCCAGAATAATGTTTCTTGTTAAAGGTAAGCCAGATAAACATACAATAATTGTCCTCAATGGCCTCAGTAGTAAGTTATCACTGAAATAAACCCATTGAATCACCAGGAATTTGGTGAGTCAAGTTAGTGATTTAACAGAGCCAAGAACAGCTGAAGTAGGTGTTATCTGTGATGCCCTGTACTATAGGATAGCCTGTGGAGTCTGCTGGGTTTCAGGGCCCCAGTATGGGGTGCCAGGGAAAAAAATATAATTTTTACTGGATGAATCACTAAAATACAGGCTGATTGATAAATTTAGCCAGGCCAATTTCCACTGAAAGTAAACTCTTCTTGCTGCTACCAGTGTGAACCTGCCATGTCCAACTGGAAAATCCCATTGACAGTGGAGAGTCTTACCTGGAATGAGGCAAGCAGGGCAGCAAAGATTAGGTGGACTAATCAGTGTTTTAAGGACAGCAAAGCTTTGGGTAGCCCTGCCTTCCTGATGCAACAAAGCCACTCGTATAGATGTAAAAATTAATAAAGGAACCTGTAAGAGAGCAAACTTGATAGTCAGCTGTTAATTAGGTTACACCATGTGCAGTGTTCAAATGGCAAGTGACATTTTGTCAAGGAGCCAATTTGTCAGTGCCTCACATAATGTTTTTGTATTATAATCCGGCAGCCTGTCTTTTCCAGTTCCCTCTTATTTCACATGTCCATGAATAAAAGATGTCCTCTGCTACTAATACAAGCTGACTTTTAGCCACCCACCCTGTCCCTTGTGTCCCTACAGGGAATCGGTTTCCTTCCAGGTTTAAATGACAGTTCTGTAGAACTCTGCGTTCTATGAAACCAACAGAAATCATCTTTGCAGGATATAGGGTTACTGCCTACGGGTGGGAGATCACAGTGTTTAAATTTTAAAATATTAAGTCAGTGATTCCAAACTCCCTGACTTGGAAGTAAATCACTCTGACAGCACTGGGCTCGTGTGTGATGAGAAATTCTTAGGATCAGGTTTTTAATTATTCAGTAGTTAGAAGCTCAGATTGTGGGCCACTGAGGTAGCCTAAAGCCATGATGGATACTTTACTGTGAGAACCAGACACCTACTGTCAACATGACTCCCCATATCCAGAATGAAAGGAAGTCAGGGCACATTTTATGACTTAAACAGTTGTTTCAGGGTAGTCAAAACATGCCCAATTACCTTGACTGTGATCCATGGCTAAGGCTAGGTTGGGAGCAAGTATTGAAAGAAGAGCAACAGGAAGAGGTCCACCTCCTTCCCCCCAAGGTTTGCAGGCTTCCTCAGTGTGGCCTGCTCCAGATGTCTGGAGTGCAATTCCAGATGTTTGGGACAAGGTCTGTGTAAATAGATTTGCCAGACCAGCAACATGCCACTACCTGTGAATTCAGAACTAAAACCTGAGACCAGATCATTGTGATGTCAAAAAAGTAGTCCTTGTAAAGGCACTAAAGCAGAGCAGACAAAGTTCGGGAGCAGGGACAAAAATGCACTTGAACCAGCAGGTTGTGGAAATAGGCACGAGAAGAATTTAGGTAAATGGGCCTAGATGCATATATATTTATCTCTCTAGCAACATTTGTTTAAATGTGCACTCACACTTTTGTGTTGCTCTAAAGAAGTCAAGATAGGAGATAATTTGTTGCATTCCACTAACTCAAGAAAAGATAGCTCTTGTACATATAATACAGTTAAAAATATATTTTGATGTGCTATTCATTTGCCTGTGCAAATACTGCCACCTGAAAAACTAACTTAAACGATCCAGCTGCATATGAATCACTCACTTTTTGTATTCATTCCTATATTAAGAAAGTCTTTTTAAAACATTCCTTTTGAAAACAGGGCAGTGGCATATGCTTATTGTAACATACAGCCCTGCTCTCACCTGTCTGTCATAGCTGGGCAGTGGAACATCAGCCAATGAGGGGACAGAAGGTGGTGCAGAAGGGGGAGGACCTGAAATATAAAAGGGGTGTGTGAGGTGTGAGAGGGGGAGATGGACAGATTGATAGATTGAGAGTTAGTGATTAGCATGTTAGTAGGCCTGTGAGCCGAAATAGTCAGTGAGGAAAAGTCTGTGTGATTTAATGAATGAGAAACAGTGATTTAAAGCTTGATTTACTACCTGAGACTTACTTATTTAATTTTGTTATTCCAATAAACAAGTTTTGTTTGGAAGAAACACTTGTCCTTTCTGAATATTAAATATAAGTGGTGGCAGCAGTTGAAGAAGAGTAGTGAGCACTCCTGGAGGCCTGAGTTGGCAGAGGCTTCAGAGTGGCCCGCTACACTTATGCTTATCTGGAAAGGAAGTTCCATTCCTTATGAACAAACACACATAGCATTCTTCTATAGGACAGAAAAGGGAGATCAGTATTAGCAAGTCTGAACAGACAACACACAAACAAGGTTCTTCCTAATATAAGCGTGGTAGAAATTTATATTTGTGTATCCCAATATCCCACAGAGATAACAGAGTTCTTCATAGATGGTGGTTCTAATTATTTATACCCTGGATTTTTTTTTGCAATTATATATCAAAAACATCAAGAAAAAATCAGTAATATAATGTATAAATACAAATGTTGAAAGTGCTAACTGTGACGTAAGAGATTTTTAAAAGTACTTCTGTTCATAAGGAGGATGCAAACTTCTGCGGTATCAGATATATTGTGCCTAATTCAACAAAATGAGCCCTATATATATACTGTATATTTCAGTGTACCAATGTCAATACAAAATAGGTTAAGATAGTAAACATACTGCTATTACACTAATTTATTTTATTATTGCATACTATTTAGACAAGCAAGAAATCCTTTCCAAAACCAGCCCCAATCTTTTTTATTTTAAATTTGTTGATTATTTGAGTGAGTCTGTTGGCTATAGTATGTTAATATTAGTTATATTACTCAGTAGCATTTCTTTTGTTACTACTACCACCACCACCATCGTACCTCCAATATAGCCCTATTTTTAGGTTAGGTCTGGGTTTCATTTTGTGCTGTTTGTTCTCTCATGGATGCTTTTCTTCTTGTATCTGCCTGTATTCTCTCTGTACAAGTTAGAGTACATCTTGGTGCACAATTCGTACATGTACCTCACAGACATTATCATTGTGCAGAAAAGTAGCAGACCTAGCAAACGGACTAAAGCAAATTTTACTGGTGAACAACAGAAAAGCCCTATCTGCAATTTCTGAAGGTTGGTCCCTCTGAAGAGGCTAAAATGATTTCAAACAGCTGTCTGGGAAAAAAAATGAAGATGCTATGGCAATTGTAATACTAACTGTAAAGCTGATTGGCCCACACACCAAAATAATAATAATTATAATTTGTCTGTATTTTGGCAGTGTTCATTGTTTTCATCATTTCTGCAGGCACTTACATGAAAAATACACACGTGGGCATTGTACAGCCCAATTTAATACCTAATTTTTAGACACTGGAATTGTAAAATGCAGAAGAAATAAATTAGAATGGAAGAGCACTATTCAAGGTTCCATTTCATCCTGTAAATATAAATCTAATGCATCTCATTGAATAAGTGAAAATGCAATCTTCATTTTTATATATATATATATGTTTCAGTATGTTGAAGTTCCTTCCATGTACAGCATGAAAATCAGCATGCAGCTCTGAACATAATTAACTCAACTCTAAGGATTTAAGTGGAAATTAAAGTGACTTCCCATTTGTCCCTTATTTTAATATATGGTGCTTCTGCGACCTGTCTTGCTATGAAGGATGCCAAACCAAGCAAACATGAGGAAAATATTTATTTAGTGCACATTTAATAGAGCTTCATAGGGATTAACTCAGCAAATTGGCTAAGCAGAGCATAAATGGCTCAGGAAGGAATGAATTATTAGAAGATGATACACTTTGTTCCATATTCCAATCATTCAAGGCTGAAGTTTATGAGGTTTGTTAATAAAGATTGGAAGTGGACTAAGGCTCCCTGAATAAATATTTCAACAGCCTTATTCTTTATTTCGGTATCTTAACTTACCCTGTCCGTCAAGACTCTAAAGAAAAGTTTCACATTTGTTTTGGTTAAGTATACAAAACTTCAAGATTAATTCAATGTCCCTAAAAAGAAGACAAAACAAAACAAAAATCCTGCAATGTTTTAAAGGTTAACAAGTTTATATTTGCATCAGCATTCACAACAACCTACTTAATCAGATACACCTGACATCGAAATATTAGGGACAGAACTCTTTTCACTTACATGATTGTGGAACGCTAATTGCACAAACATTTTCACCCCTCTTGGGAGCACAACTGGCTGAGCAGATGAAAATCCACATTTCAAACTTGCCTCTTTACAGCAGCTTTGGTTGGTAGGTAATTGATGCCCATTCTCATGCCTTGCCTCATGTGTCTCATGTGTCCTCCTCTGGAGAAGAAAACCAGAAGGATCCAGACCAGCTGGACAAGAAAGAAGGTGATGCTGAGCTAGAGGAGGAAGAGGAAAGCAGGGCAGGTGTAAGATCCTTCTGCCCAGAAAGTGCCATTGGCTCAAGGTGTTGGAGCAAAACTGCTTGATCAGTGGGCTTTTCCAGGGAAGATCTCCAACACCTTTGATTGGAGTGGATGCAGCTCAGGAACGGGCTCAGGCCAAGAACAATACAGAGTCATCTTAGTCATAGTTCTTTTGCTGGAAGCAACAAGAATGCCTCATCTTCTAACCTATTTCAGATGTCTCTATTCTGGGTTCCTTGGGCTTTGACCCGGCTCCTCTTTTACTTGCTCCTTATAAGTGACTTCTGGACTGACTCTTGGCTCTTTGGGACATCAGTTTTACTCCTCTTTTGCTCTGCTCCCTGTGCTGGTTTGAAAGCTTGGCATTTTATCCTGTTGTTTTGGAAAGCTTAAACTGAGTTTGGCAAGCACACTGTTTGCAGACTGCTTGGTTAAACGTAACACCCAGAGTTTAACACAGTTTGGAAGTGTTAATTTTTTTATTACAACTCCTGAAACCCTGCACCCAACTTGGGTGATTATGGGAATTATCTTCGAAAACAATAACATTTTGAAATTCTGGGATTGTAAGTACTGAAGTCAAAAAGAAATAAATACAGAAGGCATTATTAACATAGGCATTATTAACAATGATGTGGTGGCGCTGTGAGTTAAACCGCAGAAGCCTCTGTGCTGCAAGGTCAGAAGACCTGCAGTCGTCAAGATCAAATCCATGTGTCAGAGTTAGCTCCCGTCACTTGTCCCAGCTCCTGCCAACCTAGCGGTTCGAAAGCATGCAAAAATGCGAGTAGATAAATAGGTACCACCTCAGTGGGAAGGTAATGGCATTCCCTGTATAGTCGTGCTGGGCATGTGACCATGGAAGATTGTCTTCGGACAAACGCTAGCTCTATGGGTTGGAAACGGAGATGAGTACCACCCCCTAGAGTCAGACATGACTGGACAAATTGTCAAGGGGAACCTTCACCTTTATCTTATTTGCATATGGTTGCTGATCATACAAAACCTCTTAGTACTAGTCAAACCAAGTGCACAGAAATGGTTCACTTTGGACAAAGCCGCATATTGAAATGTAAGAATAATTGTGTGCCTAGTGGACATAATTAACATGCCTGTTAATATTCCTTGTGTGAGAGAGTGGACATCCTTGCTTTCTTAGTATCACATTCAATGAGATATTGAAGTCTACACACAATGGAAGAAAATCTTCACAACTTGGAATCTAATACCACTAATGCTGAACACAAGGAGCATCAGGCTCTCCAGCAAAGTTTTATCTGGAACATGAAACACATAAAATGAAATTTTTAAAAATCTAAAAAAGGATAAAGCCCCAGATCAACAAATAAAGTACATAAGAATGTGTTGTGTTTTTTCAGTATCATAGCGCTTTATTATAACATCCATGTGACTTGTCAGGTAAAGGTCTATAATGAGGTCTCTCATCTTTCAAACATTGTTGAACACTGCAAAGAGCAGTGGTGGGGTTTGCAGAAATTATCTTTGGCAAGTGGAACAGAAATGGCTACATATGTTGATTTGGACTGGGAACACTGGGAAACAGAATTGTTCTTTCTTTCTTTCTTTCTTTCTTTCTTTCTTTCTTTCTTTCTTTCTTTCTTTCCAAATTTTACTTGAAAAATTCAATTTTTAAAAATAAGACCAGAGTTAGAAAAATCATGCATCTAATTAAGTGGAAGCTAGTCTTTGAAAGCTTGTGCCACAGTAAATTTGATAGCCATTAAAATGCCATAAAGGATGTGAAATGTACCCAGACAGAAGCCAGCAGACACCATAATAAAAATACTCCTCTTTCAAGATTAGATTATATAAATCCAAACAAATAACAAGTATTGACTCCTCTCATTTCAGGGAAACTGGATCCACTTTATTTTACTTTGGCTCTGTACATCTGTCCATATATAGCTATAACGTTTAGAAAAAAAGTAGATTATCCAATGCTTTTTAATCCATTATACACATCCCTGAAGCAGGAAGTTTCATCAGAGTTTGAAATGGATGGAATTTTCTTTTATGGACTGCAATCCCAAAACCTCTTGCCAAAATGGGCAGTAGCCACAGGTTACCAGTAAATGTCAAATTTTTGACTTTCATATGTGCTCTTGATATTTGGCTTGAAAATACAGGACAGAATTGACACATATTATTAAATGGCGATGGTAATATTCTGAGGAATGAAATAAGCTTCTGTCTAATGCAATAAACTGTGAATTGTCAGGGAATATAAGTCAGAGGACTGCAGAGTAAAGCCTAGGCAGGAACCAGAGAGCCTTTGGAAACTATCTTCCTCTCCAGATGGTGTTTCCATCTGCTGTGAGCAAAACTGTAGCACCAACGTCTGTTTTTTGCTCAGTAAATAAGAGCACCTGAAACAGAATTCAGTAAAGGCGTATTTCATGTACTTCTAATGCACAGTCTACCAAGAAGGCATCCTATCACACAGAATTAGTGGAATGAATGGAGACCGTGTACTACATACATCTGCCTGTCGGTTCATTTTAATTTTGCTCAAAGATTTTTCAAACAGGCCTGCAATGCAAGGAACAGTTAAATCTTGTGATCTTTCTAGTAAAGGAAAAGGAGCCACAGTGCCATAAAAAACTCATCCTCTTACGTGTCATTGCACACATAAACAGATCCACGGAAAGACCTGTTCGGTTCAGCGGAGTCAATCCAGGTGCGACCACTGAACCACACTGAACACATGGCTCCCAATGGGGTTTCAAAGGTAGCAGGGTTGAGTTTGGTTAATAGTTGGATAGGAGTCAACCATGGAATACCAAAGAGCTCCAGAAAGGGCTAGAAAACATTCCCTCCTGAGGCCTAGGAGAATCACCACTAGTTACAATGGAAAATACTGACCTAAATACTTATGGTGGGAATCAGTGTAAGGTTGCTCCCCCAGTTGAGTCCTCTTATTCTTTTTACACAAACAGCTGTGCACCTCAAAAGAACAGATCTCAGAGACTTTGCTTTTAAGTAATGTCCTCATGGAGTCACTGTTCCCTTAAAGAGTGCTTGCCAATTGTTTGAGGGTAAATTATTACTTTAATATCCAGCAACTGAGTCACACAAAGCTTTTTAACAACCAGTCTCAGTGAACAAAAGAATTACTCACCAAACTGAAGAAACAGACCTCACTATTTCTTTTTCTTTCTTTTTTCTTTTTCTTTTACTTTTGGTGCAACCAAACTGAACCTGCCCCTCCAAACATGCAAATCACTGCTGGCAAACTTTTCACTCTGAAGCCTGGAACGACACAAGAATGCATACCACATGGCACCCATCCTCCACTTGTCAAAGATGGCAAGCATAGGATGGGAAGGAGATGAACGATTCCAGCAGGAAAGAAGATGAACTAGAACAGGGCTACACAATGTGTTACTGCCAAAACAAAACAGAGTTAGTCATGCCATGATACAGAGAGGTGAAGAATTCAATTCAACTGCCAGTCCAGTTGGCATATGTACGTGAATTAGGAGGGGCACCATTAGGCATCAAGGTGTCTTGGGCTACTTCTAACCCCTTTATAAAGATACTGGTTTAATTGCTGGATAGCTCAGTGGTTTAGGTATCTGGCTGTGGCATCAGAGTTGGGAGTTCAATTCCCCACTGTGCTTCCTTGTCAGTACAGCCAGCCTGTTTAGTCCAGGGCAAGCTGCACTGCCCCAGAATGCCCCAGAAGAAGGGAATGCTAAGCTATTTCTGAGTACTGGAAAACCCTGAAAACAGGTTGCCATAATTCAGCATTGACTTGATGGCATGCCATTATTATTATTTGCTACCTAGCTATGACTGCAAAAACAGGAGTTATCTGGCAGATCATAATACAGTGGTACCTCGCAAGATGATTACCCTGCAAAAGGTTTTTTTCACTAGATGTTGACTTTTTGCGATCGCTATTGCGATTCGCAAAACAATTTTTCCTATGGGGGATTTCGCTGGACGATGACTTGGCCCGTGCTTCACAGACCATTTTTTTCACAAGACGATGATTTTTACAGCTGATTGGCAGCTCCGCAAAATGGCTTCCCTATGGGTGATCTTCGCAAAACGGGTGTTTTCGGGACCGATGCTTCACAAGACAGCGATTTAAACAGCTGATTGGCGCTTCGCAAAATGGCTTCCCTATGGGCAATTTTTGCTGGACGATGACTATTTCCCCCCATTGGAATGCATTAAATGGGTTTCAATGCATTCCAATGAAGAAACGCTTTTTGCTAGATGATGTTTTCATAAGACAGCAATTTCAATGGAACAGATTATCATCGTCTAGCGAGGCACCACTGTATAGGACTGGTGCAGTGCATTCAGCTTCCTGAGTCACCTTTTAACTGCTCTTGTAACCATTTTGTTCTTAAATTTATCATAACTGAGGAGTACTTGGAAAGTAACAATCCATGCACAAAAGCAGATAATCCACCAGAGTAACTCCAAAATCTACCATAGTCCTGCCTAACAATACAGCGTGAGGTAATGTTTGTCAAAATGAATGATTATTTAAAGATAAAGCAGGCTGAGGAAGATCCTGCCCCAGTTTATCATGATTGGTTACGGAGGAAAGTGGGACATCACCAGGTTCAAACTGTACTACTTTTAACTACTATATCTTTAAGAACCACTTCCTATCAAAATCCTTGAGAAAAAAAATCTTTAGAAATCCATGCCCTGCTAAAACTCCACTTCTGAAACTATTCATTCATTCACACATGCATACATATTTATGTGCTAATTATATGTTTTCTATCAAGCTTCTGACACAGAAACAAGTATATAGGAAACCATGATGGCACTAATCCCTACTTCAGAGAACAAAATAACCAATGCCTACCAAAGGAACAAAAAAACCCAGGAAAATAACACAAAAGCATGGGGGGATATTGGATTGTAACTTGCGCCATCTAGATGGAGGAAAGTGCCTTAACCATCAATGATGAACCTAGTAGTTTTGCGGGAACAAATGCTCCATCTGGATACACCCCCAGCTGCAAAATGAATGGGAAAGATCCTATCCAGTCAACAAAACCTGCAGCTGGTTCTTTGAAAATTCTGTGTTTGAATTCTAACTTCAAAAGTTTTAACGTCTGTTCCTTCACGCAGCTAAGAAGTTTTCTCTGGCTTGGGCCCACGGTATCGTCTTGGACTCACAAATGTTGCATGTAGTAATGAATGCATGGGGATGGGGCCTTAGGATAATTTTATCTGACTAGAAGACCAATTCCCTGATTTAAAAAATGATAATAGCTGCAGGAACCAGTGATCTAGAAAAGGAGAGGCCACTGTTTCTGACAAGCAGATATTAAGCGTGAGCTGAGAGATGACATTTGTTTCCAAGACATGAAATGAGGATCAGTATTGCAGTGACACAATATTCTCTGGAGAAATTATTGTAGAATGTGCTGGTGACAAAATATATGCTAAGTTGCTTTGGCCCTTAGCTGTTCTGCCTAGGAGTGACAGAGCAGCCTAATTAATTGGGTTTAAAATGCATAGAGACTGAGGGTTGGAAAAGTCAAGTGAAAATCTTTTTGAACCCCAAAGGAAAGGAATCTGGCCAAGACTCACTGATTAACCTTCTACAATTTGCTGCCAAAGTGAAGGACAACTACCAGTTCTGCTCAGCCATACTGACTGTAAAAGACCCACTTGTCCCCTGTCACTGATCCAGAGATGAAGCAAATGCACCCTGCAAGATTGGCCATACAAAGGAAGAGGCAAGGGATAGAGAGCAGGATGGATGCACATTCCCAGTATGGTGAAATACATTCTGGCCTATTGTTCATACACTTATCCTATGGTTATAAATCAATCAGCAGCCAGATAACTCTGCTAAATGTACCATCCATATGGCACATAGTACTGTTTTATAAGTGCATAGTAGCAAGGTGTGAATGTTTCTGATCATGGTCAAATCTTGGAAAAATTACTTTTCAAACCATGCTGGTCTTCAGCTTGCAGAATTACCACAGTGAACATACTGGATGGGAAATTCTAGGATCTGTACTGCAAGAAAGCAACTTTTCATGAAAAGGCCTTCCACCTGCATGGCTTGTGTGAAAGGGAGCCAGTTATTACCAACTCTGAATTGCGAGGGCAGTTTTGGATTCAGCTCTGCTAGGAATACTGTAGAGTCATAAATGTACCAGCATGGCAGAAAGACGCCAAAGCCTACAGAATGAATTAGAAGCTGCAAATATTACCTGGACAGCCCTGCGTTTGCACTTGGACAACAGGTTGCTTGCTCTTACTTCACAGGGCTTTTCTTTGGCCAGTTTTGTTCCCAAACTGAAGTTCAAGCCTCCTTCGCCAGATACTTCGACCTCACCTTGCTTTGGACCACCGTTGTCATGAGACACTGACATACTGGTGAAAATGCTCTGGTTCTTTCCTGGCAATATTAGCCTCTGACTGTGGCAGCATGATATATATGACTCAGTTGTCTAAGACTCAGCACTAAAGCACAAAGGTAAGACTCAGTGTACTTGTTCTGTGGCATAAAATCTTAGGGTATATTCCAGTGTCTGTGTATGGCCAGCAAATGGTAGCATGCTCCCTCCCCACCTTCTTTGGATGCGAAGACAGACAGACAATACAATACCCTCTAGACATTGATGATCAATACTTTTCGAGGCAACACTAGCAGTTCAAAAAATGGATCCATCTGTAACAACAAGCAAGAAGCAAATACGGCTCACTCCTGATCCACATTCAAGCAGCAACACGAACTAACTCTTCAAAACTTTGAACCTGTTGAGTAATTGGAACAAAATACATGGCTCCGAATCCAAGAAATAGCAGGAATTTAAAAAAACAACAGTGTAGATTGTAAGAAACACAATCCTTGACATTGGTATTATTTCTGCATCATTTCCCTTGAGCAAGCTGAGCCACAGAAAAGCTGAGCCATGCCTGTGGCACCACATCCTATATTATGTGAGATCTAGAAATAAGCAATTTCTACCCTCCAACAGGGTGAGGGGAAAATCCACTGTAGAGTGGGGAGAAATAAAGATCTCAGTTTGTTCATTTGTAAAACTACACATCTATTTCAGAGCATCTCTGATTGACCTCAATGAGATTTACTTTTGGATAAACATAGATAGGATGCATAAGGAAGCCAGTGTGCTTACACTGCTGTCTCTTTTCTGTCTTGTAGAAAATTAAGAAGTGCAACCACAATTACTGTCACCAGCCACAAGGCTCACATCACAGACCAGGTGCTTCTGATGAAACTCCATTTTACTTACTGTTGAGAATTCCCTCAGGATGTTGCCTGAACACCAATTAGTTTCCCAATAAATAAAGAGGCAGAAAAGGGAAAACACCATTAAATAATCATAGTGCAGCAGGAATAATGACTCAGGTCCATTTTTTTACCTGGGATATTAATGACTGGTTGCAGTTAATGGCCCTCAGTTTTCACTTCAGGCCATCAGTTCTCAAAGCCATCATTAAACCCCAGAAAAACATTGAGCTTTGGTCATTATTGCTTAATTACACAGCAAAACAGACAGATTGTTGATATAAATTTGCTTCATACAACTAACTGGTCAAGTGGGAAGTTTGCCAAGGTGTCTCAAGCACATTTTGTGGCCTCCACCTATATGTTTACGGGGGAGAGAGGGGGGAGAATGTAGAACAACTATGATCATTTATTCAGACAGCTAATCTGAGGCTGTGAAATCATAACTGCACCACAGAAGTAACTCTACGGTGTTTTGTTTCCAGAGATGAGTCACATTAATGAAAATGATTTTAAAACTTTGCTACAACACAGAGCTACTGGGGTGACTCACAGTTTGAGCAGGGTGGGGATCTCCAATGTAAATTCTGGGGTGAGCCTACCCAGCTTCAACCACAGGTCAACTATGATGGTGTTTCCAGTTGCCCAAAACAACAGACAACATTGTGCTGCATGATTATCCCCCAACCCTGTAATGCAAATATAATAATGCTAAGACTATGTACTATGAAAAACTAGACAATTATGTAGTACTGTATTCACCTAGTGGCCAGAATCCTATTGGCTATGTACAGTTGTGTAAAGGCAATGACATAAGTTGCTGCAGCAAATTACTGCTAGCTAAGGAGTTGTTGTTTGTATTCTTCATAGAGCGCCAGTCATGTGACTTGACACAGAGCAAGAAATATAGTCAGCAACTCCTCAATTAGTGGCAATTTGTACTGTGATTTATGTAGCTACACTCATGGCAGCACACATAAGCAATAGAATCTTGGTCAATAATACTAGAAGACAGGTTTATTTAAAGGGTGAGTGAGATGATGAATGCCAAAAGTGGGGGCATAGATTTGCAGCTAATTCTGTCAATGCATTAAAACCCAAGCTATTGTCTTTAATATTTTCTGTGAAAGCAAGGGCAGGAGCAGAACTTTGAAACATGATTTTTAGACTACCATTTCCAAAATTCCCATCCGAGTGATTCTGAGTTTTGTATCCAACAACCCAACTCTTCTGAGCTGTGGAGGAGAAGCCCCTGCCTGAGGCCCGCATCTATTCAGAGCAGTCAGCTAGCACTGGGCTAGACCCACAATGGGGCAGCTTAATAGGATTATGGTCTAGACATCTAGAATTCACTACATCATATGCCACTATTTTTAATTATGTGAGCATTATTAAATCACCAGATTCTAGAAGCATATAGGAACTGAATAACAGGAACCCTGCAGGTTTAAAGCAAATGATGTACATATGCAAATCTAATGCTACTGGGTTGCGGCCCTATCAGCCTAAGCACAACAGGATCATTTGTTAAATTAAACATTTCGGTAAAAATATGGGGCCATATGGCATGTTTATTAAAATCCCCTTCTGAAGCCAGTGCAGAATGCATGGTAATCAAGCAAATGACTACAGTGTTTAATAAGAAAAGAGGAGCCTTTAGCAGTATATAAGCTGAAGTACTGGAGGCACAGCTGAGGAAATAACTTTCAGTGGTGGCAGAAAAACTGCAGAACACTTTTCTCCAGTGAGTCTGTCTGCTGTTGTCTCAGTACCAAGGACGTCCCCCTTTCCCCTCCAGGCTTTCCATTCTGTTCCCATAGGCCAGTGGTGGCGAACCTATGGCACATGTGTCACAGCTGGCACACAGAGCCCTCTCTGTGGGGACACGAGCCATAGGTCTCCATAGAGAAATATTTACCCATCCTCCGATCCCGGGTTTTGGCACTCCCCTCCGCTGGTGCAGTGGTCCAGCAGAGGGTGCAATGGCGACCAGTCTAGCCCAATGGGGGATTGGAGGACCAGTAAGTATTTCTTTGTTAATAATGGCCATAGGAAAAGGGGGGAGCATTTAACCCTTACAGTTCAGGAGCTGTTCTTTTTTCTAAACTAAAACCACAGCATTTGGATTTTAATTGCAGTATTGGCATTTTGAAATAAATAAGTTGATTTTGTGTTGCAATTTGGGCATTTGGGCTCAAAAAGGTTCACCATCACTTCCATAGTCAGCACTTGACCAAGGTGTGTGGTGCTTCCCCACTCAATACACAAGCCACCCCTTCTGTTCCTGCCTTTGCTTACCTTTGCCATTGAATTTTATGCCGCCACATCATGCATTTTATTGTTCATTTTTTATTATGTTGTTACATGTTGTCTAGTCAGAACCAACCTATAGCAACCCTAACAGGCTTTTCAAGGTAAGTGAGATATTTAAGGAGCAGTTTTACCAGTTCTGCTCCTGCAGTCAGTTTCCATGGATGAGTGAGGATTCGAACCCTGTTCTCCAGAGTCCTGTCCACTAAACCACCCTGGTGTATTAAATTTATACAGTGGTGCCTCACTTAACGATTGCCTCGTTTAGCGATGAATTCGCATAACGATGTGTTTTTTTAGAAAATAATATGCACCGTATAACGATGTTTCCTATGGGCGATTTTCGCTTAGCGAAGTTTGGGACCATGCTTCGCATAATGAATGCGATTTTAGGTCCCCTGCTTCACTTAACGATGTTTCTTTTTTCAATTTAAAAAGTGTCTTAGAAGGGTCAAAAACGGTTCTAAATGCTTGGATTCGTTAGAGGACCCCCTAAGTCATGTGCAAACCTGATTTGGCCTTGATCTGACTTTTCATTAATTTATGGTGAATTTTTTTTTCGGCCCATAGGAACCAATGGACCTGTCAAAATCTGACAGCTCCATGCTTTCCTATGGGGGAGAAAACAATTCACCATAAATTAACAAAAGTTCAGATCAAAGCCAAATCAGGTTTGCACACGACTTAGGGGGTCCTCTAATGAACCCAAGCATTTAGAACAGTTGCTGAGTCTTCCTTAATTTTTTGTGAATTTTTTCTTCCCCCATAGGAAATAATGGAGCTGTCAGATTTTGACAGCTGTCAAAAGTTGGGGGGGAAAAATTCACCATAAATTAACGAAAAGTCAGATCAAAGCCAAATTAACTTTTGCATCCGTTTTAGAGGGTGCAGAAGCTAATCCAAGCATTTAAAACCATTTTTGACCCTTTTATGACACACTTAATTTTGCAAAAATTGACTTCGCAAAGCCTTTGAAATGTATTGAGTCAGCTTCAATACATTCCAATGGAGGAAACATTGTATCGTTTAACAATGTTTCCTATGGGTTTTTTCACTTAAGGACGGCAATCCGTGCCTATTGGAACAGATTAACCGGTTTCCAATGCATTCCTATGGAAAATGGTGTTTCGCATAACGATGTTTCACATAACGTTTTTTTTTAACCAATTAAAATCGTTATGCGAGGCACCACTGTATTTCACTTTGGTAGAAGCCCAATCCAAGAATCTTGTTATAAGGCAACAGAATATAAATTCTTATATAAACAAAAAAAAAAATGCACGACTACCTCATGAGCAGTGAGAAAACAGCCTGGTCCACCTTCCAGCCTCGGAGGCAGCAGCTACAGGAAACTTTCCTCATCCCACTTAGAAAAAAATATTTGGCAGCGACTACCGGTTGTTCTCAGGCTGCAGAACAGAAGTGTGTTCCCACCAACTAGTGGGTTGTGTGCATGTGTGACGAAGTTTCTATCTGATCCTTTGTGAGCTTTCTTGAGAATGATTAGTTAATTAAATAGTTACTTGGGAACTGATGATATTGGAATAAGTGGTGCCTTTTTTCCTCTGAGTAATCAAGCACCAGATCAGGCTACATGAGTTCCAGACAGCCAATCATTTTTTATGGGCAGCTATGATATGTTGGAGGTTATGTCTTCTGTTAGACCACTTTTGCTTTGCCTAGGGAGGAGTGCAAATTGCATGTTCGGTTTAATTTTATAAGAGTTTACCATTCACAGTCAGGATTGAAAAAACGTGAGATTTAAACCATTACTGAATTTTTTTTCTGTTTATGTTGATTTTCTAATTGTAAGCCACCCAGAGTAGTGGGCTTGTCACTAGATGGACATAGTAAAAATTTAAAAAAACAAACAGAATTTTAAAAAACAAAACAGACATATTCATCCATTTTGGCCCAAGGTTCTGCATACATAACCCCTACAATTCTGAGTTTTAATTCCTCCTGGCAAACATCTCTTCCATCGGTTTGTTACAATTCCAGTATAAGCCATGAAAAGAGCATTGTTACCTTGTAAAGTAATTTCCTCTAACTGTAAAGAGAATTTCTTGGATTGGGCTGAACTGACCAATCCCTCTTCAATGTTATGTGCCGTATCATTGATTCTTCTGGCAGCAGTGGAGTTACTCAAAGGAATTGCCTGAATTGTTTCTTTGGCACTCAAATTCATAACATCAAATATTATTATGGACACAGAAGGTAGGATAAGTGACTCACCAATATTGGGAGCATTTCCAGTTTTAGCGATCAGCTTACTAATTCTGTATGATCCAACAAGACCCTTGTCTAAATTATGTGACATTTGAGTCAGAATTGATATCAGTGTTGGCCTTCTCTCAAAATTCTCTCAAAGGTTTTTGAAGAAATTCAAGGGTTTATAGGTCTTCTCTGAATGCAAGATATTCAAATGGATTTTCTATTTGCTTGGCATCATGCTTTCATTTGAAAATGTAGTCATGTAGTTCAAACACATAGGCAAAGAGATGCAATGAAACTATATTTATTTATTTATTTATTTATTTTATTTATATCCCGCCTATCTAGTCGCAAAGGACTACTCTAGGCGGCTTACAACAGGGAAGAATACAATAAAAATAGGACAACAGATTACAAAACAGATAAAAGTAAAAAACAATAAAAGATAAGAAAATCAGAAGTAATCTGGTGAGAAGGCCTGCCGAAACATCCAGGTCTTTAGTAGATTCTTAAAAGTGCCCAGCGAGGGAGCTCCGCGAATACCAGGAGGTAAATTATTCCACAGGCGAGGAGCGACCGCCGAGAAGGCCCTATTTCTTGTTTTCTCTTTCCGGGCCTCCCTCGGCGTTAGGCTCCTCAGCCTCACCTCCTGGCTCGCCCGTGTGACCCGGGTAGAACTTGGTGGGAGAAGGCGTTCCGCCAGATATCGAGGCCCTAAACCGTTTAGGGCTTTATACGTAAGCATTAGCACTTTGAAGTCAATGCGGAACTTGATGGGCAGCCAATGCAATGCGGCCAGAGTGGGCGAAATATGTTGGAATTTTTTCACTCCACTGAGTAATCTGGCCGCCGCATTCTGCACCACCTGTAATTTCCGCAGCAACCTCAAAGGAAGCCCCACGTAGAGCGCATTACAGTGGTCTAATCTCGAGATTACGAGCGCGTGTACTAAGGTGGTGAGCGCCCCTACCTCCAGGTAGGGCCGCAGCTGGGCTATCCGCCTGAGATGAAAAAAGGCGGTGCGGACCACCGACGCCACCTGTGACTCCATGGAGAGCACCGGGTCCAGATGGATCCCCAAGCTGCGTACCCCATCCTTTGCGGGGAGGGTCACCCCCCCAAAAGAGAGGAAGTTTCCCAGATCCCGGACTGTGGGGGGGCCCACCCTCAGTACTTCCGTCTTGTCCGGGTTCAGCCTAAGTCCGTTCTCCTGCATCCATTCCAGTATAGTCTCCAGGCAGCGCTGGAGGCACAGGACGGCTTCTCCTGAAGTTGGCAAAAAGGAGATGTAGAGCTGCGTGTCATCCGCATACTGGTGACATGAAGCCCCACACCTCCTGATGACCCCACCCAGCGGCCTCATATAGATGTTAAATAGCATTGGGGAGATAATCGACCCCTGTGGAACCCCACAATTGAGGCTCCACGGGGCCGAGACTCTCTCCCCAAGCTGAACTCTCTGGGGACGGTCCTCCAAGAAGGAGCGGAGCCAGGACAATGCCAGGCCACCTATTCCCAGCTCGGAGAGCCTCCCCAGGAGGATACCGTGGTCAATGGTATCAAAGGCCGCTGAGATGTCGAGGAGGACCAGCAGGGACACTTTGCCCCTATCGGCCTCCCTCAGTAGGTCATCATACAGGGCGACCAAAGCCGTTTCTGTGCCATAGCGGGGCCTGAAGCCCGACTGGAATGGGTCCAGGGCATCTGTTTCTTCCAGGAGCGCCTGAAGCTGGTCGGCCACCACCCTCTCGACTACCTTGCTAAGGAAGGAAACATTGGCGACGGGCCTGTAATTGCCAATTTCGTCCGCCGCCAAACTAGGTTTCTTCCTGATGGGCCTAATGAGTGTGTCCTTCAGGGCAGATGGAAATCTGCCCTCAAGGAGAGACCCATTTATAATAGCCGTGGCCCATTCCGTTGTTAACGGCCTGGCTGCCTTGATTAGCCAGGCCGGGCAAGGGTCCAAAGAGGAGGTGGTGGCACGACAGCGGTCAAGCGCCCTGGAGACAGTGTCAGGCGTAACAGGCTGAAAGGTGTCCAAGATCACCGGGCAAGACGGAGCGCTGGACATCTCAGCTCGACTCACTGTACTCAAAAAAGGAGAGAGGTCCTGGCGGATGGCCTCCACTTTTGATTTAAAAAATGCTGCAAATTGGTCCGGCGAGAAACTAGGGGGAGGCCCATCGCCCGGACCAACTCCGGAGAGGTCGCGTACTATACGGAATAACTCCGCCTGCTGGTTGGATGCCTCGCTTATCCGGTTAGCGAGGTATGATCTAGTAGCAGCCTTTACCTTAGCTAGATAAAGGTTAGTAGCGACCCTGACAGCTATCTTATTAAAATCCGTCGGGGCCCTTCTCCATCTGCGCTCTAGCCGTCTCCTGACCCGCTTCCTCGCCCGGAGGTCCCGGTTAAACCAGGGAGCCGGGCGATCTCTGCGGCGGAGAGGGCGTTTAGGTGCGATCATGTCAGCAGCCCTAGTCGCAGCGGCAAACCAGCCATCTACCAGAGCCTCGACAGGAGCGCCAGCCAGGTCAACCGTAACACCTCTCATGGCATCCTGGAATCCAACAGGATCCAGTAGCCTTCGAGGGCGGACCATAACAATAGATCCCTGCTCCCTGCGGGGGGGGGAGAGCCATTTTAATGGTACACTTTATTAGGTGGTGATCCGACCATGACAAGGGTACCGACTCAAGGTCAGTCACCATCGGACCACTCTCACTCCCATTGGTAGAAAAAACCAGGTCTAGTGTATGACCCCCCACGTGAGTGGGGCCGTTGACATGTTGGGACATGTTCAAGAAGGCCATGGTCTCCAAGAACTCAAGAGCTGGACCAGAGGTCTCCACCCCCGCATGCACGTTGAAATCCCCCAGCACCAAAAGGTTCGGGGAACCCAACAGTGCCGCGGAGACGAAGTCCACCAGCTCCGGTAGGGAGGTGGCTGGGTCGCGGGGAGCACGGTAGCCCAGCAAGATCCCAATACCATCCCTGGCCCCGATAGACACGTGGAGGGCCTCCAGACCCGGCTTTATCACCGAGGAGCGCCTAGTGACCTCCAAGCTGGACTTATGGACAATGGCTACTCCCCCCCCCCAACCCTCCAGTCTACCCTGGTGTTGGACAGCATAACCGGGCGGACAGATGAGAGCTAGAGGGGGACCCCCCTCTCCGCCAATCCAAGTTTCGGTTATGCAAGCCAGGTCTGTATCCTCCTCCAGTATAAGGTCTTGAATTACCTGGGCCTTATTGGATACAGACCTGGCGTTCAACAACACCAGGCGTAGAGTGGAAGGCTGGCTGGTCTGGCTACCTCGATGCTGGGGGCTGGTCTCCGTCTCAGAACAAGGAACAGCCATTAAACATCTGTCCCTAGTTCTTCTAACACGAGCAGAGACGGAGCCAACGCCATATCTCCCCCTACCCGTAATCACAGAAATGTTCTGGGGCCCCTCGCTGGGAAGGCAGGCCTTCCAAACCATATCAAAGGAGAAGGAAAAAAAAAGTACAAACAATCAATTAACCCACAATAAATAACTTATACAATTATAAAATAAATAAAAGTAATCTAACAGAAAATAATAACAGTATCAATTAATCAAACATTTAAAGAAAGAGAAAAAAAAACAGTACAATCAATTAACCCACAATAAATAACTTATACAATTATAAAATAAATAAAAGTAATCTAACAAAAAATAATAACAATATCAATTGATCAAACATTTAAAGAAAAAAAAAATCACGATATAACTACAGAATTCCCCCAGAAGTTATCCCCCACTTATAGCCAGAAGTTGTTTTACTCTGCCAATTGATTTTGTCCCTTTAGATGGAACTGAAGACCCTTTAGATGGAACTGAAGTCCGTGACGTTTCATTAACAGGGCAGGAGTCCCAAGTCACAAGAACGGGCTCAGAGGTCTCAATATGGTCACAGGACAGGGTCAAAAGCACTAGCAGGCAAGCTGTAAAAAGTTTGGACCCTGCCATTTCCCCCCTTAGAGAACCAATTGGGGGGAAATCAGTTGGAAACAAGCAGGCTGAGGGAGAGAGGCAGGCGAGGGAAGAAGGAGCTGGAGGGGGAATCTCCAACATGGCGCCCGCGTTCCCACGCTCCGGCGACCTCCCAGCTCCCCCTGATGTTTGCAGGATCCTGCGCCCTCTCGACTGCCCCCAAGTCCAGCAATCCGTCCAGCCGAGCCTCCGAGGTCCCCAGACTCCAAAAGGTGCCCCGTTCCTCCACCAACTCCACCGGGGCAGGACACCTCCCAGGCAAACAAGGGACCCCCAAGCTCCTCCAGGCAGCCGCTCACCAACCCGGCGTCCTGCGCTCCGAGCTCCGCGCTCGCCCGTAGCGATAAGTATTCCACAGAATACTGCCAACGTTTTTTTTCGCCAAGGAACTCACAGTAAAATTATTTCTGAAATTAATTTTAAAATAGAAAAAAAATTAAAAAGAAGACAATGAACAAATACCGTATACTGTATACTTGTGTGTAGGTCTTAAAATTGATCCTAAAAAAACCTGAGTTGACTTATATGGTATTGTGGACTTATTTAGTCAAAAATGTGGTCTTAGAGCAAGTGACGAAACATGGAGCCCATCACACCTTAGAGGAATGAGAGGCAGAGAGAGGCGCCTGACAGGTAGTGTGTGCAAACCACCCCCGTGTCCCACCTCCTTCTGCCACTTGCCCCACCATGTTCTACTACTGGCTTTTTGACTCACGCCGCCCACTCCACACACATATATAAATCATTACATACACAATAAGTAAAAAAGAAAACTACCTTGTTTTTCTGCACTGCTCCTTTCTTCTCCATCACAATGAGTTAAGCTGCACACGTGCGTGCACATGCACATGTGGACGCGCACACACATTACAATACAGATAGAAGCAGCTGGCAGCCAATTCGCTACATTCATGTCTGGCTTCCAATAAAAACAGGCAGGGTGCCTGCATCAGCAATCACTGGGGAGACAGCTGGCAGAACTGCCTCAGCAGGTTAGGCTGCAATCATGGCTGGCTTCCAATGAAAAACAAGCAGGGTGCCTGTGTCAGCAATTGCTTGGGAGACAGCAGGCAGAGTTGCTCTGTTCTGTTCTAAGAAAGCCATGAAAACAGCAGGGAGCCTGCACAAATAGTCAGGTGTATGCTGCTTGGATATTTCATTGATTCAGTTACCAGGGCACCCCACAAACCACACAATAATTAATAATGACTTGAGACTGGCTCATTTCACTAAACAATTGTTAATACTGACTAGAATTTGTCTATGTTTCACTGAAAACAGCCACTATGGTTTAATGAAAACAGAAGCAAAAATCTTCTGGTTTCCTACAATGTGTAAGTGCAAGATAAGGGAGGTGGAAATATATGAGCCTGAACTTTATGCATTCAATTCTGAAATATGGTTTAAAGTCATATATGGATACAACCGAACATGCAATATTGGCACATGAGTTTCAATATTACAGACATATTCAGACATACAGTGGTGCTTCGCTTAGCGATGTTAATCCGTGCAGCAAAAATCACTGCTATGCGATTTCATCACTAAGCGATTTTTAAAAGCTCATAGAAACGTATTAAAATGCATTTAATACATTCCTATGGGCTTAAAAACTCACCCTATGCGAAAATCCTCCATGGGGCGGCCATTTTCGGTGCCTCTAAAGCGAGGCAAAAGAGGGGGCGGCCATTTTGGAACCACCAATCAGCTGTGCAAAAATGGGGCCTTTGGGATGATTGCAGGGGAGCGCTTCCCCACGATCATCCCAAAGGCCATGCCAATCAGCTATTCGGTCTCCTTGGCGGGGCTTTCCCGGGGCGCAGATGGGGCAAGGAGGTTGTCTCTGGTGCACCACCACCCCCGTCCAGCCGCTGCTGCCCTGATCCCGGTCCCGAGAGAGAGGACCAAGAGCAAGGGGGAGGGAGCGCCGCTTTCTCCAGCGAGCGAGGGCTTAGAGGCAGGCAGTCGCCCGGGGCAGCAAGGGGCGCGCCACCCACCGCCAGCCAGCCAACCAACCCCGGACACCCGGTCTCCTTGGTGGGGCGCAGACAGGGTGAGGAAGGGGTCTCTGGTGCACCACCACCCCGTCCAGCCACTGCCCCCCTGATCCCGGTCCTGGGTGGGTGCCTCCTCCTTTGCAGTGCCTCCCGCCGCAATGGCTCTCTGGCTCGGCGCCCCAGGGGTGCACGCGGAGATCGGGGCCAGGCCCTTCACCCCTCCTTCCCTCCCTCCTCCCGAGGCGCCAATCCAGAGCACCCCCGCTTCCCCCTCCCACCACCCCCTATTTATGCAGGAGCTCTGGGGGGGTAGCGTGCTGCACTGATCAGCTGTTTAAAAAGCATTGCTTTGCCATGATCAGTTCCCCAAGCAGGGAATCAATCATCGCAAAGCAAAATTCCCCCATAGGGAACATCGCAAAGCAATCGCAAAAGCAATCGCAAGATCTTCATTGCAAAGCGATTTCATCGTTATAGGAAGCAATCGCTATGCAAGGCACCACTGTATTCATATTAAGCATTTTCCTTGTTTGAGCAAGAAGCAAAATATTTTGTCGATAAAAAGGGGATGGAGTAGAAGGCATTTTTTCTCTGCCTTTTCTGTTCATATGTATAGAAAACTACCGTATTTAATCATAAACAGAATCAAAGAAGTACATGAAACTTGTTGTTCTTTTCAGATGCCACTTAATGCATGATACTAATAACCAAGGGCTGTATTGCATAGGGTTTGTTCCTTGTTTGTTTTAAAATATTTATGTACCTTATGTCTCAAGGCAGCTTAAATATTTTTCAAATATATTAAAAACAGGCACCAAGCATGATAAGACTCCTGAATGGACAATGTAAGCAAATAGCTCAGTCCTACAGTAAAAATCCTACTGTGTGAGTGAATTAAGATATATAAAAAAATTTAAATCTGAAACCAAAATTAAAGAAAGTGGAAAACAAGAGATAGGTCATAGAACCAAGCGTGTAAATATAGAATGTCACAACCATTAATCACATTCAAAAAAATGATGATTGAAAACTCTGTTAATGATACCATTCTGAACAAATGGAAAAACAAGACATCATATCACACTTGACAAGGCCTTGTTTATGCCACATCTTGCAGGAAAGGAGTTTCCATAATGTTTGTTCAAGTTATTATCTATATTTTATTGGGGTTATTTGTCATATTTCTCTGCCTCCACAGTATTTTTCTCACATTTTGTACTCTATCCTTTCCTTCTGTTTAAAAAGGAGATTTATAATTCAAAACTGTCTTGAAAATAGGTCTTAAGATTTGTGGAGGAGTTCTTCCTTGCACAGATAATTATTGACCTTTAATCAATAGTCATTTTTCACATTATAATTGCACATGGAAATCTGTTCATAGCTGCTAGCTAAGAGATTAACTGCAGACATGATGAGCTGTTCAAGAAAAGTACACCTTTCTTTGCAGGCTTATTTACAAGCTGCAAAAGGTGAAACTAGCATTCAGCTATCATACAAGTAAATAAATCAAGAAGGCTGATGAGAATGGAAGCAGATGATTATTCAGGCCCAAACCAATACAGACAAATTCTTCTAAATCCAACAAATCAAACTCCAAGAGTTGCTCCATAATGCACCCTAAAATATATATTTTTTTCTCTGTGTCACAGTTCTACACAATAATCAAGTCATAGCTAACATAATCATACACAGAGGTTTTCATGAATAGCATATGCCCAATGGATATACAGAATAGATAACTTATTTACAATAATCATAATATATTACAATATAATACTGTATTATTCATTAGTTTAGTGTCATGTATTAAGGGAGGCGGGGCTTTGTTGCGGTGCTGCCAGCAACTCCAGAGAGGAGCTCTCTGGAAAAAACTGGAACCCTCCGGCCCGGGATCCCCCTTTTGAAATGGGGATCAAAGGAGAGTCTAGAAGAAGTCTCTCTGAAGCAGATGGTGAGCAGCAGAAGGAGAAGAAAGGGAGGCAGACCCGGACTTTTTTCTTCTGAAGAAATCACCGTGCACGGACTGGAGCGGGCGCCATTTTTTGGCACTGAGCCGCGAGGAACCCTTTACCGGGGGAGAGGAGAGCAATCAATATAAACTAATAATATATAACAAGTAAGTAAGCCGAAGCCTCTGATTTATGAAACAGCCTCATTAAGCTGAAATAAGAATGAAAATATTTGGCTGAAAGAATAAATGCAGCGGCGGGTTTATCTTATCAGTCTGACTCAAAAGCGAAACTAAGCTTCTCCAAGTGAACTCTTAAAACGCCAGGCTGATTCTAAAGCCGAGAGTCTGAGATGGAAAAATAAATCTTATGTTTCTGGAAAAGAATCCCAGATAGCAACACCGTCTGACTGGATTTAAGAGACTTCGGTGGATGCAGTGTGGCTGCGATACGTTACTCTTTGCCTTCTCTGGACTTTGGGAACTATAAATAATAGAATTTGGTGGTTTTCGGGAGAAGGAGCTGACGTGGCCGACTGGACTAAGGAGCATTAAGGGGTTAATGAAGATCACAAGACGAGCTCCAAGGACAATCTACTGGACAGTTTGAGACTCTACGATTGTTGTTTTGTTTGCCGGACTGCAGACCACGTGTGTCTAATAACAGAAGCTTGCTGAACCCAGGAGAAGAAGAAATAACTGCGTCACGGTTCTATTTGATATTGTATTTGCTGGGCTAAAAGTTGATTTTTATATTACAATATTTGGATAAAGATTGGAGGGATAAGGGGAGGATTATGATGAGGGGTTTGAATTGTTGATAAAATTGTGGAAACTGTGGAAGGATTTCTAGGGGGTGATTATTGTGGTATTTATACAAACCCCAAAGCCTGAGATAGACCCCAAAAATTCAAAAGAACAAATGGAGACTTGGTCTGTTCAATCCCAAAGTTCTGGAATAGTGGTGCAAGAAATAGAAAAGGAATGGCAGATTAATATACAAAGGCTAATATTAACAGGGTTCCAGCAAGTGAATGCAGGTCTTAGCAAAATAGAAGATTTGATGAAAGGGACGAAAGAGGGGACAGTAGATGCCAAACAAAACTTAAATGAAGTTGTACAAACTTTAGAATCGTCTGTATTAGATATGACACCAGGTAATATGAATGCAGTAGAGAGTTATCCAGTGACCCATGCAGCTTCCAAAATTAAAAAGCATTATGACAAAAATCTTAAGGAGGCAGAGATACTGAAACCAGACAATCTTATGGTGAAAATATGGGAAGTGAAAAAAATGGATATTCTGTCAGATGGGCTGAAAGACTGTTCAATTCAAAAAGAAAATGAACGATGGGATATATTGTATAAATGGCAGCAGCTACCAGACAATGTTGGAATAACATAGAATAAAATTAAAATTAAATGATAAGATTAAAGCAGGAGGGTAATCAAACCGTGAAAAAGCAAAAAGTTGATATGTATTAGTAATATGAATTGATTGGATGATGTTATACTTTATGCTCTCCTATCCCCCCAAACCATTTTCCCTTCTCTATCCCTTCTTTCCTTTTGTACCCTTTATCCCTGTTCTTAAATAAATATATATTAAAAAAAAAGTTTAGTGTCATGTATTAATAACTGTTCAGAAACTACATATTTCTAATAGCTATATTATACTGTGTCTTAAGAAATATATTTTATTCCATGAAAGCTCATACTTAAATAAATCTGTTAATCATTAAACTGCTACAATGTTTTGACTTTTTAAAAAAGCTCTTTTGCCAACTTGTTATAGCTACATTACAGTATTCCTAAAAGTAAAACAGGTGGAACTACACTTGGATTTACAAAGATAGATCTATCTTGAACAAATGTCTTTAAAAAAACCCTGTAGGAACATACTCTGGGGCACATCGAATGACACCAGAATAGACCTCAAGAGTGTATGGTACCACCTGAAGAGCCTTTCCAGATACAGTGGGGTCTCGACTTACGAACTTAATCCGCATTGGAAGGCAGTTCTCAGGTCGAAAAGTTAAGTTGAATCTGCATTTCCCATAGGAATGCATTGAAAACCATTTAATCCGTATCTGCTCTTTTCGTCCATAGAAACTAATGGGAAGCTGCTATTCCGCCTTCTGCCACTAGAGGGGGATATTTTTTCTTTTTTCCTTTTAACCTAAGATGACTTAGCTTTTAAAAAAAGGGGAAAAAAGAGTTCGTAACTCGAATCTAAGTTCTTAAGTCGAGTCCATATATTCCTATGAGAGCAGTTCGTAAGTCAAAACGTTCGTATGTCGAGCCGTTCGTAAGTCGAGACCCCACTGTAACCTTATGGAGTGAATGGGTCTGTCAAGGAAAGACAGTCTCTCAGGTAACCAGGTTCCAAATTGTTGGGGGCTTTGTATATTAGCACCAAAGCTTAAACGTGACCCAGCAAGAAACAGGCAGCCAGTGCAATTCCTTCAAGTGAAGCTATGATGGAAGCCATTGCCCCCTTATCCCAGAATAATGATGCGAGACAAGTATTATGGGATAAACATGAGCCACACTTTACTGAATAATCAATATTGCCCACCATAAAAGGGGGATCCTGCCATAGTGCAGGATCAGGTTTTGCACAGAGTTCTCAACAGACCCCTTACAAACAAGTGGGCGAGTCCCTGGCCCCATGTTCTCGCTGGACCTGCAATGACAGAAAAAGAACCAGGCACCTGCCTAAACGTGAGGGAGCATTCTGACATATCTGTGGTAGGCTGTAGATGACCGACGCCCCGGCCATTTAATATCATCAGGGTGGTAACCCAAAGCAGCTGCAGTTGAGGCAGCACTGATTCTAAAAGAATGTGTACCAAACTTTAAACCTTGAATTCCCACCTTATGCAGTGCCATGTTGGTCATTCTCCAAAACTGATACTTCGTTAACGGGGAACCATCCTTGTGTATGAAGCAGTAACCTTGTACCTGCTCCTTGATTTCCAAATATGCACCTACCACTCTCACTGGATATAGTTCTACTATGGAACCAGTTGCTAAAGTAAGATTGGCACCTGTACCACGCTGGTCAGCCTTGGGTTGGCGAATGTGAATCCTCACCGTATTGTCCTCTATCCTGACATCCTGACATTGCAATGCCACTTTGGTCGCATCACTTTTGCCTGTTACCTACCACTTCACTAATCCTTAGCTCACTAAAAAATGTTAGCAACAACGATGCCTTAAATAACACTGCCTCATAGTCGTCCTTACAAATGGCAATCCATTGCTGGCAGATTTTTTCCAACAATGTTGGGAATATGGGTACCCTTGTATCCTTAACCTTGGACCTTTCTTTACTCCAAACTTTGATCTTCTTCCTGATACGGAAGTTGGAGGTATAATCCTGATACCCTTGGACTCTGGCATGAAAAGCTAGTGCTGGCATCCTATCCTGTATAGATCCTGGTGACAGGCCTTTCCTATGTAAATACACTATATAAACTGTTGAAGTTGTTCCACCAGAGCGGGCCATATCAGCTCCAAACCCACTAGCTTTCTAAACTCCTGGAATTCTATATTCACTGTCGAGTACCCTTTTCCCATCCTCGGGGCCAGGGCCAAAGCTATTGCTCATTCCACATCATCATACCAATTTGCCAAACCTCTGGGGGAAGAGTCTCTGGGAATTTGTTGGCTCTTGCTAATTCCCTGAACGGATTGATCTGTTAGCGTGATAATGCATCAGCTACACTGTTATCAAGGCCAGAAATGTGCTTTGCTTGGACCAAAATGTTATATTTTAAAGCGCTCAATATAAATGCACACACCAGCGCCATAACGCGTTCAGAGTGCAAGGTGAGGTTGTTTATTATATAAACAATGGCCTGGTTGTCACACCAGAAGTGTACTACTGAATTGGCCCATTTGTGCACCCACAACCACAGAGCACTTACTATTGGAAAAAATTTCAGGAAAATGAGGTCTCTAGTGATCCCTAACTGGTGCCATTCCTCAGGCCACCGCTCAGTGCACCATCTGCCTCTAAAATAGATCCCAAAACCTAAGGAGCCAGCCAGATCAGTCTGAACCTGGAATTCAGCCCTAAGGTTTGTCACAGACCTCCAAAAAGAGATCCCATTAAACTCAACTAAAAATTGATTCCAGACCTGTAAATCCCATCTCATACCCATTGTAACTCTCATTCTGTGGAAAGGGCAATGTAGACCTCTCACCGCGTCACATAATCTATGCAGGAACGTGTGACCTGGCGTAACTACCCTAAATGCAAAATTCAGGTGACCTACAATCTTCTGTAGTTCTTTCAGCAACACTTCTTTTCTGTAGCAATAAACTGATCTGAACCCTCAGGTTGTTCAGTTTGCTGTCTGGTAATCTGGAAGTCTGCCTTTGTGTGTCCAACTCTATTCCCAGAAATCTAAGGGAAGTGGCTGGTCCCTCAGGTTTTTCTTCAGCTAAGGGTAAACCTAGCTCATGCGCCATTGATTGGAATGCTTCTAGAATAAATTTGCATCTCCCGGTGTTATTTTCACCACAAAAAGGTAATCATCCAAATAACAGGCCATGCTCTTGCAGCCTACCCTACACCGGAGCTTCCATTCCAAAAACGGACTGAAACGCTCAAATGCAGCGCACGATACAAAGCAGCCCATAGGCAATGCCCGATCAATGTAATAGGACCCTTGGAAGTGAAAGCCCAATAAGTCGAAATCCTGTGGATGAAATGGTAGAATACGAAACACCGATTTAATGTTGCATTTTGCAAGCTCCACCCCTACTCCACACCTACAGATCATCCTCACTGCCTTGTCAAATGAGGTGTAGCGCACCATGCACAATTCAGGATGAATGGCATCATTAACTGACTCCCCCTCCGGATATGACAAAAGATGGATGAGCCTAAACTCTCCCTGGTTCTTTTTGGGTACAACACCCAGTGGTGACACTCAAAGGTTCTCCAGTGGGGCGTTAGGAAAAGGACCCAACACTGTACCTTCCTTCACTTTCTCTCCAATTTTTTCTTTGACTATGCTTTCCATTCCATTAACTGATTCCAAATTTTTCACAAAAAACACACCTTGCATTCTCCTAACACTGGTATCCAAAACCCACTTTTTAAATGCTCCAAAAGATAAGCTGCATTTGACCCCTTGGGGTAGCCCTGCAACCATGCCTCTAAAAACCAGAATCTTAATTGGGCTGAGGCCCTTTGTTAAGGGAACCCCTTCCACTTTTTGTATTTTTGCTACCTCCAGGGTCTTTACTGTTGTTTCTCTGTGTTCTGGCCCTAAAACACAAGGCAGTGGGGTGTTGAACACCACACACTTGTGTCTAAAATGCCATGCTTTACATGCACATGTGCCCTTTGCATTATAGTTCCAACAGAGCAAGCGGGGTTGAACCACCTGCCCCGTGCTTACACGGGGATTCATATTTTGTCCAGCCTTGCAGATAAGATGCCCACTATCAAACCTGTCACCTGAGTTCGGCCTGACTGGCGTCATATATTGCAGCCAGAGGCCTGGCAAATGCCCGTCCAATGTAAATTCGGATGAATCGCACTTCTCATACGGAATGATTAATCATAAAGCAACCAAGCCTGCCCTGCAAAGTCTATGTATGTCCTATAGACGAGGTCAAGGTACTGCAACATGGACTGAGCCCTCCAAGGCTGTGCCTTCACCACCACCCCAGCATAAATTAGGAAGCCAGGGAGCCAGTTTGCCCATGCCCACTCTGGCCTACGCCTTCTACATTTATCTTTCTCCCATTCATCCTCTTTTTTGAGCTTTTCTTGTCTACATTTCTATTGAGAAGCTCAACCAAATCCACATAGTAACCTCTTCATATTTTTTTCTTTAGTAGCTGGAGTAAGGTGATCGCCCACTGGCATTGCATGATCCTCGAAAGGCAGAGCCTTTAAAGTGACAGAGTTATAGCCAGTATCGGGTACTGATAGGTAGGGCCAAACCCCTACACCGGGTGTTGAAACCAGTGGTGCTGGGAATGTAATTTGCTGATATGGGGCTGCCCAGTTTCCTACTCGCGTACTTGTACTAGGCCAAGGAGTGGCTGGAATCCTAAGCCCGTGCATGTCATGTGCTGTGTGGAATGGTAAACTACCCTGTCCACTGCCTGGCCATGGCCAGGCAGGCAATATGGGGAGATTGACGGGTGCAGCCACCAACTCACCTGATGTCAAATGCAGTGCCGAATCATGTTCCTCCCTGCCATGCTGGTAACCTGTTGCTGACTTTTCCACTCCTTCCTGCCAACCTCTTGCTGCTGCAGATGATCCAGCAGCCTCTGGAATCAACATCTCCCATTTCTCATCCTCACTGTGGTGCTGATGTATCTGATTCTCTTCAGGACGGCCTAGTGGCCTGCCAATCAACCTCTAAAGCAGCAAAGCGAGACATTAAATTTTCCACCATGGCCTTAAGCTTAGATCTCCTATGGCTCTTGGCCTCCCTAGCTGAGTGGCATGGTTGCAGCTCACTATGCTGTGGGGCTCTTTGTGCCGCTCTTTCAGCTTCTAAAGCTGAACTCTTGTCCTTCAACTGTTGCCAAATATGCCAAGTCTCCTCATCAGATGATGACTGAAGGGGTGAAAGTTGAGGAACTGCACAGTTCTTAGCAGCTTGCTTACTTTTCTTATTGCCTTGGTCCTTCCTGGAAGCCATTGTTCACACTACTCAACACTTTGTGTGCCCAACCTCCCCAAGCAGCTTGAATTCAACTGCCTAAGCTTGCCTCAAATTTAAACTACCTATGAACTATATTACACTACCACAAATAAGTGTCAACCAATAGATTAGCTAATAATGTAAAGATTATTCTAGAAAATGCAGCTAGAAACCCTTTTTCTGAGCCCCTTCCTTTATATTTAATATAGTTCCTTTCAATATTATAAGGATTATCACTTTGTATTATTTATTAATAATTTTAATTAGTTTGTAATTTAACTTTATTTTTATTTATTAATTTTATTATTTATTATTTTAATTTGTCTATGATTGTTGTTTTATTTTTATTTCTTTATTTTATTTCTTTATTTAAAAAAACAGATCAATGCCCTCTGAGCTAAGTTGCCCCACTCCCAATGGGCGGAACCAACTGCAACTTGCCCCCACTCATAATATGAGGTCAATCAATTATCAAGAAAATCTAAAATTTTGAAAATGTTGACTAATTAATGAATGCAAATTAATTTATATATTTATGTATTTATTTATTTATAAGAATCAATTCCCAGGCGTGGGCTAATCCAACTTGAACCAGCTGGTCTGGGGGGCTATATAGGGGGCTTAGAGGGTGCCCAGGCCCCTGCCAGGCCAAGCCTGATCAGCCGCACCTCCCCAACTAATGCGATCTTCACTCCCTGCCCATTAAAATTAAAACAAAAATTCAAAGAAATCTAAATTATCTGTCAAGAATGGCTCCTAACTGAGGAGCTGAAAACCGATAATCAAACCATGGGGGGGGGGGGGAGGGTTTGCCAATATCAAGATCTCCCAAGCCACAAAACAGAGTTATGCAGTTAAAAATAGCGTGACCAGCAGAGCTCCATCCTCATCTGTTGCCAGCAAGGAAGAGGACAGAGGGAGGGGGGAAAGCTGCTTAAATAGCTTGCTCCTTCCCCCTCCCTTCCCAGGTCACTCTCACAAGACTCCCAGCATCTTGTAATATCCCAGAAAAGAGGCAATAGCAACCCATGCTGACGAAACGTGGCTTGCCAGCGGATCGAGCATTTGTTTCAGAAGCATTGTACACCAACTGCAGCTTCCACACCAGCCTAAAGGACAGCCTTATATAAATAAGACTATAATAGTCCGGTCTTCAGGCTATCAATATAGGGAACACAATGGCCAAGCTATCCCAGTCATAGGAACAGCTGCTGATGCAATCCAGTGGCAATTTCATTTGTTTGTTTAACATGCTTATATTCTGCATTTCTCCTAAAACCTGTTGGCTTTTGTTTATAATAAATCATAACCTATAACTTAGCAGAATTTGCATATAGCAGCTGGAAATGTTTAGATAGAAAAAACCACTTTTATAAAGAGTAATTTGTTGTTCTCCCATATGTGTGTTTTGTGCCAGCAATTGATATTCAAATAATCCCTTGTGTCTTGGTTAAAACATGAAATAACTTCTATTAATTATAAACATCTATAAAACATAACATGACTTTTAGTGCTTAGACATTTGGTATGACAGACATATTTTCTCTGGTAAATAACTATCGCGTCGTAATACTGTTATATTCATAAGTCTTATTTAGCCCTATTGCATATTTCATTCAGCTACATCTTTATTCCTGTCTGAAGTACATATCATGTGAGACACTGTCAGCCCTATCTCTCCCTGCCACTTATGATGTCATTGCCCTTGTCTAACAGACTTCTGGACAGCTCAAAGGTTTAGGCATCGGGCAACGGAGCCAGAGGTTGGGAGTTCAATTCCCCACTGTGCCTCATTTGAAGTAGAGCCAGCCTGTGTGGCCTTGAGCAAGCTGCATAGTCCTAGGGAATCCCCAGAAAAAGAGAATGTTAAACCACTTCTGGGTATTCACTACCTGGAAAACCCTGAAAAGGGGCATCATATATTGATTTGATGCTACATCATGATGATGATGATGATGATGATGATGATGATGATTTTCTCCTAAAAAGGATCCAAGGCAGGATGCCCCTGATTAATACAATTGCAGGTATGGAGGAACTAAAAAACAAAATGAAACCTGAAATTAGGCATGATCATGCACTGATCCATGCTAGATCAAATTAACTCACATAGCACCTAACAGCTGGTTCACATAGCTATATATCCTACATGATCTTCTACATCTGTGGGGTTGCTAGTCATTTCATATGATCAATACTATCGAATCTACCTTTGTCAGCCATATGAGAATTGGAATTGAGGACTTTATCTCCAAACGAGTATATATTGTCCATGAAATATTTATCCCAAACCAGTTCCATGCTCAGGAAAAATGTTGACACTAGGGCAAAAGAATTTTTCATTACACCATACACCATAAAGTGCATGCTTGGGGGCAATTATGTCTTTTTAATTAGTAACATCATTTTCAAATATCAGTACACAGATGTGTGAAGCTTAGCATTCTGCTGTTTTCTCATTTGGTATTTCACTAATGCAGACTTTCAGACATCCTTGAAGCTGATTTGTTAAAAGCTACCAAATTAAATGCTTGAAATATTAAATTCCCATTGAAAAACACTGTAAGTAACAAGTCAATAGAATCCAGAGGGCAATAACTCATACTTAAATGAGGGCAAATTATTAATTCAGACAAAACAATCAAGAAAGAACCTCTAGCATTGCTCTTCAACCAAATGAAACTACAGTTGTCACTCTTTGATGTTACATATTTTACATATACATATATTTTATCCTAAAACTAGCATTTGATGTGCCTTTTAGGCTGGTCATATGTATTTTGATATTTTGAGTCAAGAAGTGGATCTCGGGATTCAGAGAACAGCAAAAATTTAAAAAAACTATTTGCATATTAGTCCAAGAACTGCAAAGCAGGTCTGCAGAATTAAACATGTGAACCAAATAGAATCCTCAAGCATTTCTTCTCAAAATAAAAAAGCAACACCATTTCCAACTGTATCTATGATTCAGATTTTTTTTAAAAAAAAAAAAAAAACCTTCTGGTTTATGAATGTGAGATATTGGGTTTCTTTGTCCACAACTCAAAAGGCCAGGAAATGTTTTTACCCCATTGGAACGCATTGAACGGGTTTCAATGCATTTCAATGGGGTTTTTTATTTCACTTTACGATGTTTTCGCTTAACGGTGATTTTCCTGGAACGGATTATCATCTTTAAGCGAGGCACCACTGTATCACCTTGAAGGAGTCACTGCCACTACCATCTCCCATCCTTCATCCATTCAAGAAGAATGAACTCCCACTTACCCAACAGAATAGAGAATTTTCACTGTATGATCTGTTCCCTTCACTGGATCTGGAAAATACAATGAACAACAATAAAGCCAGTTCCAAATTTAAGTCCTTGCTTTCTCTTTCCTTTACCTAGGGAAACTTCTGGCACAGACCCAGCAGATAGGCAGTGGACAGTCTGGATTAAATCCAAAAAGAAACTAAACTTTATTATATCTTCAGGAAAGGAGTTACAACAGATTCTAAGTAACAATCTAATCAAGGCAGAAAACCCCCAGAGATACATCTCTGAGTGCAAAACTTTAAAAATACAGAAGTGCTACAAGAAACAAGAAAATGTAAACAGGCATTTTTAGCTAGGCAGCACAGCCAAACAGAATCACAGTCCCCTAACACAAATTAGTTAATTAGCACGTTGATTTTATTCCAAGCCATCTAGTTGGGCTTTGATTTTTCCCCCCATTCACTATTGTCCTGGGATCAACTCTCCCACATGGCCAGCTGAAGAGAGAAGAGGTCTAAAAGTCCTCTGTTGGAAGATTCAGAATGCTTCAGAGGTCCTGACTGGCTGATACCTGTGAGGCATCAACAGATACCTTTCTCTAGGCATTAACCTCTTTCTATTCCAGGTATGTATGCTACTGCATAATAACATGGATGAGTTGTACTTTCATGACAATTACCTTCCCCAATGTCTTGGGCACACCAACTCCAACCCACGCCATTCCAATAGCTGAGAAAATACAGTCATGAAACTATAAAATACACCTGCCTCCTGACAGAATCTTGGCGTATTCTTTCACGTCTCCTTCTTGCCCCCGTTACTTCAATTACCCTAGGAGTCTCATGAGCCATCTTTGACAAAATCTGAGAACCAATTCATCATGAGTAGACAAATAAAGCACTTGTTTGCTTCACCTTTGAAAAGCAGCGCCCCAGCTGAAAACAAAGAAAATGGAAGAAAGAAAAGGTCGTTGACATTTTTGGAAGGGGCTGGTTATAAAATTGCTCAAAAAATATAGTCTCTGTTTAGCTCTAACAGAAAGGCCCCATTATACTAAATCTTTCCTCAAAAAAAAAATTTCCATCATACACTTATCAACGAAAGACAGGGTAATATAAAACCAACAGAAGAACAGGAAAAATAAATGAACTCTTGGGGTAACTGTTACATGGCAAAGGGTCAGAAGAAATCTTCAAGCCATTTCACAAAACATTTCTATTATCTTCCTAACTCGGCAGCACATAGGAAACCATCAATAAATGTCCACAGGTGTTTTATGGGGCAGTTCTCCTCAGCCTGTTTCAATTTAAACCAACTTTCCGAAAATAAAGTGACTTGGGCCCAGCAATGTAGGGCAAGAGCTTCAGAAAATTCCTCTCCTGGGAACAAGCCTTTCAAGTGCATTCAGAGTGCTTCAAACATGTCATAAAGGATAATTCATTACAATGTGTATATCAGAATGCTTATTAATGCATATGAAAACAGTAAAATGAAACATATGTTTTATTCAAAAGGTTAACAGCCTGCCTTCTTGCATCTGCTGGAACTCTGGACCACTCAGCACCTATGCAAAGTGGACAGTCACATGGGACACTTAGGCTGACATTCGGTTGCACAGTGGCACAAAAGGGCTAACTTTTGGAAGTGTGTTGCCTCAAGTGAAGAGGCCTCTGTAGACATTATTGGCTGCATACTGAGTCACAGAATTTGGAGTGCAACAGATAATTGCTACAGAGATTTCTTGAGGCAATTCACCTCCAAAAGTTACACCTTTTGCACTTCACTACAATCTTTATTAATTTAATAATAATTAAATAAATAAATAATTATTTATTTAATGCAAGCTTAAACTGAAGAGAGTAGGAAAAACCACTGGGCTCGCCAGGTATAATCTAAACCACATCCCTCATGAATACACAGTGGAAGTGAAGAAGATTTAAGGAACTAGATTTGGTGGACAGAGTGCCTGAAAAACTTTGGATAGAGGCTCGTAACATTGTACAGGAGGCAGCAACAAAAACCATCCCAAAGAAAAGGAAATGCAAGAAAGCAAAGTGGCTGTCCAACGAGGCCTTGGAAATAGCAGAGAGGAGAAGGGAAACAAAATGCAAGGGAGATAGAGAAAGTTACAGAAAACTGAATGCAAACTTCCAAAGAATAGCAAGGAGAGGCAAGAGGGCCTTCTTAAATGAACAATGCAAAGAAATAGAGGAAAATAATAGAAAAGGAAAAACCAGAGATCTGTTCAGGAAAATTGGAGATATTAGAGGAAAATTTTGTGGAAAGATGGACATGATAAAGGACAAAAATGGTAGGGACCTAACAGAAGCAGAAGACATCAAGAATAGGTGGCAAGAATACACAGAGGAGTTATACCAGAAAGATTTGGATATCCTGGACAACCCAGACAATGTAGTTGCTGACCTTGAGCCAGACATCCTGGAGAGTGAAGTGAAGTGGGCCTTAGAAAGCATGGCTAACAACAAGGCCAATGGAGGTGATGGCATTCCAGTTGAACTATTTAAAATCTTAAAAGATGATGCTGTTAAGGTGCTACATTCAATATGCCAGCAAGTTTGGAAAACTCAACAGTGGCCAGAGGACTGGAAAAGATCAGTCTACATTCCAATCCCAAAGAAGGGCAGTGCCAAACAATCAACCCTGAGTGCTCACTGGAAGGACAGATCCTGAAGCTGAGGCTCCAGTACTTTGGCCATCTCATGAGAAGAGAAGAATCCTTGGAAAAGACCTTGATGTTAGGAAAATGTGAAGGCAAGAGGAGAAGGGGACGACAGAGGACGAGATGGTTGGACAGTGTCAGCGAAGCAACCAATATGAATTTGACACAACTCCGGGAGGCAGTGGAAGACAGGAGGGCCTGGCGTGCTCTGGTCCATGGGGTCACAAAGAGTCGGACATGACTGAACGACTAAATGATGCAATCCACTTTCAGTCCTTATAAGCTAAAATGTGTTTGGGAGAATATATTAGATTTCCACACACACGTACATTTTCTAGATAGAACTATAATTTTTCCCCACTGCCATTTGTCATATTAACTTGTCTAGTTCCGGCCTCAGCTCCTGGACAGCCAAGCAATTCCTTGTCTCTCAAAACAACTGAGGGAATGCGGAGCCTGCTTAGGAAATGGGGGAATATTGAACTGCTATCCTTCATATGTTTGCTGTTTCCTGAAAGACTCTCTCTCAGTTTGGCTTTTTGGCCTTTGATGCATTCTATCCTGCATTTCAGATGAAAAAGTTATAGCATGGCACTGATGTTTCAGAGGTACCTAGTGCATTTCACAAAAAAAAGTACAAACAATTTATTCTTGTTATAAAACTATTAGACCAGCAAGGCTCAAACACAGTCACTCGGAAGTACCTGATAGTTAGACGTAACTGGTCGGAGAGCTGATAGGAAGCCTATTTCAACTGTGTCATTGGTAACAGAGGAGTTATCCCCCCCCTAAAAAAATGACGAATGCCCCATCTGGGTGCCACTGAAGAAAGCTGCAGGCTAACTCAGGTTGCCTTCGAAATGGGAGAACCTTGTGAAAACAGTCAGATATGATCTGTTCTTCCTGCCTGCAGCAGGAAGCCACATGCCATCCATGATATACCCCGCGTGATGCCTCACAGATACATACATCACTGGTGCAGCAGGAAAAGGAAAAAGGCAATGGAAGCAATGTGAATTAGAATATCAAAGCCACTGTTTGTTGAGGCTTGAATGCCTACTTATTATTCTTTTTTCCTTCCACACCGTCTGTGCGGTGCAGGAGAAAGAAGTGGGGGTGGCAGCACTCCCAAAGAGCCATGTCGTTGGCTCTCCACAGAGCTAGAGTGTTTCTTGAATACCAGTTCTGAGGGGATCCAAGCTGGAGCCAAGGCATGTCTGGAGGGGTGAGCAGAGATTTCTGTGCTTTGAAAAATCCTATCTCAGAGACATTGTTTATCTTCATGTCTTGGACCCACTTGGATCTGGTCTCTTGGTTCTGGAAGCACCAACCCTGCTCTTGTTTCTCTGCAGAAGCACCCACAGCAGAGAAGGAGGAGGAGGAGGAGGAGGAGGAGGAGGAGGAGGAGGAGGAGGAGGAAAACAGGTCTAGAGATCTGCCTGTGGCTACAGCTCTCCAGAGAGTCTGAGGTGATGGAGGCAGCAGAGGAGCACTGCCTGGGACAACTACTTCAGTTGGCCTAATGGTAGACTAGTGTTGCTCTTCCTCCTCTCCTTTCACTTGCCTATTCTGAGCTCAGTCCTCCATAGCAAAGGATAGAAATATGTCTTTTTGGACTACAGCTCCCAGACCCTTTTAAGTCAGCAGGGCAGTTGCTCTTCTAACTGCAATACTCTGAGAGTTGCAGTCAAAAAATGTAACTTTTCCAAACTCTGATCTGGAGCGAACATAGGTACTTTCCTTGGCAGGTAGCGCCTCTTTCTTACCCATAGAAAAAAATGTAGCAGAGGCTGGGTCATGGAAGCAGGCTGAGTTACATACTTGTTGGCCTTCTGCTCATTTGACCCAACATGCACCACTTATTCTCCTAGTGGTGGATGTGTTGTGGATGTCACTTTCTGAGCACTACAGCACGAAGGAGGGGTGGGATAGTACAGCAGCAGGCTTTCGCGATACAGGCCCCTTAACAACAGGTAGCACTAGACCACTGACTCCTAAACCAAGACGTTCTTGGACTAAAACTCCCAGTAGCCTTCACCACTAGCTGTGCTGGCCAGGATTTTGGGGAGTTGTCATCCAAGAACACCTGGAGACCTAAGGTTGGGGACCACTGCACTAGATGATTATGGACCTGCCGGATGCCTTACGATGCTGACATCAGGCCTTTGATAAAGAAAGCATGGGGAAGCAAGTGTGTGAAGCTCCTTTAAATTGGGGCAGGTCAGCAATTCGGAATATCTTCCCAAATCCTTGGGCCATCCATCCCTATAAATCATCTTTCCAGTCTGGAATCTCCTAAGCAAAGTTGCCATCCCCACTCCCATTTTCATTAGTAGTGTTTCATTCCTTTGTTTTCCAAAAATTCCAAGGAATACCACTCATTTAAATATTTCTTTTGAAGACTGTGGTTGGTTGGTTGCTTTAATTAAAGGCCTGATATGATACGCTTTTCTCGATGGCACAGGGGCGGAACACATTGCATGGAATGACCCAGTTCTTTGCAAAGTTTTGCCCCATTAAAGGGGGAGGGGGCAGAGAGAGTAATGATTAGTTTGAAAATAAATGTATATATTGCTGCTCTTGTTGTTTTGCTCTGCAGTTTTGTTGTGATCGCTTGTTTCTTTGATTCTTAAGCAGTGAAGGCGAATAAAGTCAACACTTTCATGTCAGAAGAAAAGAAGTATATTCAATAGGAAACCAAAATAGCAGCACCCAGCATCTTAGTATAAAAGCAAGAAAGAAGGAGACAAGTAAACAAATCTAGGAAAAATCAATCACATTAACAAAAGCAACACACAGTAAACACAGTAAGGTCCCAACCTTTAATCCTCTTCCTGACGTAGCTCTGGTCCCTCATTGTTCTATGCACACTGCACATTTCATTTCAAAAGTTGGATGTTCCCCTGAAAAGTTGATACAGAAGAACAGGGAAATAAAGACTGAAAAATCACATCCTTTATCTGTATTCTAAATAATAACATAGCTAGCTTGCTCCCATACTTTCAAGTTTCATACTTTTGTGTGCATGCTTTTCTTTACTGGTGCATTGTTCAGCTCTTTGCACAATGCATTTGGAAGGTTTTCCTTCAAATCATTGTCCCCCTAATACCCAAAGCGCAGACTGGGGAAGCTTTGTTGTAACTTATGAGACCCAGTGTGAACACTACTATATAAACTAAATAGAAAATGGCTTCTAGGTCACTTCCTCTGTCTTGCTGGCAAGTGCAAGTTTGCAGGTCTATGCTACAAACTATTATGGTTGTATCAAGAAGGTTGAGGGAGCAGCAGCCACAGCCCTGCTAGCCATTCTTCCTGTACCTGTAGAGTGGACCTTTCTACACTGCCTGCATCTTGCATCCCATATCCCGCAGGCCTGCTTCACAGAGTTGCCCTGGAAGATGATGTCCTCTCCTCAAAGTGGGCAAAAATATTCCACTGACCGTCAAAACAAACACAAGTCTTGCAGCACCTTAAAGACTAGCAAGGTTAAATTAGCATAAGCTTTAGTAGGCTGTTTTCCGCTTCTTCCAATTCTGATGCATCTTTAGAAATGGGTGACAGCAAAAGGATGGATGACTCACTAGATTTAGCAGGGTTAGTAACTATCCACCAGGGCGGATAAAAGCCAATGAGTTTTTAAAAATCAAATTGATTTAAATCATAATTCAGTTGAAAAAAATCCATTTTTAAAATTTATTTCATGATTTATATCAGATCCACCCTATTAACCACTAAAAAAAATCCCAAACCAAAGGCTGTTAATTTAACTTTTAAATGCAATGCATGGAATTTTCCTTGCATTTTTCATCACAGCATTTTAGGACCTTTGTTTCCCATCATTTTATATGTTCACTCATAATTATTTTAAAGGGGTGCCCTATTTGGCCATTTGGTAAACATGAGGAGTCACCACACTAAGAGAAGCATACTATCCCTGTCCCCTCCATCGTTGTTCTCAGCATTGAAAAATAACTGTCTGAGGAGAGAGAAGCCACTGTATCCATGTGGCCTTTCTACATGAGCTAGCATCCACATTTCTGGGATGAGGTGTTTTTTTTACTTGTTCCAAATAAGATTGCAGTAACCTTATTGAAATTAAAATGGCAACCTAACATAAACATAACTATTAAAAATGCCCCCAACTTAACTTTAACTGAACAGAAATTGTTAATCTCATAGACTGATAACCGTTAACCATTTTTGACTAACTTTTCCATCTCTGCCTATAGTTCAGGAAAACTTGTTAGCTTAAGGTACTATGAGAGTCTTTGCTGTTTTTGTTTCAACAAACTACAAACTAACATGGCTTTGGTTGTTGTGGGTTTTTCGGGCTCTTTGGCCATGTTCTGAAGGTTGTTCTTCCTGATGTTTTGCCAGCCTCTGTGGCCGGCATCTCCCCTCTGGGGAGGGAGGAAGCCAGGTTGGGGTCCAGGAGTCATTATGTTTTCCATAGCAAAATGTTTTGGACAGGCCTTTACCGCTATGGATCTACCATGACTGGCTCCTCAATTTTTCATTTGGCCAAACCAACCCACATCTGACACTCCAAAGCAATGGCTTACCCAAGGTTTGGGTAACAGACATCTTCCAGCGAAATTCCCCCATAGGAATCACTGTTTTGCGAATTGCTATAGCGATCGCAAAAACTCAATGTCTAGCGAAAAAACTGTCATGCAGGGTAACTGTCTAGCGAGGCACCACTGTATAGATGAGAATGACTTACCAAAGTTCACGCTGGAGATGAGATTTGAACTAGGGGCAGCTCGGCTCACAGCTTGGTTGCTCTCAACTAATATAATGTAGCATGCTTATAAGCTGGAAATTAGTTTTAGCTGTATTGTCTGTCTCGAAACGACATCAGCCAAAATTATTTTGCAAAACACTGTGCATAGAATGGAGCATTTTTCATAATTTGCTGCAACCAAAATGGAGCATTTTTCATAATTTGCTGCAGCCTAATTGCACAAGTTGAGGACTATGGGGCATGCAACAAAAAGCTGACAAACTGGCTTGTGTTGCTGGTGTTACTAATATTCCACAGTTGTATTATTCATTTGGATTCTAGCCATTGTGCCTCCTAGCATGAAGTGTTTAACTTAAAATGTCCTTGATATTAAACTTGTGTTCGTTTTCTTGCCACTGTCCCAGTTCATTTTGAATCTTTTATTAAATATGGTAAACCCTACAGTACATATGTACACATATATGACTTGAATTTAATCAATGCCTATTTTATGATGAATAAGTTTATTCCAGTTACAGTACCATGAAACGTTCCTCAAAAGTCTGTAAGATATTTTTCTACTCACCCAACAGTCTACTGACACTATCCAAAATAAGGATACTTATTTTGTTTCAAGTCGGAAGGAAGGCTCACTCTTTTATATTTTTCAGGTACTGTTCCTTTTGTTTTATGTGAAAGGGAGAACGTCTTTCTGGTTTCCCATTTGGGTTTTCTGGCATCTCAAAATCCCTAAAGAATCCTTAAAAGAGCTGGGGGGGGGGGCAAGGGAAGGCAACATTTGATCAATCTACAGTACTCCAAAAGCAGGCAATAATATAAGAGTAAGAAAAATCACCATCAGGCCTGTGCAGGCACTGGTTTCTCTTGATGGCCTACTGCTGAGCTGGCTGACCCTGAATTAACTGACACACACTGTTGGAGTCATGAACTTAGCAGGCTGATGGGCTTTGTGGTGATCACCAGATAATTAGGATAGCAAAGAGTCTCTAAGAGATAGCGGTTAAAGGAGGGAGTCAGCAACACACACAGGGATGTCTGCCAGCAGTGCTCCTGGTGGACGGCTAGTAGAAGAGGCAGTATAACACCGAATGGGTTCCCAATGAATTCTGCCAATGAATTCTGCCCTGCCCCCAGAGGAAGACTGTGCTTTTATTAACCTTACAAGCTCACAGATAGTGGACAGTATACAGATAGGTTACAGAGTTCAGATAGGACAATAGTTACATCATGCCATTATAATTGGCCTAAGGAAAGGCTCTATGCAAGCTCTCTAGCACCTATGAGAAAGAAGAAGAATGGTGGGCAGTCATGCCCTAGGAAGCAGCTGTGACATCATCCAGGAGGGCTTGCCCTCTACTGTAGATTAAGCCCGCAGTTTAGCAACCTTGGGAATGGCATCCCCAGAACACACAACATAATTGGAGGAGAAGAGGCCACAACTTTATTGATCACAGCAGCAGTCGTTCTGGCCACCACATCGGGAGACCCAAATGCCTCCTGATGCCATCCGTCGTCTCCTTGAAGGACCTCTGGGGTGGCGGTTCCCTTGGGAGGCCACACGGATGTAAGCCATTCCGTGGCTCCCCTGCCTAGGGTGGGGGCAAATCTCTTTTTCCCCCCCCCCGAGCTGGGGCAGATCCAGGCCCCCCACCAGATTCCCACAAAGGGATTTCTCTCCCACCCAGACATGCAGGTTGCCTCTTGCTATCCAACATCTGGTTGGATCCTTCCCAATATGATCTGGCGAACAGAGGCTCCCTGCCTCAGATCTCCCTTTTTAACCGTGCCAGCAGACTGGACTGAAAAAAACCTGTCTCTCAGGTCTGCCAGCAAGCAGCCCCACGTCCTTTCCCCTGTGCTGGGCAATTACCATAGGGGGTTATGTCGTTGGGACAACACAGGCCATCTGAGGCTCCTTTGCCACTCGCCATGTGGCAGCTGCCATCTTTTTTCCTGGCCACCACCATCAGGACCCAGCAGCCACTCCAGCCTCAATATAGACCGAGTAAGTCCATGTCCCAACCTTGTCACAGTACAAAAGGAAAAACACAAGACACACTGACTGCCTGGTAAACAGAGACAACCCCTCACCAAAGCAACCAATAACAACACAACACTAAGAAAGATGAGAGAGAAATGCCCCAAGATGTACCCAAGCAACAGCAAACACCATCCACACAGCCCACTTATACACTGGCACAGTCATAAAGTCCACACTCCAGCTCGCCCACCCCACAGATGGAAACAAAAGATTCCCCCAAACCCCCACCAAGATATACAGCTTTAACAGAATAAACAGCAAATTAACCAAATAACATTTTAAATCCATGAAACAGGGAACGCATACAAACAAAACAGCAATAAGAAAAATCACATATACACAGTCCCCTCTCCCAAACGAACATAAAACCAAGAAAGAAAATAAAGTGGGAAATACAGTAAAAGCCCCGCTTTCTGCCAGCATAACTAGAAAAATATGGAGAGATTTCTGTCCCCATCCCTGCCAATTGATGCCATCTCTTCTCTTCATTGAGTCCAGCAGGTTAGCAGCAGGAAGGCTAGGCATGATTTTTAAAAAAATCCAAGAAAGGAAAGGATTGAAAGAAAGAAAGAAAGAAAGAAAGAAAGAAAGAAAGAAAGAAAGAAAGAAAGAAAGAAAGAAAGAAAGAAAGAAAGAAAGAAAGAAAGAAAGAAAGAAAGAAAGAAAGAAAGAAAGAAAGAAAGAAAGAAAGAACTCCCAAGGAGGTACGCTGGCACAGACAGGCTGTCTTGTCGCAGCAAAAATGGTCCCAAGAAATGGAAAACATCTTCCCAAAACACAGGCAAAGAAGAGGAAAGGATCCAAGGTGGAGTCACAGAGGCAAGGAGGCAGGGATATAAGATCCATGGCACCAAGAGCTTAACACACAATTCCACAAGGAATGACTGAAGGAAAGAACACTGCTCACTGAGTTCCAGGCCGTTTTACAGGTTCAAAATTACTCCTTCTTTGGACCAGACTCTTTGATTGGCTGGCTGCTGACAGCGCTACTTACGCTACTGGATGAAAAACATATAAAGTGATATTGTTGTGTACCCCTCTTTCATAAAATGAATTATTCATTTAAAAAAGAGAGCCCCTTTCATGTTTAGAGTCTTTCATTTAAACACAAAAATGCTCGTTCCTAAACCTAAGCAGTGAACCTCAACAATTCACTGATGTGATGTACCCTGGCATTTGCTAAGTCAGATGTGTGTTTGTGAGAGTGTGCAGATGCACACGTGCCTCTCAGAGTTCTTCATCATTCCCAAAGCCACTTCTGTCAACAAACACGTCATAAGTCAGATAAATGCCTGGAAATTAGTCCCTAGAAGAAGGGTATATGTGGGAGGGCAATTTACCTAGAGTGCCTGCTGGGGAGACTGAAGAAAGTGAGTGGCAAAAAACAAAGAAAAAGAAGGAAGCAAAGACCTGAAGAATATAACCATATCCAACAACATCTCCTAGTTGAGTGCCTTCAAGTCCTAGGGCAAGCCAGTACAATTTGCTGTACAAGCCACTGAGGCATACCTTGGTCAGAGTCCCTTGGAGAAAGATCTTAGCTCACTGGCAGAGATGTGCTTTCCACAGCACAGTGTCCACAGTTCAATCTCTGGTAGGGCTAGGATAGTCCATTCTCAGGAACTCTGAACAATTGCTGCTCCTTAGCATAGCCAATAGAAAGTCAGATGGACTAGAAGCCTGTCCTATTATGAGTGAGCTTCCTGCACTCACAATCCACTCTTGGCTCTTTAATTATCCACATATCCAAAGTGAGGAAGGCAATAAAACCAAGAGGTGTACAGAGATCCTAAAACTTCATCATGAACTATAGCTTGAAAGCTTACCTATATGCTGTCTGTTCAATGGTCTACTATCTACTCAGGTTGGTACATTTTTTAGGACAAAATCATTTTGATAACTTCAAATTAGACAGAAAAAGGTCAAAGGGGAAAAATGTAGACTGCATACATTTTAATACTCCTTTTATCTGTTGATATTAGAGGTTTTTTACTTGCAGGCAGAGGTACTTTATTTTATGTGATTTTTTTAAGCCTCTGAAATATAAATGTATGAAAAGTACATAAGTAACTGGCAAAAATTCACATCAGTTTGAACGTGCAGGTGGTAACTCATAAGAGGAGTGAGACTTTAAAAAGGAAGTTGAGTTCCGAGCTAAATGCAAAATGGGTTCATTTTCTGTAGGTAAATTGCTGTACTTTAACACAGTTGTGTACATTCTGAGGAAGCTCCCACCAGATAATGACAGATGGTTCATTCTCTCTGCATTCAAACACTTCTAAGAAAATTACTGTAGGTTAGTGAACACATTCCATTCCAGTCTACTCAGTCCAGGTCAGCAAGCAAAGTAGAAACCTTCTCATTAAGCACCACTCTTCTATAAAACGTGTGTACCTAACAGCAGGAAACTTAAATGAGTGCACTATAATAAATGAGGTATGGATGGAAGGGACCCTGGATTGAGAATTTCTGCTTAGATGTGAGTGAGATTGTGATAACTCCACTTGCACCACTCCACGCTCCTTAGATGATGATGATGATGATGATGATGATGATGATGATGATGATGATGATGATGATGATGATGATGATAATAATAATAATAATAATAATAATAATAATAATAATAATAATAATAATAATAATAATAATAATAATAGCAGCTAATTAAATTTTGTCATTCCCTTTGTCTCTCAGTGAAAAGAGCAGGAAACAAATGGGGTTATTATTCTTCATACTTGCAGAGAGCCCAGATATTTCCTTGATACCAGATGCAAGTGATGGCACATGTACCAAAGCAAAATAAAAATATGTCATCAATAATCCATCCCTGCTTTTCAAACCACTATGTTGAAATGACTAAACACAAAAAGCGTCTCAGAGCAGAAGTCCAAGACCCAAGTTTTTGTTTTTCATTTTTAAATCTGCCAGAAATTCTGAGGAACAACTTCCCTCTTCTCGTTGTTATATTACATTATAAACAAAATTGTGTGCCTCTGGGGTGAAATGAATGGTCCAGCAAGCTGTCTGGTTACCTTTTATAGCCCTGCACTCCCATGCACTATTTGTCTCTGTTCCCAGTAGATCTAAGCTGGCCCCCTTGTTCAATGTCTGCCTACTGATTTTCCTACTTTTTTGCTTTAAGGTGCTATTATGTTGTTCTTTCACATACAAACCCTCTGTCAGACTCCTCCTCTTGGCCTCTCCCATTAAAAACATGCAAGAGATATTTCTTACCATTAGTCCAATCATACGTTTGCACTGAGGAAACATCAGCCACCCATCTGGAACCATTAATGATCCATTGTCTAATTCCAAACAGTGACTATCCAGCTTTACTTTATGACAGTTCCATAGTGATAGTGTCACACTAAATAATTCAGCAGCACATTCACAATAAATATCCAAGTGGAAGACCTATTGTGGCCTCAGACCTCAAATTAAGCCTGTTTTTACCTTCCAGTGACCAATCACAAAATGAATCATGCTAACTGTAAGATAAAGTACATTAGGGAGACTGCATGCTATGAAAAACAGACATGAACAGACCAATTTTATCACAAGCAAATATTATAACTTTGGTTCACTGACAAGGAAGTAAAATATTTTCAGTGCAATGTTAATAGACTCCACTGGCAGACAAGAAAAACCATTCTCTCTCATACACACAAACACACACACAACAGTGATCTATGCTCTACACTCAGTATCACACCTGTTCTTCTGCTGAGACAGACTAAGTGACATATTTGACTGAGGGCCTATCCAGAAGAGGATGTGTAGCTCAGATTCAAGTGGGTTGGAATGACCCCCATATGTTCAGAATCACTCAGTCCAATCATCTATAGCTGCTTTATTTGTTTCTTGTGTATAAGCCAGCTTCTTCTGAGTTGAGTTTCCAAATGACACATCTCCCACCTTCCTCCTTCCCCACTCCTGTTATCCCCTTTCTCCACTCTGTGTCCCCCCCCCTTGTTTCTTTTCTCCCTTTCTTCCCCTATTTGGGAGTGGAAGCTTCTAATTTTTTGTGAAGGAGGAGGTATGCTTGCCTACCTAACAAACTTTCCCCAGAGCTGTTAACTCTTTTTTATCTTGAAAGATAAAACATCCTTGAACCTGCCAGGTATATTGATCCTGCCAGGCATCAAGCAGAGGGTGAGAGGCAATAAACCCTCCTGCCTTCTTCCTTCCAGTCTTCTCCTTGTTGGGGAGACCAGCCCCATAGCTGACATCATAGATGATTTTGGAGGCACTCTAACTGTACACACCCCCACAGAATCCAGGATGATTTGAGTCAAGGAACCAGATGGAGATAACAAATCTGAAATCAACTCTACTTCAAAATGCACCTCAATTCCCAAGTTGAGGGAGGGGGGGAATCCCAAAACAGAAGGAAAGGAGGGAGGGATTTATTCAAATCTGATGTAACATCAATGGGTTTGCTTAACTAATCCAGATCAGTGGGCTCCCTCTTAGACAGTGATTTCAAGAGTGTGTGGTTAATCTCTGAAACCCATCACAGGAGTCTTCCTGGCTATCTATTTTTGGCGAAGGTAGGGCTCTCTTTTTTTCAATGTGTACCCTGCATAATTAACTTGTAAACCACCCAAAGAGTGCTTCAAGCGATGTAGGGCGGTATATAACCAGCACGCTTTTTCTTACATAGGACTGTAATTTGACAACAGCAATTTTTTTCACAGTTAGACCAATGAATGGATAATGGATTGGGGTTTTTAAATGCAGTCTAAGGCCACGTAGTAGTCATGTGGTTTTTGTGTCTGTGTGCATCCTCTTTCTAGGCACCCCACCCCTGCAAAAATGGGTGTGGTTTCAAGGACCAAGCTAGTTGTTTAGGTTACAAAAAATACTTAGAACATAAATTCTAATCCAAAAAGTTGGACTGTTTAACTCTTCCCACACCCATACCTACCAGCTGCTTCTTGATCTAAATCATACTTTCAAAATAGCTATTCACTCTGAAGTGAAGGAGGAAAACCTACAAGCTCCATTAACATACAGTGGTGCCTTGACTTAAGAACTTAATCCGTATTGGAATGGTGGCTCAAAGTCAAAACTTTCTTAAGTCAAAGCAGCATTTCCCATAGGAATGCATTGGAAACCGATTAATCCGTTCCGGCTGTTTTTTGTCCTTATGTCAAGGCATGGTTCTTAAGTCAATCCGTACTCTACCACTAGGGGGAGAATTGTTTTCTTTTTTCTTCTTTTGACCTAAGATGAACTTAGGGCAAAAAATAAGGGCAGGAAAGTGTTTTTTTCATCCATAAGTCAAGACACTGTTCATAACTCAAAGCAATATTTCACATCCAGAGCTGTTCGTAACTCAAAACGTTTGTAGGTCAGGGCGTTCGTAAGTCAAGGCACCACTGTACAGTACTTGTATATTACCTTTGTGGGTTAAATAGCAGCTTTGGAGGATAATCTTAAATGGAAACATGACAAAGAAAAAAAATTAAACTACTTTCTTACATTGTCAGTGTCTACCCTGACTGCAGTTCCCTGTCCCCGTCCCCATTATTCTACAAAGCTACTTTGGACTAAGTGGGAGATAAAAATCATGGATCTTCCAGCCTCTTATCTAGCTTGACCCTCATTTTCTTTCCTTTCCACATACCGAAACTCTAGACACTTTAATTAAGATAAATTGTGTTCTGCTTTCAACCCAGCCTACTCTTATTTTCCCTTGTTAGTTCCTTCGCTGAATCCGATTACCCTTGTTCTTTCATCCCATTACCTTTGACAAGTGGCAAAAAACTGTTTTATTTCCTTCAAATGTGTCATTGATTATTCCACACTATTAATATAGTTACAGAAATTTGAACATCTAGACACATTCAGCATTTATCCAATACACCTCAGATGTACAGAGCTGCAATAAAGATGTCTTATATTAGCACTTTTAATTTATTAACACTTGTTTCCAAAACATTTTACTTCAATGTATATATTTATTCAATAACCTATATTGGCAAATGAAAATGGTTAAAATTCGCTTTACTAAGGAGCAATCCAAAATAACACCATTAGTATAAACAAGTAAATCACAGACAAGCAACAAAATAGTAAACTTGGAAAACAGAGAATTGAATATATTTTTGCTGCCTGCTGAATTGTGTGCTGAATCTAAAGACATCTATGGAGAGGGAGACTAATAATATATTTTACTTTAATTTAGGATCTCACAATGCCAGCTTGCTTTCTTGAAAAATTAAACAGGCTGTGGCTGGTCCGATTTCTCTCTCCTTTCATTTCATTACATTTTCTAAAGCTATTTACACTCTAGGTATGTTTTTTGCAATTATATCAAAACCTTGGAGATGTCCATTACAGCTATCTTTTCTAGATTCTATCCAGGCCTCTTAGATGCTGTATGCAATGCTCAGTTTTGGACCTTCCATGTCTTGGCCCCATCTTTAAACTAAACTTGAAAAACACAATCCATTTTTGTGTGTTCTGGACCATATATGCTCACCTTCCTCTCTTGGGTTTATCTCCTTCACCCTCTTTTCCCTGTAATGTTCCTGCATTAACCCTGGGGTAGATCCAGCAAAGATCCTGAAGCTGAGGCTCCAACACTTTGGCCATCTCATGAGAAGAGAAGACTCCCTGGAAAAGACCCTGATGTTGGGAAAGAGTGAGGGCAAGAGGAGAAGGGGACAACAGAGAACAAGATGGTTGGACAGTGGCATCGAAGCTACCAAAATGAATTTGACCAAACTCCGGGAGGCAGTGGAAGACAAGAGGGCCTGATGTGCTCTGGTCCATGGGGTCACGAAGAGTCAGACATGACTTAACAACTAAACAACAACAACAAAGATTGAGCAATTGTGTTGCAGTGAGTGGCTTGATCTGACCAATGGAAACTAATGGCAACCAATAGCAGTGGATATCACCTACTATTAAACCCTCAGGGTTTAATAACTCACCAGTGGAAGATGGGGTGGAGGGGCATTCTGAAGGTTCTCATTAAGACTAGCTTCTCTCTACTTTTCTTAGATACCAGTTCTTCTGTCTCTGCACTTTGAGCAGCATGAACTGTGCCACAGCTGAAATATTTAATCAGATCCCAGCGTCTAAGTCTTTTGATTGTTGCCCCCATTACAAATGGCTATTTGTTGCCTGAAAAAGTTCAAAACGCACTTCATAGCTTCCCACAGACTGTCTGAGCCAAAGAAAATAAATCCCTGTTGTGTTCTCAATCAGTCACTCAGATTGTACAAGGCTGCTTGAAGAATTTCCAGTGTGAAGTCGTGAAATGGAGAAATATAATACAGAGGCTAATTTTGCTCCCAGACAAGGGCCATTGTTGGTGACTATTCAACAATGAAAGCCCCCAAAGTGAGAGTAGGCAGAGAAAGAGTTCAAGATTTGCATGACATCAGTAACGACTAAAGACACATCCACTAGTATGAAAGAGAGAAATTACGTTCTTGATTTCTTTCACCAGTATTGCTGTAGTTCATGTGCACGCACTCTGGAATTAAGCATTTTAATGTTTACATAATGTTGATAGGACAAATGCATGAGTCTAATACAGGCTACTGTTCTTAGTTCAAAAGATGCTCTGTGCAGAATTCCAGTGTGCTATGCTGATTCTTCTCCTGTTCCTTTCCCTACCGGGGGGGGGGGGGCACTGGAACACATACATACAGGACCACTCTTCTCTGTTCACTTCTTGGAACAGGAATTTAAACTTCAGAAAATGAGCAGCCTTTCTGACTTCCTGTCTGGCCCCCAGACAGTTTTGAACATCAAAACCATTTATAACTTATTGTTGATAGCTATAAATCAAGTTGATCAGTTGTTTATCTTTAACATACCGCAAAAAACCTCTTTAGTATTTGTGAAAATTAACAAGATTAAAATAAAAACAAAATCATAACATCACTGTTTCATTTTATTTTTAAGAAAAGTTGGTTCGGCCCCCGAACACAGTTCAGATTTTTCATGTGGCCCCCTATAGAAATTAATTGCCCACCCCTGCCCTAGAGAGTAAGAATGGGATGGGCAAGAACACAGCTGCTCCCTATATGGTCAACCTTGGGAACAGGTCAAAAATTCCTATAAGGCTCTGAAGTGACCAGCTATTCTCATTCTTAGCACTCAAGGGTGGGCGAGCAGGCTGTGCGATCAACAGCAGAAGAGAGGCCAAAGAAGGGAGGCTCAGCCTTTAGAAGGCTGGCTTGCTCGGCCCCTTCATCAGCGCTGACATCATCAGCCTGCGCTTGCCATTTCCGAGTGGGCAGGCAAAGGGTCTCGGCTTTAGCAGCTCCACACCTCGCGGAGCAGTCTTTCTCTGGGTGATCAGTTGTTACTTTCTGCAAAAGGATTGGGGGAGAGCATGTCTGTGGGTGGTGTTGTGGTGATGTAGGAAGTTAGAGTGAGATGTTTAGGGACCTCAAGTACACCCAACCACCAGCATGTCCCAAGTTATCCTTGTCTGTTTGTTTTTAAATAAATGAGTATCATACTGAGTCACTGCACTGATACACCAGTTTAGCACTAGATCACCTCCACATCAATCAATCAATCAATCAATCAATCAATCAATCAATCAATCAATCAATCAATCAATCAGTCAGTCAGTCAGTCAGTCAGTCTGTCTGTCTGTCTGTCTGTCTGTCTGTCTGTCTGTCTGTCTGTCTATCTATCTATCTATCTATCTATCTATCTATGAATGAATGAAATAGAAATAACAACAAAATAGAGAAGACTGCATATATTTCTGTGGTGTGTCCTTCTGTTTATGGTATATAGAACTTTGGGAAACTGGTCTTTTTTCTAACCCTGTGCAACCCTTTAAAAACCAAGTGGCTTGGCAGCGACCATAAAAGGATCAGGAAAGGTGGAAACAGAAGAAGGAAGGAAGGAAAGGGAGCTGCATGGACTGTAATATGAATCACATCACACTGAGTGTGAACACTAAACTCCCGAATCAGTCCGCAGCCCCTTGTGATCACCGACTGCAAATTCAGCCTTAATACAGCCTGTAAATCAGATCACATCAACATGTAGTCACAGCCTAACTTAAGATGACCATTTGATTTCATGCTTCATCCTAGAAATCTTGGTTGGGCATTTCAAAATAATACTTTTCTCATTTCAAAACCAGCCTAAAACAAAGTAATGTTGTGTAAAACAAGACTAATAGACTTCCTTCCACTAAACTATGGATAAATGGAAAAATATATTAAGAATAGAAACTTTTTATATTTCTAAATCATGTGGAGAGGAGCAATAAGAAAAGGCTATGAGAATTCAATGTATATTTTCTCCTCACTTCTGTATTAAACTCAAACTCTACAGGGAATAATAGCTGGAAGTGCTCTGCTAACCCAGACTATTTTGTATTACTGTTCCTTTCAATTCCTTGTTTCATGTGTCTTCATCTTACAATCCATTATTACATGAGATCTTGCTTTCGCTGAAAACAGCCTCAGATAACAAATGGACCTAGTGCTGTGGAAGTCAATTCCAGATGGAAAGAGTCCATTCTTTTTATTTAGCCCTAACCAGTACTTTTTTTGCCTCCTGAAGAAACAGTGGCTGGACAACAGGGTATAGAAGGACAAACTGCTACTCTTTGCAGTCTGAAATTCAAGTGAAACCCATATTAAATTGGCTGTGCTCTCTACTCCTATGCAGTACTGTACTAGCAATGATAGATCAAAATGTTTCCCCACTAAGAAATAGAGACATGAGACATAAATGCTGAGGTAAAAGTGCCACCATTTTATTGACTCCTCAGCTTCCCCTGACCTACAGTGGAGACACCTAGTAGTGCATAACCTATGTCAAGGAGCAGGGTTCAATCTTGTTCTCCTCTCCCAACAAACCAGGGTAAACCCCTGTCCTCTTGCCCTGCTGTAAATTTCAGCCTAGTGCTAGGTAGCAATACCTGGGGAGGCTTTCCTGGGTCCATTTCCAACACAAATCGACATACTGTAGAAGTGGATACCAAATATAAGGTTTCTGGAAAGGTAGCTTATTGTCCAGGCAGCTACCAAGCAGAACCACTCCAAGTGAGGATCTCCCCACCACCCCCTTGGGTGCTGACATGGTCTTTTAATTCCCATTTAGTTAAGCCGAGGAAGCAGTGCCTCCTTATCTAAAAGAAAACAGTTTATAATCTGCTAAAAATTACTTCTAAGCAGACTCCAACAAAGTCAGACACTCAATTGTAAAGCAGCTTTTCCCCTTCTGTATTATTTCCTGTTCCTGTTCACATGTGTGGCTTGCTACCTATGACAAAACACCTTGCCTTTCTTCCCCAACTATATGACTCCTAATGAAATGGCTCCTATCTGCTTCCACTACATCAATCAGGAAACCAGGCCAAAAATGTCTTAAGTTCCCCAAAGCAACCAGACAACCTCACGGTGGATACACAGGGCAGGTGGGTGATAGGAATACAACAGAAATTAAGACTTCTGTTAAAGCCACACTACGTTGTGGTGGGGCAAGGCTTTGAGATGGTGCTATCCCCATCCCCACTGTGGGTAACTCAGCACTGCTAGTTCTGCTGTTAGGTCCTGCCTCCTTCCTCAAGGGAGGCAAAAAGCTTTTCTCCCCCCATCGAGCTGCTGAGAGCAGTGTCACTCCAGAGGCATGCAATTTAATTTAACTTCATTGTTCTACAGAAAGTTATCTACAGGACATGACACACTATAACAGCTCTCTCCTCATCTTGCAAAATGCTCCAAACCGTTCTTTCTTGGTTATGAAACAAGAGATTCCTCTTTATTCAGAAAAAAACTACTGGATTAGTCAGTCTTTGGAATTTTTGCCTTCTACTAGAGAACTGTTGTACAGGAGGCAGCAACAAAAACCATCCCAAAGAAAAGGAAATGCAAGAAAGCAAAGTGGCTGTCCAGTGAGGCCTTACAAATAGCAGAGAAGAGAAAGGGAAACAAAATGCAAGGGAGATAGGGAAGGTTACAGAAAATTGAATGCAGACTTCTAAAGAACAGCAAGGAGAGACAATAGGGCCTTCTTAAATGAACAGTGCAAAGAAATAGAGGAAAATAATAGAAAGGGAAAAACCAGAGATCTGTTCAGGAAAATTGGAGATATTAGAGGAACATTTTGTGCAAAGATGGACATGATAAAGGACAAAAATGGTAGGGACCTAACAGAAGCAGAAGACATCAAGAAGAGGTGGCAAGAATACACAGAGGAATTATATCAGAAAGATCTGGATATCCCGGACAACCCAGATAGTGTGGTTGCTGACCTTGAGCCAGACATCCTGGAGAGTGAAGTGAAGTGGGCCTTAGAAAGCCTGGCTAACAACAAGGCCAGTGGAGGTGATGGCATTCCACTTGAACTATTTAAAATCTTAAAATATGACACTGTTAAGGTCAATATGCCAGCAAGTTTGGAAAACCCAGCAGTGGCCAAAGGATTGGAAAAGATCAGTCTACATCCCAATCCCAAAGAAGCGCAATGCCAAAGAATGCTCCAACTACTGTACAATTGTACTCATTTCACACGCTAGCAAGGTTATGCTCAAAATCCTCCAAGGCAGGCTTCAGCAGTATGTGGACCGGGAACCCCCAGAAGTACAAGCTGGATTTTGAAGGGGCAGAGGAACTAGGGACTGAATTGATAACATACACTGGATTATGGAGAAAGCCAGAGAGTTCCAGAAAAACATCTACTTCTGCTTTATTGACTATGCAAAAGCCTTTAACTACATGGACCACAGCAAACTATGACAAATTCTTAAAGAAATGGGAGTGCCTGACCACCTTATCTATCGCATGAGAAATCTATATGTGGGACAGGAAGCAACAGTTAGAACTGGATATGGAACTACTGATTGGTTCAAAATTGGGAAAGGAGTACGACAAGGCTGTATATTGTCTCCCTGTTTATTTAACTTATATGCAGAATACATCATGTGAAAGGCAGGACTGGATGAATCTCAAACTAGAATTAAGATTGCCAGAAGAAATATCAACAACCTCCGATATGCAGATGATACCACTCTGATGGCAGAAAGTGAGGAGGAATTAAAGAACCTCTTAGTGAGGGTGAAAGAGGAGAGCGCAAAAAAATAGTCTGAAGCTAAACATCAAAAAAATTAAGATGATGGCCACTGGTCCCATCTCCTCTTGGCAAATAGAAGGGGAAGATATGGAGGCAGTGACAGATATTACTTCTTGAGCTCCATGATCAATGCAGATGGTGACAGCAGCCACGAAATTAAGAGATGCCTGCTTCTTGGGAGGAAAGCGATGACAAAGCTAGACAGCATCTTAAAAAGCAGAGACATCACCTTGCTGACAAAGTCCCGCGTAGTCAAAGCTATGGTTTTTCCAGTAGTGATGTATGGAAGTGAGAGCTGGACCATAAAGAGGGCTGACCGCCGAAGAATTGATGCTTTTGAATTGTGGTGCTGTAGGGGACTCTTGAGAGTCCCCTGGACTGCAAGGAGGTCAAGCCTATCCATTTTTAAGGAAATCAACCCTGATTGCTCACTGGAAGGACAGATCCTGATGCTGAGGCTCCAATACTTTGGCCATCTCATGAGAAGAGAAGACTCCCTGGAAAAGACCCTGATGTTGGGAAAATGTGAAGGCAAGAGGAGAAGGGGACGACAGAGGACAAGATGTTTGGAAAGTGTCATCAAAGCTACCAACGTGAATTGCCCAAATTCCGGGAAGCAGAAGACAGGAGGTCCTGGCATGCTCTGGTCCATGGGGTCATGAAGAGTGGGACATGACTTAAAGGCTCAACAACAACAACAACAACAACAACAACAACAACAACAACAACAACAAGGATATCATGCTTGCTGCCCACCTCCCCACTCACTGCAGCCACACACACACCTCTAGTAAGACAATTGGGGAGAACATATTCTCCCATACTACAATCATTGCTCAATTGCAGCATTGCAGTAGAAAGACATCAAACAAGCATGTTTTTTTGCATGCTGTAGACATATCCTGAGAATATTCATAGTACTTTATTCCACTAATAGAGAGTATTCAACACAGTAGTCATCGATGTTACAAAGGAGTCAGCAGCTCTTGAAAAAGCAGGAACTGTTTCACCTGTCAAGATTTTGCCTTACATTCCATTTTGAAGCTGCAGAGGAAATACTGTAGCAGGATGAAGTCGCACTAGCAGAAAAAAAAGACTCCACAGGATTACACCTGTCCAAGTTTTTTTTTAACAAGGGGATGACAAAAAGGAAAAGGGGAATTGAGGTTAATAGGGAAGAGGAGAAACAATAACATGCTAACGTCCATTCTATACCTATAGCCATATCAAAAAATTCCAAATTATTCTTTTTACTATTTTCTGCCTTCCAGGTTTAAGTTCTCATTTCAATATATGCTCTTCATACGCTGCCTGTTGATTCAGTCCATTTGTAGAATAAGTCCCATCTTTCTGTTGCCTTTTGTAAAGGACAGTCCTTCATCACTTCTGATAAAATGTCCATTTCTGCTGTTTCCCGTATCTTCTCTATAAGGTCTTCTTGTTTCGGTACCGTCGGACTTTTCCAATTTTTGGCATAGAGAATTCTGGCTGCAGTAACTATGTATATAACTATATATTCTTTTGTCTTATCTATGTTATCAGGTATCATACTCAATAAAAACAGTTCTGGGGTTAATGGCACCTTACAAAGCAATATTTGTTGCAACACAGCATGTACTCTTTTCCAATACTGTTTCGCTACTCTACATGACCACCACATGTGATAACAGTTTCCCACTTGTGCTTCACATTTCCAACACACATTTGATACATCTGTATACATCTTCGACAGTTTTTCTGGAGTCATATGCCACCTATAAAACATCTTATATATATTCTCCTTAAAATTAACCGATCTTCTGAGCTTTATATTATTTTGCCATATTTTCAACCATTGATCAATATCAATATTATGCCCTATGTTTTGTGCCCACTTAATCATACATTCTTTAACCATTTCATCTTGCATTTTAATTTCTAACAAATAGTTATACATTTTCTTAACATTTTCTTTATCTTTTGAACCTAATAAAAGCTTATCAAACATCGTTTGTTCTGAGTAGAAACCTTCTATTTTGTCTTTTGTATATCTAGATTTCACCTGTGCTCTGGACCACCAGTCTATACAGATATTCTGTGTCTCTAGCTCTTCTTTAGACCTTAGTTCACCATCCTTTTTTAAAGAAATCTTGGTATCTTAAAAGTTTTGCTTTTGTCATGAGATTAGGTTGTGTAAAGGCTTCTATAGGTGACACTCATGCAGGTGTTCTGTGATAAATTTGTTGTATAATCTTTCTCCACATTCCCAATAAAGCTCTTCTTATCACATGTAAATTAAAATGTTTTTGCTCTTTATCCTTTTTATACCATAGATAAGCGTGCCAGCCTTATTGTAAATCATGTCCTTCCAAGTTAAGCAATCTATCATTTTCCAAAGTTATCCATTTTTTTATCCAATCTAAAATACAGGATCTACAGTATAATACAGAACCCAATCTGGAAGACCAAAGCCAGCCCTCTGTTTAGCATCTTGCATTGCCTTGATTTTAATTCTTGGTTTTTTACCTTGCCATATAAATCTCATGATTATCTTATTAAGTTCTTGGGAAAGGGACTGTTTTAATATGATAGGAACTGTCTGAAATAAGAATAGGATTTTTGGCAAGACACTCATTTTAATCGTCGCAATCCTTCCCAACAACGATAATTGTAATTTATCCCATTTCTCCAAATTGTTCTGTATCTCCTTCATCAATTTCATGTAATTATCTTTAAATAGTGTTCTCATCTTCTTTGTAATTTGGATCCCTAAATATCGAATTCTCTTTTCCTCTTGGAAATTCGTCTTCTCTATTAACTTCTGCCGTTCTTGTTCTCTTATGTTTTTAGTAAGTATTTTTGTTTTCTTTTGGTTTATTCTCATTCCTGCCATATCACCAAAGTTTTTTAACATTGCCATCAGGTCTTCTATTGAATGCACTGGATCTTCAGGATTACACCTGTCCAAGTCTAAAGCCATTAACTACACAAATGTTTCTAATTTCACAGTGAATGTGTTACTGCTTCATAACATCACAAAGGATGAGCTGATGAAATACCATGCAGAAAAAACATGTTCTGGCACACTCACAAACAGAAAATAAAAATGTCATAGATTTGTAAAACATCATTTAGTGTGATCAACATGCTAACTTCCACTGTCCAGTTGAATTTTTTTTTATCATCCCCATGTGGAGACAAGCACTACAGGTAAATGCTAAATGATCTTGCATGCTTCCAATGTCACATTGACCTTTTTGCCCCAGAAGGCAAGAGATGATTCAGTGTTTTCTGTGAGACACTTCTCAAAACTGTTGCATGACTGTACGTGACTGTGTTAGCATGCAGCAGTAACTCTTTAGAGATGAGGGCAAGGCAGTGTATTGGAGTACATTGCCAAATGTTCCTGAATAACTAAACAAACCATCAAAATGCCATCCATAATCTGTCATAAAGTCTGAATCCCGCAGTCTAACTTTTGTCCCTGACAGACCAAAGAAATAATCTACAGTGGTTTTGTTTTATTTTTCGGACTTGTTGATGGAAACACAGGCCAACCTGGTACTTTTTTTTTTTTCTGTCAATGGCTTGACCAGGTAATTATACTCTCACCCAATATTTTTCCCTTTCTGTCTTCTGTTCAGACTTATTGCAAAGTTCAAGTCAGCATGGAAGGAGGAGGGATGCAATAAATATGTTTTAAAAGCCATAGTACAAAACCAGCACAAGAGGCAATACGTCATTAAGGCTGATGCTTCTTATTTACTTCCCAAACTAGCTGAAACGATATGCATCTAAAAATGTCAAGACACTCTAGCAAAGGTTCATGCTGCGTAATTATTACCACTTATCTGGGTATTTGTCATTTACCCATTTCAAAAGGTAAGCCCACAGCCCACGTCAGATTGCAAAAGATCTGTGTTAACCCTGCCATCACTGATCTAATGATTTGTGGTAGAAACAAAACTGGTGGTAAAACCTTCCTTTTAGAACTATTTCTGAAGGAGTTGTGCCATCTTGTCTGTTTCATGCCCTCCAAATTAAACTTCTTAGGAATAAGTTCATATATATATTTTCTCCCCAAAAGTCCTGTTAAGCATAACATGCACCCATACTTTGGCCTCCCAGCCCCCTACCCCATAGTAGTAGAGCTGAAGAAGGCATTTATTTTTATAAATCGCATAATTTTTCAGTCATTGTGACCAGCAGCTAGGAGATTCTGGAGGTTTTCGCAAAAAAAACCTAACTTCTCCCATTTTAGGCTGTTTTGTTGAACTAGATTTCATAGGATCAGACAGCAGCAGCGTCTAGTGTTAGGTTGGTAGGGTAGATAACCCTTTCATATCACAGCATGGATGAACAGGCCATTTTAGAAGACATAAGGATCAGTTAATTTTTTTAATCTCTAGAAAACATAGACATGCAGGCTCCGAGTAAGCTAAAGGGAGAGAATGTTGTAACTCCAAGCTTTCAATATGGAGACAGAACCATCAGTTCCTTGCCCTCTGCAGTGAGAAATATGTCAAAAGAACCACGGAGTGTAAGCAGAACATGTAGGTGATGCTCTTGGTTCCTCCTGAAAAGCTGGCAGGGGAGGAAATGGGAGGGGGGACAAAGTATGATCCTCCAAATGTTGGGTTGTAACTCCTGTCAGCTATAGTGAGCATAGGCCATGGTGAGAAATTATGGGCATTGGCAGTGTAAGAGCATATGTAGGGCTGCCATCTGTCCACTTCTGATCTAGATGTTTCACCCACGTCTGCCATCCTGACTTCAGTATTCCTTCTTAGTTTAAATTACTCCCTACAGAAACAGAACAAAACCACAAATTGATTGAAAGCTCTGCCTCTGGTGTCCCACTAAGTGTGGGTGCAGTGGCAGATAAAAGGAACTAAGAGGCAGCCTATCAACTTAGGTAGGAAAGTGGGGAATACTACTCAAACTCACTATAGTATCTAGGAAGGTCCACCTTACGGGGCAGCACTTGTATGGGTGCACAGAGACCATGAGGAAAAAGTGATGTTCTGTGGCATCTAGTTCTCTGCCTTTAATTGTAGTCCCTCTCTGAATTGTTTGGTTATCCAATATATATTGGCTATATCACTACTACTATTCTATTCTATATATAATATAGAATATATACTGTATTACTATTCTATAAATATATGTATAATTACTTATCTACAGGGCTAGAAAAATGCACTCGTCCACTCAACTTTGACGGGTGAAAAATACTGCTCAATGAGCCCCCTTCCTGCCTGCCTCCTTCCCCTCCAACTCTCTCTCTCTCTCTCTCTCTCTCTCTCTCTCTAATCCTGCAGTCCTCACCTCCATCCTCACATTGAAAAAGGAAAACTGCTATCTTCTCATGATATAGCTCTGCAGGAGAAGGTAAAGTAGCCCCATGCTGGAGAATATGGAGATTCCCTGCTCCCAATTTCAACCGAACGAGGACACATCCTGGGGTGGGAGGGAACCATGGCTCCTTAAGAGGCTGGGCGCTTTTGCTTTCAGTTTTATTTTTGCTGGAGACATTCAAAAGAAAGGCATTCAAAATACAAGCTTCATGACCCCACAAGCACGCAGGTAACAAACAAAGCAACCCAAATCTGAGGGTATAAATCAGTGATTCCCAGTCCCAATAAATTGTAAGGCTATAGTCCGGTCGTGCTGACTGGTGAAATTTTTGACTGACTGGTGAGCCATTCTAAACATTTTCAAGCCCTGCTTACCTATTTGCACTACTTGTGTTGCTACTATTCACTGTGTCTAACTTCCACCATTAAACACACACACACACACACACACACACACACACACACACACACACACACACACACACACACACACACACACACACACACACACACACACTTCCTGCTGGCAAATCAATAACAGAAAAAGTACCCATCATTTGCCCACTCAGCTCTGCTGTTTGTCAAACCTATTAGGAAAAGGAAAAAAAAAACAAGAAAAGACTGTGTCATTTACAGCACTTTTCATTTGTGTTGCCCTAAACACTACCAGCTGGATTGAGATTGCTTTTTCATCGTTCACAAGGGACATTTACAGCTGTCAGATCTAAGCTGGCCTTAAAAACCATTTCTCAGAGCAAGATTTATTTGAGGGCTAGCATCTGGTGATAAATGCTGGAAGAACAGAAATACGCCCTGTATATTGGATGGCTTGACCTCCTCCCCTTTTGTTAATCTTCATATTTTCCCTCATAACTCAAAGCCATAAACTGCAGCTAATGCTTTTCACTGTGGACCCCTCCCCCATTATTACAAATGATGTTCCCCTTAACTAGTCACATGACAAAAAGTAATTCATTAAAATAAATATAGCATTGCCAGTGAATAGTTGAAATATCTTTCCCTTTCTTCCTACAATGTAAGCAAAATAATATTCCTCAGCCACCTTTCAATCACCAGGACCCACAAAGTAATGTACAAAAAATATTTTTAATTTTTTAAAACAGATTTAAATAATTTAAAAACCAGTGACTGAAATCCAGCAGTCAATCACAACTAGAATATGCTCATTGAATGGATGGAATTTTAAAAGGCCTTGGCTCAAAAAAAATCTCCACTGAATCAATGGGCCTCCTCTAGTTGCAACATACTACTGGATTTCAGCCAATAAAGCTAAAGGACAAATGGAGTACTGCAGAAATTCAATCAGGACAGAGGCAGCCTGACCATCTTTGGTAAAACATCTTATAATAGAGATGCTGCCAGGACTAGGGAATTTGACTTGTGTGGCTATGATTTCAATGTTGCTGTCAATTGCTAGGAAAGCTATATCTGTTCATTTTTGCTCACCCACTCACTCTCTTTATTCTTGTTCCTCAAAGATATGCAGGACCAGTCTTCCCACAGGAGACCACGCTATCTGATACCATTGCCCAGTAATAAGGATGGAGAGAAAAAACAGAATTACACCTGCCTAGCTCTGGCTTGGATGAACTCCACTTCTCCATACAGTTTTGTGTGTTGACAGTCAAGCTGCAACTTACAGTATTTTAAAACATCCAGTGTTAAGTTTGCTTAGTCCTTACCCTTTGGGTGCTGTTGGACAGAAAGCCCTAGCTTGTGTACTCAACAAACTAGGCTCTGGGGACTTTTTAACCTAGTATGAAATTTACATTTGTTCTCTTGTTTTGCTGGTACAAAGGTCCATATTTTTCTGCTCCAAATGTGCTACCAAAGACAGCTAGCAGATCTTGGATGAGCCAAGCTAAGCTTTTGTCTTGAGACGGAAAGCCTGCAAACTGATACTGCTGAGACTACTGTCTCATATAGAATCTCAAGCTGTGTTTTGCCTTCTTGGCTGTCTGATTGCAGAAGCCATGGTCATCACATCTTCTTCAGTTTCGGGACCTTCTGCATGAATCCCAAGTTTTATACCACTTTTGCCTAATAACGAGGAGGTCTGGAGAACTTTTTGCAACCTTCTTGTGATACAATGAGTGGTATGGCCTAACCCAGAACTTGGCATTTATGAATGGATCATACAGCGTTTCTAAAACCAACCCCTAATGTGAAAGACACAGACTTCCAGGACGGTGGAGACAGAGGGAGGAAAAAAAAAAATCTCTTCTGGCTATTGACAGTAATCAGACAAGATGTGACCAGGTGGCCAAACAAGTGGGCTGTGATTTTTTACTATAAGTGTTATTATTGCCAGCAACCTTTCTTTGCTCAACAGTTGCTTTGTAGCTGTTGGGCAGAGCGGGTGGGCAATGCACTAGCACCTTCTGTACTTCCTAGAGACCACACCCTATCCCGGTGTTCACATTTCTCCTCTCAATCACCCATCCATCTTTACAATATCAATCTCCACTCATCCTGGTATACATTTGGCTGAAATCCTGTTGCTTAGTGCAGTGGTTCTTAACCTTTGTTACTCGGATGCTTTTGAACTGCAACTCCCAGAAACCCCAGTCAGGACAGCTGGTGGTGAAGGCTTCTGGGAGTTGCAATCCAAAACTCCTGAGTAACCCAAGGTTAAGAACCAGTGGCTTAGTGTACCAAGTTGCATTAGCCCATTGAATCAATGGAACTTATGAAGGAGTTGACTCACCAAGTTGCCACTGATTTAATGAGCCCATGCTAGTTGCAACTTACTGTGTGTTGAGCAATAGGATTTCAGCCATTATCTTCTAGAGAGATAAATGAGATTTCTCTCTCCTTTCTCATCCAGGTGTTCTTTCTTGCCTATAATCCAGCCACATCCAGGTCACCGTTCCCTCCCCCTATTCTCTTCCTATTCCTTTTGCTCTTTCTCTGCTGTCCTCCACTTCTTTCTCCTGCCCTGTTCTTACATTCTTTTCTTCTCCATCCCAATGCTCATTCAGCCTTTCCATCTGCTGAGTCTCTTACCCTCCTCTTATAAGCAGCAGAACATTCTTTCTTTTCTTTTTGGTGTTACTTTGCTTTTTTTAATTAGCTAATTATCAAACAACGTTATTTGTTATATCACAATTTTGCCCTTGAACTGAAGATTTAGCCCAACAGCCAAAGCCAGATAAGATCAAAAGTACCAAAATGAAAACCCAATAGCATTTTGTTAAAACTACCAGTTCTCAAGGAAATAAATTATACCATGAACATAAACAATTCCTATGCAGGAGGATATCTTTGGTGGGCATTCCAAAAATGCCTCTCCTAAATTTTAGTTATTGATAGAACATTCTATCTTTCTTTCGTCGTCGTTTAGTCGTTTAGTCGTGTCCAACTCTTCGTGACCCCATGGACCAGAGCACGCCAGGCCCTCCTATCTTCGTGTCCCTGCACGGCATAGCTATGGGCTATGCCGTGCAGGGACACCCAAGACGGACAGGACATAGTGGAGAGTTCCGACTAAACGCAATCCACCTGGAGTAGGAACTGGCAATGCCACTCCAGTATCTTTGCCAAGAATGCCCCATGATCAGAAACAAAAGGCTATCTTTCTTTACCTCTTAACTTTTTGAAGAGTTTGGGATCTTGGAGAGAGAAGAAAAAGTTGTGTCCAGATATTTTTTTTTTCTTTACCACATCTCTGGTCCACATGTAGCTCCTCTGCAGAGATGAATATGCCAGACTTGACTGCAACTTCCTCTCTTTTAGCCAGCTGGGGACATCTCTCAGCTAGTGAGTAAAGATGGCACTGCTGGTTACAGACAGGGTTTTAGTAGCTATTTGAAAAAAAAATTGAAAAACACTAAACTGCACATCTTTAGGGTTGACTTAGTATCCATGCTGAATTTTAGATGTCTACATTATCTTGGAGCTAAAGTGGACACACAAGGACATGCAAAAGGGCACACGCACATACTCTCCTTCATTAGTGTAGACTTGTATTGCAGGTTACAGTCTTAGACAGGGGATAGCACGAGAGCACTGCAGGGACTCTCGTTCCTGTGCCAGTGGGATGATGGGAAATGACCTGCTGCATATGGAAACATCTCACATGGCCTGTTCTGCCCCTCAGGAAATTGGGGTAAATTGATTTGGGACGGGGCTGCCACATGAGTCATCCACTGCTGCAGGTCCAATGAGGCAAATGCTAATTTAGGAGCAAATCTAAGAGGATTTGTTAGCTAGCATTGCAAAGATCTGCTTAGTGTTGAGGTATTTTAATATAGGGTACCTTTTGTTTCAGTTTGTGAATTCTGTGTTAAATAATAAACATTCCATGCCATGTTGTCCCAGAGCAGCTTAAGAAATTCACACAAACATTTTTTTAATTTTGTACGGCTACAGTATATGAGGAATTTTGACCAATAAATGTATCTAAAAATCACATTAACATGCATATTCTTTGCCCTTTGTGGAAACATGGTTCATGAACATGTCATTTGATAAATCTTGATACATCAAACATTTTAAGTGTTGTTTTTTCTTTCTCTCCCCCCCCCCATTTTTGTGTGCAGATCATTCTTTCTTATTTGATAAGCAACCTCCTGTGCCTTTTTCACTGAACCCTAAAGAAATGGTAGGGTGTCAGGAAGAGTAATGCCTTAATTTATGGACCATTAATATTTATTGTGTACCGGTTGCTGGCATTTTGAACACAGCCGCTGTAAAGAAGTTAATAAACGTGGAGAGGAGGGAAGCTATATATTTAACAGAGCTGTGTAAATAATTTATAGGGACTAATTCATCTGATGAATTTATCGCTTTGGACTGTTGGCAGAATTTGTTGTTTAGCAGTTGACAGATTGTTGAATGTTATTATTCGGAATTTGCCAAATAAATTCTTAGAAATAATTTTTGCCTTCTGCTTACATTGAAGCAGACACTTTCCCCAAATTATTTGTGCATAAACCGTCAATCCACAAACAAGGAGCTGGTGTGAACGACTACTCTAAGCCCACTTCTCTAGTCCTCTTGGTTAAAGCAACTGGCTACTACACCAGGAACAGACACGTTGACCCCTTCTGCTCTGTCTGAATCGGTCTCTAACACAGCTTTGAAAATTTATACAAAGGATTCACTGATTAAGATTTTAGTAAAAGCATGCAAAAACCTAACTTAATATCGATTAACATTTGCAGGTGAAATGTGTAATTAAGGAACAGATAAAATTAAACAATAAGCTTATAAACGTAAAGAAAACCCAAAGAGAAAAAGGCATGTGTTGACGCTGTTCTCCCTACTGGCGTTTTGTTATCCACTCCTTCAAATGGGCTGTTTTTATGGTTGGGAGCCTGATAGCTCTGTCGCTGCTGAGGAGTGTAAGTTGTCAACCACTGCACAAGCCAGCGCATGCCTATACACCTGCAGCTCTCATCTGGAGAAACCAGTGACGCCCATGAGAGTTTGCAGGTGAGCACCAGGGCAGAGAAATTTAAGGGGGAGACAGAATCAGAGGAGGATGACTTTTGGGTGGATGCTCTTGCTGCACCTGAGGTCCAGGAGGAAATCACAATGGCCGGACACTCCAAAGAGGGCTGGGAGACAATCTACCATCAGGACGCAGACTCTGGTCATTGGGTGGAGTTCTGTGTTCCCTCAGAGGAGGCTGCCAGGGTGCAGTGGGCGAGGCGATGAGAGGTGAGGAGTTGGGGAAATAAACGTCAGGGATGCCACTGGCAGAAACAACTCGAGGTATGCCCTTTCCCAGTGTCAGACTCCAACAAAGGAACCCATGGGCTTGACCTCCACCACCACCACCACGTTGATAGACCGAGGCTTCTGGGTCTGGCTGGCCTTTGGGCATATCTTAGAGGACGTGCATCAGGTCATGGCTGCACCCACAACCTCAGAGGAGCATCCAGGACCTGGTAGGGAGAGTGCTGAAGCTACTCAAGTGAAGGTAGTCTACTAGCTTGTATTCAACATCCATACTGCAACATTTCATGCTTTGCACACCTGAGAGGGGTGTTGGGCTTGATGGAGGAGGCAGGGTTTTGCCCTCCCCAGCCCTAAAAGATGAAGATGAGTCCATCTGGGAGAACATCAGAACTCCCCGGCAATGTTAAAGTGACACTTTCTGTCATATGCCAAGTAGGCAATATTTGAGTTCATTTTTTAAAAATCATATAAAAAATTTTGAGCACAACTGGCCCTTTCAGTGGAAGGCAATGTTAGGGTTTAGTTGGTTTCCCCAACCAGGTCCTTTCCAAATGCCTCAGACCACAAATCTTACAATTCACTTGCTGATTGACAATGGTACAATATTCATTAAAGCACATCAGGAAAGCACCAGGTTGGAGCCTGCTTTCCTTAAACATTGATCTAAGAACCCGTTCAATTAAGCTTTGTTACTGATCTGCATCTCTGTTCCCTCTTTCCATTCCATCCCATACCTACCCTTTAAACACCATGGATTGTATGTCTGGACTGAAAGGGTTCAATGAAGGATTATATATTTAGTCAGAGAATGCTGAGCCAGTGCAACAATAAGTGTTTTCAAGGATTGTACATTGAGAGTGGAGAAATCTTAATCAGAAATATTTTGAGTGCTTCTGAACATACACAGAACTTTTTCTGCACAACTGAATAAGTCTATCCTCTGTCTCCTCACCCACTCAGAATCAACTTTCATGGTATTCATTAGTAGCAAGACACATGTCTATATGCAGAGACCAGTTATCCTGAGTATAATTTGTACTCTACCTCTGCTCCTTATCGTGGCTGCTCAGATTCTTTCTAATTAATTAAAACACCTATAAATTTTCATTTTCATTCTTTAATTATAAATTAAGCTCAGGTCTCTAGGATGCATGACAGAGCAGCCCACCCAAACAGGATTACACGCTGGAGGATAGTACTTTTAGCATTAAGCAACAAAGCTTTCAGAGGCAGAGGTATCTATCACAACCAAGATGCCTTGGCTGGAAGAAGAGTCAGAAAGGAGGGCAGGCACAAAATGTTTCAGCTTTCTTCCCGGTAGTGCTATGCTCTATTCCCTCAGTCATACCTCTCTGTACCCAACCCATACAGAAATGTGGAATCCAAAATATCCCAATATCTCCCTACCATATTAAAAGATGCTATTATGTTCCTGTCTCCTAGTAGTCTTGATCAGAGATGGGGGGGTTTCATATTTGTATACGAATAGCCCCGCACCGGTGGACATAACAAGGGTCCAGCCTCCTGGGACCGGACTGTCCATTCACATTCCACTGTTGCCATAGGCGCTGCGCTCCCTTCCTATCACTCTGGAGTTCATGATCTGCGAGCCACTCCTGGCAAGATGCGGGAGGACAAGCCTCGCGGCAAGGTTGAAGATTGGCTTGCAGACCACGAACTCCAGAGCAATAGGAAGGAAGCATGGAGCCCATGGCAACAGCGGAAGGTAAGTGAATGGTCTGGCCTCAGGGGGCTGGACCCTCGTTATGTCCACCTGTGCAGGGTTATTTGTATTTGTATACGAATACGCCCATCTCTAGTCTTGATCCAGAGTCAAGTAACCAGTAACAGACAGAAAACTAGATGGGTGTTTCATCATATTTAAATTTTGTGTATAGAAACAGAACAGTAATAGGGATCCTTCAGTCTTGAGAGATTATGGTAACGTGCTCTTTATGGAGGACTTGGAACAGCGTCTAGCGTTTCGATGCTGTACGTGGAGCTGGAGTGTCCTCTCCAGGGCACAAAGCCTGGGTAAAATAATATGGAGGATAGGCTGTTATCCAAGCAACAGCAAATCCCACCTCTCCACATCACTGAAATAGTCCAATGGAAAGGCAAGAGTCAATACAACTGGTTTCAGCGATGTCGCAGGAGTTGACAGAATGACACAAACTGCCTCCGGGACTCCGGCTCTGGATTTTGCCTCTAGGTTGACTCCTGAAGCCTTTTCCATCGGTGGATATAGCCACAAGGTAGTGGAGGTTTGAAGTCAGAGTTTTCCTTCTCCTAGATGGGCTGCCTTCCAGGTCTGATGAGTCCCACCTACCCGGCCTGTTCCCTCATGGCATGGAGGATGATGACAGCGCCTCAGTGGGGGGTTGAAATCAGAGTTTTCCTTCTCCTAGTTGGGCTACCTTCCAGGGCTGAACGAGTCCCACCTACCCAGCCTGTTCCCTCATGGCATGGAGGACGATGACGTTGCCTCAGTGGGGGTTTGAAATCAGAATTTTCCTTCTCCTAGATGGGCTGCCTTCCAGGGCTACACCACCTGATCTTTCCCCATTGTAATGATGCACATCTTATCCTGACATGTTATTGTTGCTATGTACCATCAAATCACCCTCAACAAATGGCAACCCATAAATGAATGGTCTCCAAAATGTCCTGTCCTCAGCAGCCCTGCTCAGCTCTTGCAAACTCAAGCCTTTGATTCCTTTAAGGAGTCAATCCATGTTATATTTGACCTTCCTGCTGCCTTCAGCATTTGCCAGCATTATTGTCTTTTCCAGAGAATCCTCCCTTCTCTTGATGTGCCCAAAGTATGGCAGCTTCCGTTTCAACATTTTTGCCTCCAGAGATAGTTCAGGCTTATTTTGATTTAAAACCGATTTGTTTGCCTTTGTTACATTTATCCTGACATAATATCCAAAATAATCCCATGAAAAAATAGTGGCTCTCCATGATTGTGAAAACCAGGAAAATTAAATCTAGAGTGCTTGAAGTGCTATATACGTGCTTGAAGTGCAAGAACTAAAATGGGTTTGGTTCCAAAGCATTTTCAGTTACGGAAAGTTGGGGGTCAGCAATGAGCATATTTTATTGTGACCAATCAAGGCATAACGAGCATGCCCTTCTGTGGGTTTTTCAGGCTCTTTCATCTTACAGTGGGGTCTCGACTTACGAACTTAATCTGTATTGGAAGGCAGTTCTCAGGTTGAAAAGTTCGTAAGTCGAATCTTCATTTCCCATAGGAATGCATTGAAAACCATTTAATCCATATCTGCTCTTTTTGTCCATAGAAACTAATGGGAAGCTGCTATTCCGCCTTCTGCCACTAGAGGGGGATATTTTTTTTCTTTTTTCCTTTTAACCTAAGATGACTTAGCTTTAAAAAAAAGGGAAAAAAAGAGTTCGTAACTCGAATCTAAGTTTGCAAGTCGAATCCATATATTCCTATGAGAGCGATTCGTAAGTCGAAACGTTCGTATGTCGAGCCGTTCGTAAGTCGAGACCCCACTGTATTGTAAATGGATTTTCCCTTCAATGCAGTGTAGGTTTATGGTTTCTTGGAGTTGGGTTGATCACTGACCATGCTGGCTGGGACATATAAATAAGTACAATCCAAGAAAGCAACTTTTCTGAGCACTAATCACAACTTTAGCTGAAATTATACTATTGCAATAAATCAGGGAAAGCATAATGGCTGGGTTTAGTGGCAAATGGGTGTAATCTAACTTGTGGTACAAGCCCAAACTGCAGCACCTTTTTCTTTGTTTTAGTCCAGCATGTTGATACAATGTAGAACCTACAATGTAGGTGAGCATGCAGACTATTGCTGGGTAACAAAATAAGGAGAGCAGGGGCAGCAGTGAAACATGATGTTTCCATCATATGATGTTATAGCAAGCCTCTGACACTCATTTACACTAGCTTAAAACTATATACTGTATCACCAGAGATCAGTACAGTACTTCCTGCATGTGTTACTTGAAAGTAAGTGAAGGTAGCAACTGATGAGTGATGAGAAGGAAGTGATCTTGAATGGAATGATTCTGAGTTGTGAATCATGATGTATTTGCAAATTACTATTCTAACTTTTTATGTTCCGTATTCTGAGGCTATGAAGTACATTTTCCATGTTATTTTTTTATTTCTGTAAAAAGGTTTTTCAGAAATGTAGTAGTCTGAAGTCTGAGTAGGGAGGATCCCTAGAGAAAATACTTGTCTGAGAGTCAGTTAAGTTCTATCTGTCTTGTCTGCAAACAATGCCTGGTACATTTCTGCTGGTACTGATCCCCTCTCTCCTGAACCATATCAGAGGACACTCTAACCTTAACTCTAACCCTAACTATATCTCAGCATCCTGGAATTCAGCCAACATATCCACCAACCCTCCTGTGGCTCTTCCCTGGTTGCACATATAGGAATTATATCCTATCTGGGGGATTTCTGAAACATTTCAGTTTGTTTTTCAAGTACTTCACCCCAACCCTTGGGCAAAATCTCACTGTCCTGTGTGGGTGTCCCTTTGGAGGTAACATTTTCCTTGGCTCTCAGCTGCAACTCCCGCCACTCTAGGGTACAGGACTCCTTGGCAAACCATGAAAGGATAAGCAGAGGCAGGACCAGGAAAGAAGGAAGGAACAGGGGTGCTGTGGGCTAGAATGCAACTTGCATTGCAACCGGCATGAACTGGGAAGTCCTGAATCAATCTGCAGCCACTGCGTGGGCAATATCTGTAATTTCAGATATAAGACAAGCTGTGAATCAAAGAGCAGCAAAGCTGAATTGTTCCGATTCAGCTCTCCAATATAGCCACACCCTCAGTCTCATGGAAAATCTCATTGAGGTAGTAAAATAATGGAACTGTCACTGCCATTGCTTTCTGTATTTAATTCCTTCTAATTTAACCTAATTTAATTATTCCTGCTTTCCCCCTACACTTTTGTTGCAAAAAGCTGCTTTACCCCTACAGCTTATGGAAGGGGAAAGCAGCTTTTTGCAACAAAAGTGTAGGGGGAAAGCATGAATCGCTTTCCCCCTACACTTTCGTTTGAAAAAGTGGAGGGGGAAAGCACTTTCCTCGCAAGAAAGTGGAGAGGGAAAGCAGGAATCAAAGCGCTTTGATCCCTGCATTCCCCCTTCACTTTCTCGCAATGAAAAAAATATGAGTTAGAAAAGGGGGGGTCTTATACATAGGGGGGTGTTATACATGGAAAAATAAGGTACGTGTTATTTTTATGTGCAATTAAATCACTTCTGACTTATAGCAACCATAGGAATGAGTGGCCTCCAAAATGCATACAATATATACTTTAATTTTTCTGTAACATTTCATGTATCTGAAGAATTAGGCTGTAATCCACAAATAGTTAGGCCATAACACAGCTGTTAATTTTCACAGGAACCACAAAACTCTTCATTATTTCCCCACTTAAATATGGTAAAATGTGTCATTTTTCTTTTTATCTTTGATACGTGTTTAGAGAGACATTAGAAGAAATGAAAATATTCAATACCAAATTTGGTGTTATTGGCTTTTGAGAGATTCTGGAGTGTAATTCCATCTGCAAGAGAGAATTAAGAGTAATAAGGGCTGTGGGATTTTCAAGTCACAAGGAAAGCTCAATTTGCTTTCTTGGATTTCCAAATGCTGGCAGTTACATGCTGACAGTTAGACAAAACACATAGCAGAATACATGTCAAAATGTTAAAGAAATCCCCCAAATACCTAGTGAAAACATGCTTTGCATGTATTTACAAATAAATGTTTGATTATATTACTAAGTATGCAATGAACAATAGTTTATGGAGCATGGCAAATCTGGTGCTCTACCTTTGGGACACTCCTCTCCCCAAAACAAACACCCTGTAACAAAAGAACAAGCTTGGTCCAGTGGACAATTATCATTTAGCTGTTCCAGACATTTTGTTAGGCAATGAATGTACAGATTACTTACATGTAACTCTGGTTCTTCATGTGATCATCTGTGAACTCATGTTAATATGTCTTCCTGTATCTGTGCAAAAGATTGTGGAACATTCCAAAGCTGAGCTGAAGTGGTTCAGCATGAATCTCACCTACTCCACTGTGCATGTCCAGTCCACTTCTGAGTCCACCATTTCAGTAAAAGAAGGAACCATAGTTACAGGCAAGCAACATCTTCATGGTCTATGAGAACACACAATACAGTGGTGCCCCGCATAGCAACGTTAATCCATTCCAGGAAAAACGTCGCTATCTGGAAACATCGCTATACGGAAAGAAAAACCCCATAGGAACACATTAAACTCCATTTAATGCGTTCCTATGGGGGATAAACTCACTGCTAAGCGGGAATCCTCCATAGGGCTGCCATTTTCACCACCTCGGTGAGCGAGGAATCAGCGCGAAAACACTGCGGTAGGCCATTTTGGAACTGCCGATCAGCTGTGCGAAAATGGGGCCTTTGGGAGCGCCCGCCGGCTTTTTTGGCCAGCTGAGCAGCAGGCGCTTGGGAAGGAGCGCAGGGAGGGCTGTCCCGCGCTCCTTCACTTCGGATTTTTCCCCATAGGGAATATCGCAAAATCCGCATCGCTATGCGGATTTGTTGTTAAATGGGGTGCCCGTTAAGCGAGGCACCACTGTAATGGGCAATTAGCAAGTCCATCTGAAAATGTTTGGTAGTCATCACTGCAACAAAGCAGACAACCTTGTGTTGCCATCACGTACATCCAGAGATGACCTCATATCTAACTGGTAAAGGCAAACAGAAGGAGGAGAAGGAGGAGGAGTTCATTTGGTTTGTTTGTTTGCTTGTTTATCCTTGAAAAGGATCCAAGTTGGCTTACAACATTAAAAGTCAATATTTAAATTGAAAAAAATGTGTATAAAGAGGCATCTTACATCATTAAAAGGCAATATTAAAGCTGAGAACTATAAGTATACAAATATTTAACCAAAAGTCACTCTGAGAAATGGAAAACACAAAAATGGAAAACACAAGTAGTACTAAAAATCCAGTCAGAGCAGTAATGCGTTCCTATGGGGGATAAAAATCACACACAGAAGGAGGAAGAGGAGACAATGAGTATGACAACAACAACAACAACAACAACGACTTGCATTCATTAGAGAATTCATGTTCAGCTACTGCCGATAAATGCCCTAAAACAAGTTGGATATGAAATTCTATTTCAAAACACAGAAGTACTGGACAACTGCAGCAATCATTATGTTAGACTGCACAGGGAAGCCATTGGAATCCAGAAACACCAGCAGAGCTTCAACAAAAAAATAGAAATTTTAAAACTCAACAAAGCCTGGCTCCCAGCACTGAAAAATACAGCCTGCAAAAGGTCAACAAACTCTACCCAGCTACAAGGACTAGTGAACACTGCACACAGAAGACCATCAATCACAGTGATAGATAATCTCTCCCCCTTATCACAACAATACACCCACAACAAAAAACAAGCTGATCACGACAATCACCCATCTCCTGGAAAGGACAAAAGCTCATCCCACAGCTATAAATACTCAACTTGACCGAGTTGCGGTATTACCAGGAGGCACTAGGTGGCACTAACCAGTAGAATTCCCCAGAGAGATGAAGACGCCAAGCAATAAAGCAGTGTTGATAGCAGAATAGTTTTATTATTTACAGAATATATACATACAGATACACAGCTTTGTCCTTGTTTCCGGTCCAGTGGTCATACACAGCAGTTTCAACAGAGTTCAATGCATAAATCAGAGTCAAAGTCCTTGTAAATTAGTTCAGCAGTCATATACCATATGTTCAGTCCAGTAGTCAGAGTTCTTCTCCCAATATTCAGCACGAAGACATGGCTTCTTCCAGGAACACTCCAGCACAGCACCACAACAACACCACTCCACAACGACACCACAGAGTGTGTCTGCTAGTTTTATCCCAAGGTTAGCCAATCCTGGGATTTCTTCCTCAGCTGTTATGAGTCTTGTATTAACTCAGCTGTATAAATTCTTGCCTTACTTCTTTCTATAGCAGTGATTTTTACAAATACTTATTGCTTTGTACAAAACTGCATTTAACAATTCCTCCAGGTTTATCTCAAACCTGTCAAAACTATCCAAACAAACTGCACCAGAGCAAAGACAGAGTTCTGATTCCTGTCCTCTGAAGATGCCGGCCACAGAGATTGGCGAAACGTTAGGAAGAACAACCTTCAGAACATGGCCAAAGAGCCCAAAAGACCCACAACAACCATCAGATCCCAGCCGTGAAAGCCTTCAAGAATACATATGTTAAAGATTTCAGGACCCAATGCTGCCCCTTTCATCTCTTGAGAAGTAAGGCAACCTTTCCATTTATTTTTGTGGAAATGGTATTGCTGGGTTTCCAAGAAGCATTTAATACTGCTTGAGGTTTTGCAGAGTAAACCATGGTGGCCTGATCCTCCATGCTGTTACATGAAGGGCTTGAAGACTGCGTAGTAGTAATTTGCCCTCACGTATTGGTATTAGATCACCCAATATGATAGAATCTTATATTCCTTTTCCAACATCATCAGAACAATTACTAATTGCACTATTTAAACAACTAGCTCACCTCTGGCTATGTCAACTAATATTAACACCCCTATTTCCTTTAATTTCTGAAAATAGTGACACATAGGTTGAAGTGCCAGGAATTCTAAGCAGGAGCATACCACGCTGCAACATTTTGTCACAGGTCTTGCTTGTTATATTTATTACTTGTTATATATGTTTTATTTTCCTTGTCTCCAGACACAGAATGAACCTTCTGCAGTCTTTTATGTCAAAGCTGAACAAAAATGAACAATGCTGTAAATTAAGATCAATTGTTAGTTGTTTTTTTCTAATCAGTCATTCCTTTCACTAACTCTCCAGGTCCTTGAGAAGGTAATGACTTAAGAGTTATAAGAAATTGAGCATATCCCTAGGCAAAGGATGCTGAATGTTAAAGCTTTTGCTGTTATTCCCATCACTCAGACATGTTCTGCAAAAGTTTTAGTCGAATAAGTAAATTGAACATTGCTTAAAACTTAGTGCTGGTCTTTTGATTTCTGTCATATTCTGATGTCCACTGGCAAGGCCCAGAGATGTAGGGATTAAATGGGGTCATGACTCTTAAACTGCTAGGTTTCTTTTTCACATACATTGTAGTTTATACTCCTTTTTAGCACTACTTAGGGACCCTGTTACATTTAAAGCAATGTTCCTTTTCAATTCTTGAAAGAATTTGAAAGGACAGAAAGTGACATTATGAAGAATCCACCATTTTAAAAAGGGAACCTGCACACCTTAACATGGCGAAGGGAGTTGAGTGTGTCAGAGAAGCAAAGAGCAATGCCATCAGGAGGTTAGCCTCCATTACAAGCCTGGACTCCTAGCAGAGTCACCCAAGGCAGAGTGGTCACAGCTGAGGCACCAGACTAAGATGCACCCACCCTCTTCAGGAGTAAGAGCTGCATCAGCAGAAGAGAATGGCTAGTTCCAATTGTATTGGTTCTGGAGGACAGCAGTGGTAGAAGTTGACACTGAAGCATCTTCCACATGCAAGCTAACTTTCATTAATATTTTACAGAAGAAGGCAACAGTAAACAACTGCTGAACCTTCCTTACCCTCTGATGGGATCGTCCAAAATCAAACAAGAAATAGTGCTGGAAGCTGAGATTCAAGGTCTGAAAGCACTCAGTCAACTATTGGGGTAGAGAAACAGAAAGTACAAACAATGCTGTTGCTAATGATGCAACTAGATTAAAGCCAAAAGGACATCTAATGGTTGGTGGGCACAGAGATGAAAGTCCAGTACTGCATAACATACACAACTGGAACATGGAATGTGAGAATCAAGGCACAATAAATTGGAAACCTTAAAGCAGGAAATGGAATGTTCAAACAATGCAGTCCTTGGTGTCAGTGAACAAAAATGGGCTTGAAGGGGACAGTTTCAGTCAGACAACTACAAAGTGTTTTACTCTGGAATTGACAAACTCAGGAAAAATAGAGTGGCTCTAATACCGAGGCAAGATGTAGCACAGGAGGTAAGGGCTATAATGCAAGGTGTGACTGTATAATATCCATCACACTTCAGAGAAAACAGATCAACATAACCATCCTTCAAGTCTATGCTACAACCACACATGCTGGAGAAGATGAAGTGTTGATATTTTATCCAATCATTCAAGAGGAAATGGATCACATTGAAAAAGACATGCTTGTAATCTTAGGCAACTAAAATGCAAAAGTTGAAAACAAAACAATACCAAATGCAGTTGGAAATGTTGGCCTTAGAGTCAGAAATGAAGCAGGAGAATGACTCATAGAGTTCTGTGAAACCAACAATCTGTTTATTGCTAACTCATGCTTCAAGCAACCCAAAAGATGACTGTACACGTGGACATCATCAGTTGGGCAATATAGAAATCAAAGAGACTCTACATAATTGGAAGCAAGAGATGGAGAAACTGAATTCTCTCTGCCAAAGCAAAACCAAGGGTAGATTGCGGTACTGATGACAAACTGCTAATATCCAACATTAAAGTAAAGCTGAACAAAAGTACTAAAAGAATCCTAGTGCCAAAATATAATTTAAACAACACTGATGATGAATTTAAAGTCCACAAAACAGATTTGCATTATTAAATTCAATTGACCCTGAACCAGAAGAACCGTGGATTGAAACCAGGAATATTATTAGGGATGAATGCAAAAATACAAAAAAGAAAAACCTAAATGGATTATGAAAGAAACACTTAAAATAACAAAGGTGACTGGGGAGAAGCAAGAGCAAAAGGTGACATAAATAGGGCCAGAATCCTGAATGCAGCATTTCGCCCACTCTCATATAGAGACAAAGGGAAACTAAATAAAGAGAACTATTATACAGTAACGGCCAATGCAACCAACAAATGAGGAAGAAAGTTGTTATGTTCCAGGAGCTTTATTAGCATTTAATACAAAAGTAGTTTTGATGATTTTATATGGTATAGCAGTGTGGATAAGTGAGATATTAGAGAAACTAGACTACTTCCTCCTTTTTAAGGGGGCTAATCAAAGGGGATGTGGTGGCGCTGTGGGCTAAACCACAGAAGCCTTTGTGTGCTGCAGCGTCAGAAGACCAGCAGTCGTAAGATCGAATCTACACGACGGAGAGAGCTCCCATTGCTTTGTCCCAGCTCCTCACCAACCTAGCAGTTCAAAAGCATGCAAATGCGAGTAGATAAATAGGTACCACCTCGGTGGGAAGGTAGAGCCGCGCTGGCCACATGACAACGGAAACTGACTTTTATTTTAAAAAGAATTAATTGCAAGTTTCCTCCCAGAAGGAGGAGGAAACATGAAAGAACAAGGAAGGGGATCTTTTTTGTTTTGTTATTTCTTTCTCTTTTTTATTCCCTTTAAAAGGATGAAGGCCCAAATAAGGTTGCTTTAGGTTTCATGGTTTCATGACCCAAGACCACCTAATCTTTGCATCAAGAGGCATACTGTAGCTCTATACAACTTTAAGCAACCCTAGGTAGCCCAATCCAGCCCAGTCCAATTGGCCATCTAGTTGCACCCTCAGTCTCGCAAGAATTCTATTCTATCCTAACTTTTATATGATCTCAATATTTTTTCCAGTACATGTAAACAAGTTCAGTATGGTGTTAAATATTTCTATTGACTGAAGACACATGAAGAAGTGCTGAGGATCTTGTATTTGTATTTCATCTTAGTTGACAAAGCATGCAGATGGTGCTGTAATTTTTGCTTTTCTGTTTGCAGAACGTAACATCCTAACACACTGTAGCATTAAATTCTTGTACCAAATGCAGAAACTGTCTGAAAAGTCTCCAAACATCTGTTTGCTTCATTAAGGGAAGGGCTATAGTGCCAGCATAGAGTACATGGTTTGCATTCAAATAGTCTCCAGTTCAGTACCTGCCTGGCATCTTTTGCTAGGACTGGAAAAAACTCCTGTCTGAAATCCAGGAGAGTTGCTGTTGGAGTATGACCTTAACTTCCCAAAATGGCAGCTGAAGCAGTGCTGAATCCCAAACTCTCGCATCCTAGAAATGTTGGGTATTCATCGGGACCACCCTTGCCCTTGACTAATTTTGTGCTAGCATAGTGGCGGTGTTTTGAGGCTTATAAAGGCAGATGTGGGCTCTTCCATCCCCCATTCCAGCACACTGATCTTTTGGCAGATATCTGAGACAAGAAAGTTCCACTGGCTTCAGCCTGCTCATAATCCATGTTGATTTATATGCTAACTGGGGGAGGTATTGATCTTAGACAGACAAAAGGTCCCAATTGTTACCGAGTAGCTGCTTATGTTCCCATTTTGTTTTTGTCTTTTTCCAAAGTGAGAAAACAAAATGACGTTGACACATAGCATGGTGAAAGTGGGGGAGAGGGGGCTTGCAAGGTGTTGAAGCAGCCAGTTTCCACTGAGCACAGGATTTTGCTTATCCTTATTGCTGTGCACAGATTCAAATGGTAAAGAAGTTGGAGCCACCCTCCATTGATTAGACAAAACGGGCTACTTTCTAATGCCATTCATTGTTAATGTCCTGCAGATCACAGCAAATAAACATAATGAATAGCTTCTTTTTCTGCACTGATTCAAGACATGTTTCTGAAGGTAGGCCCACTAAAACAATAGAACATACACAAGAGATTATTGTGAGGGGAATTCCCTGGCTGTCCATGGTGGGCTATCTGCCCTCACCCTGCATCACCCGGCAGACCTGATGGCAACCCCAGTGAAAGCATGGCATGAGGCTGCAGAGAGTGAGAGCAAGGTCCCAGGTAGGAGGAAAGGGATAGAGGTTGGGTGAGCTGCATCTTAGTGGGGGGATGAAGCCCAGGATGACCTGCCAGGACCCAGGCTCAAAGGAGGAAGGGAGGGAGGGACTTGTCCCTCTCAATGGACGCTGGGGGAAAGGAGTGGATGGAGAAATCAGACTCTGTATTCTGCACTGAGCCCCATGAAGAAGAACTGAAGAAGAAAAACAGCCACCCAGAAATAAAGTATTTCTGCCATACATTAAAGGAGTCACAGACCACATGGGGAAACTTAGAAAAAACATAACCTATAAACAGTATTCAGGCCCACCACAAAAATACAACAAACGTTATGGTCAGAAAAATACAAAAAGGACCCCCTCACCACTGCAGGAGTATATCGGATACTTGGCAGTTGTGACTAGGTATATATTGGGACCACAAAACGCAGCATCCACAACAGAATCAAAGAACGTGAAAGACACTGCACACTAAAACAATTGGAAAAATCGACAGTAGCTGAACATGCTCTGAAACAAGCTGGACATGGAATTCTATTTCAAAACACAGAAGTACTGGACAACACCAGCAATCATTATGTTAGACTAAACAGGAAAGCCACTGTAATCCACAAACATCAGCAAAGCTTCAACAAAAAAGTAGAAAGTCTAAAACTCAACAAAGCCTGGCTCCCACCACTGAAAAATACAGCCTGCAAAAAGGTCAACAAACTCTACCCAGCCACAAGGATCGGTAATCACTGCACACAAAAGACTAGCTAACAACACCCATCAATCACAGTGACAGAGCAGAACAATGCACCTATAACAAAAAAACACCCTGATCACCATAATCACCCAATCTCGTGAAAAGGGCAAAAAGCTGATCCCACAGCTACAAATACTCAATTATCCCACACACTACTCCAGAACACAGACAGAGTTCTAACTCCTGTCCTTTGAAGATGCTGTCAACAGAGACTGGCAAAACTTTGGTTGATTGATTGATTGATTGATTGATTGATTGATTGATTGATTGATTGATTGATTGATTGATTGATTGATTGATTGATTGATTGATTGATTGATTGATTTGATTTGATTTGATTTGATTTGATTTGATTTGTACCCCACCTATCTGGACTACCAGGCCACTCTAGGTGGCTTCCAATATAAAAAATAAAATACAATTAAAATACAAAAATGTGCATAGACATGGAATAACAATTACAATCACAGTAAATAAGGAAAATAGTATAAGGAAAATTAGAAAGTTAGGAAGAAAAACCTCCAGAACACAGTCAAACAGCCCAAGAAACCTACAACAACCATCATATCCCGGCCATGAAAGCCTTTGAAAATACATAGATACATAAAGTGCATTTTTTTCACATCAAAATATAAAAAGAAATTCCAGGATGTTGAACTTCCCTCAGGTGAAATATATACCACATTCTTGTGCTTATACTATCTTCCTTGACAATGTTCTTTGTGTTGTCATCAATCCTTATGACATTCAGGTTTCAAGAGCTTGCCATGACACAAGAAAGCTGTATCTGCACTAGTGCCTCCTTCATGATAGCAAAATGGTTAAGGATCTGGCTGTAACCATTTCCAACTTACTTCAGAACACAAGAATAGTGCTTGATTGGATCAAAGGCCGAACTACCCCAGCATTCTGTTTCCCATAGTGATCAACTACATGCCCATAGGAAGTTCACAAGCAGATATGAATGCAACAGCAGTCCCCTCTCATGTTCTCAATAATTAACACTGAGAAGCATATGATTTCCAATAACAGAGCAATAATAGAAGCCTTCATGACTAGAAACCATTGTGTCAAGGCCTCTTTATAAAGCATTCAGTAGCCAATTCCATATTTTTTTGGAACTGAGTCCCACAGTTTAATTGTCTGCCAGTTGAAATATCCTTTCTCCGCTACACTTACCGGTACATAAAAATTAATGTGTGCACACTTCACGTCATATTAGAAAATGGGATTCATCTCAGGATTCGAAATAATCAAGCAGCAATCAAACACCTTAGCCAAAAGGTTGGCAATTTTACTCTTACAATGACTCAGCTGTCACAAGAGATTGTGATGCAGGCCATCTGCTCTCACTGCCATAGAGGGAAACAGAGAAATCTGCAACAGGCAGACCTTTTGTCTTGTACTATTCATCTGATACTCTGTGTTTCTATCCTCTGCCAGGTACACAATCTTTTCTGAGAAATCAGCGACCAGCCTGTTTACTTGAGAAATGTGATTCCAGATGGTAAGCAAGGAAACAGAGGAACAAGATGCACAAACATGTCACTAGTTTTCAAATTAAACTGGACCAGAAGAGGAGAAGAAAGAGACAAGTTGCCAGCCAAACTAAATTTTGGATTCTTTCCATTTTATTGGAATAGATTCTGATTACCAGTTATAAACATGGCCAAGCCTAAGCGCACATACACAGAGCACATGTCTTATTTATTCCAGCTGTGTTTTCCAGGTCTAACTACATATCACACATACGTATACAAAGGACAGTCAAGTCACTGATTTTTTTTATTGACATTGTTTAAACAGTTCTGAAGATGATGATTTGGAACCGAGAAATGGAAGGGAGAGGAAATGTGTAAATGTTATCTTAGTGCCACCCACTGTCCTGCTTTTCTGTTTCAAGGAATCTCCTCAAGCTATTGCCTGACTCCCCGCCAGGAATTCAATTGTGTACTTGCAATTACAGTTAATTCACTGGATGCTAAAAGACCAGACTTGCATTTCCTGCCTTTCTTTGCAGCTTCATTTTGCTCTGGTTCAGTTCGGCACAGAGCCCTGCTGGATCAGACCAAAAATCCATCTTGCCCTGCCTTGCCTTTCCAATGGTAAAGCCAAGCCAGGCAGTTCTAAGAGATGTTCCAAACCACATCCATTCCCATGTGGGGACATTTTCAGTTGTTTTCAGAAGGAGAAGAAAATTTTGGAAACTTTTGTCGCAGGTTGGTTTTATCTTAACTTGAAATCAGAGCAAGGGAAAATTGCTTTTTTCCCATTGCCCAGAATCTCCCAGGCAGCATGCTTCAAATGGTCATTCTGCCTGGCAGATTTTGAGGACGAGCATTCAAAAAGTAACTTTTTAAGATACAGAATGCTTAAGCCATGATCAGCTAGGCCGTGGGAGGTTTCCCTTTGTTTTATGCTTAGAAAACATACAACTTACCTCCTGAGATTCACGTGGCCTCCTCGCTGGGTATCTTTAAGAATCAATTAAAAACATTGCTGTTTCGGCAGGCCTTCCCATCAGATAATCCCTGATGCCCCCTGACACCCTTTTCCCCTTTCTTACTGTTCCTCCCACTTTGTGTAATGTTTTACTATTTAATAATTGTTTTATATATCAATTTTATTGTACTATTTATGTTGTTAGCCGCCTAGAGTGGTCCTGATCCGACCAGGTAGGCGGGATATTAAATAAATAAATAAATAAATAAATAAATAAATAAATAAATAAATAAATAAATAAATAAATAAATAAATAAATAAATTAGCATGAGACTTTCCTTTCAACTCTGTGATGTGTTTTGGGGTTCAGAAAAACACTCAGAGAAGCTATGTTTTTGCGCAGCAACTCCCTGTGAGCACCACCATAGCCTTCGCAGTTGAGGGATTCTAGGAGCTGTTGACCCAAAAAAGTAGGTTTTCTAAGATCTCCATCTGATTTTCAGAAGAATACTGCCTCGGAAAATGGAGAGCCTGTTGCTAAGATTTTTCACTGTGAGCATTTGCATGCATCCACACAAGCATATGCATCATGTGTGTTTTAACACATAAGAGAAATTAATTGTTGAAAAGGACAGGTCACTTACCCATCATTGTGGCTCTTTGAGTGGTCACTTGTGAATTCACAGATATGTGTTCCTCTGCACCTGTGCAGACACTCTTTGGGAATATTCCAGAACTTCAATGCCTTTGCCCCTCCTCCCTAGCACACTTGCTTATCCAACCAATAGTCACTCCCCAAAGAATGTGAGGACTCTGAACACATTCAGGTATTCCGCTGGCAATGACAGCATCCTGTCAGCTGATTCTTCTACCCCGGATGCACCATTAGAGTGCTTCTGACACAAGCAAAGAAGAAGAAGCATACAAGGCGCATGTGGCTCTTTCCTGCTTATTTTATTAAAATCATTAATTGAATGTCTTAAACAAAACAATCATTATACCACCCATTCAAAACATTTTAAATGGTATTGTCAGTCTGAGGCTGCAAATGAAAACCGCATGATAATAAACACTAAGATGCTCCAATTATGGTGTTATGGCAACCAACTACTGTATTCCATAAGTCTGCATGTGGAGAGCTCATTGTGAGATGAATTGCCTCTTTTGCAATAGTCAGCAGATTGGTACCAAGTTTTTAAAAAAGTGTTTGAGTCCATCATTAGTCTAGATCGGTTGCCAGTAACAAGAGGCCATTGGGGAGGGTCTGTTTGTTGAGAGAACTGACATTCTAATGCCTGTAACACTTGTAGATATTCTGAACCAATTCAGTAAGAATAAATTAAGCAAAAAAAAAAAACCCAATCATCAGTTGTGTACAAGACACATTATGATTTGTTATTCTAACTTGTGTTTGGTACTGCCAATTTCTTAAATTACATGGGTTGAAACAATAGAGTTCAATTTTATAGTTTTAAAGAAAAATATTAAGAAGAGAGCAGGTTGAAAGCCTTGGGAATTTAAGTGTTATTTCACACCTTTGTGCCTACTGCCCCCATCATTTTCTGAGCTTTTTAGAAGTGTGGAAAATATCACCTACTGTGAATCCAAATTGCTTCAGTATGCAATGTGCCAGCCATGTGCATATGCTGCCACACACAGGATTTAGGCTCCTACAGTTTCAGTTCAAAGCTCATAAGGCATTCCTTTGTTACTGCTACTATTCAGGAACAGACTTCCTTTAATATCATTCACTCAAAGAACAGTAAAGAGTGTGTTGCTTTTCATAAAAAGCAGCCACACAGGTTAGTCTGGAGCAGAAGCATGATACTGGGGGACAGGTTCTTTCAACATTTTAAACCTCCTCAGTCAAGGAGGACTCAATTGGTATCAACTGGAATTATTCTGCAATTTTGCCCTTGACATTATTGTTTATAACTTGTTCTTTGTTGTTTTTACTTCATTTGCTTTCATTCTGTTTTAGCCATTTGTAAACTGCTCAAAGTAGGGCACTGCACTAAGGAAGAGGTATATGAATTTAAGAATTAAATAAAATAAATAATTGTTTTTCTTCCTATGCAATTTCCAAAGAAGAAAAGTTAGATTAGGACCATGAAGAATCCAGATCATGTTGCCCTGCCATGTTCTGAGTATGGACAAGACAGTGAACTTATGGTAGCAAAACTGTGATAACAACACACTTGCTGACTGAACAAATAGCATTACATATAGTTTTAGCCATTTCTAAATAGATACTGTCTTCAGCCTGTGACGTATGGCCACATATGCTTTCAGATCAGAAATGAAGATGAAATGCAGTTCCTACTTCCAGTTACAATTTGTTCCCAATTACTGCATGTCTTTGCTTCTTCAGCTGGAGAGGAGGTGATGTTCCACAGAGAGTAGTGAAGAAAAACTATTACCAGTTGTAGGAAGCTAATGGCTTGGAAAAGTAAAAGATAGAATGAATATTTTAACAATACATTTCTTTCTTCCAAAGTCTCCTCACACAGATATGCGTGTGGGGAAGCTGCGGTATTCTTACAGAGAATTAGAGGAACAATAAGAAGAGACAGATTCCAAAGGCAAGCCAAGATGTAACAAAATGCTTTAATGGAGACAGGATTATTTGACTGCATTTAACTTCTAACTACAGCTATTCTTCCCAGCTACATAGAGTTAGGTCAATGGATTTGTCGTTCAGTCAATTTACCTGTACTGTCTCTGAAAAGTTTTCTGTGCCATTCTTTTCCTCTCAAAGGTACTAGTTAACGCTAGCTGCTGAAGAGGAGACCCCCATTATTTCTCTTTTCTACATGTATCATCCTTTTCCAAAAAAAAAAAAAACTTTTAAGTGTTTTATGAATACAAGCAACAGCAAAACTAGCCAAAAGGTTTGTGTACTGCAGACTAGACTTTCACAATCATTTGCTGTGTTATTTAACTGTTCGCACTATCAAAACTGTAAATCAAACTATGAAAGAAACAAAATGAAACAAAATACATTGCCACCCCTAGAACTTTGATCAGTTTTCAAGCATTTTATACTTGATATCTGTGGCAGGCTTTAAGGGCATTAAAGTTAAAAAAAGGATTGATGGGAGCAAACACAAGCAAACAAAAATAGCTAGTTCATTCATGCTTGGAAACTGCAGTAATAAAGTTATTCTGTAGTTAGGACTCAGTAATTCTTATGAAAAATATTTTCCCACCTAGAATGGTACTGTATCCCCCAAATATTATGTGCATCTGGTTGAAAACCATTTCTGCGGATGACAACAGAAACTGAGCATTGCAAGGCCAAGCAAATGACTTACATTGTATAATAAAGCAAACTGTGGTGTTTATGTAACACCTCATAGCACTTAAAGCACCATCTGGGCAGGTTAGAATTTAATCATGCAGGCTATACATTGCTCCCCACTCCCAGCAAGCTTAATTTACCAACCTTAAAAGGACGGAAGGCTGAGTGAGCACTGAGCCAGTTACCTGGGACTGAACCTGGGTCATGAGCAGAGTTCTGGCTGCAGCACTGCAGTTTAACCACTGCACCACAAGGCTCCTCAATTTAATAACAAATTGTAGAATGAAGACTCACCCAAGCATTTTTGCAAAAGGAACTACCCTGTTTCCTTGAAAATAAGACCTAACCTGAAAATAAGCCCTAGTTAAGTGAAAACCCACCCTCCACCATTGTGCAGCATTGTGCAACAACCAGAAGATGACATGACTGTAAAATAAAACATCCCCTGAAAATAAGCCTGTCGCGCACCCCCAGTGTCCCTAGTTTGTTTCCCTCAAGCCTAGGTCCACCTTTGGACATGACTTGTTTTATTTCTTCTTTCACCAACTGCCACCAATGGATCTTGATCCACACTTTACCATAGATGTTGCAGACACGTGTATTCAAATATAATTGATTATTTATTATTTTGTTGTTAAATCACATATTTTTCATAGATGTTTTATTATGTTTCACTCATTGCTTGGTTATTAAATGAGTTTTTTTACTGGGATCACTTTTTAATATTAATAACAGTTAATCACTGGAATACTGTCAGATGACTGTCTATTTATTGTACTTCTATATGTTTTCTATTTTTTAAGCCATAAATCAACTATACCACACCAGCGTTCCGTTCTCTCTCATAAAACTCTCAAAACCTCCTCCTCTCTCATTCACTCTCAGTCTCCCAACTGCCTCTAACTGTCCTTCTGACTCCGCCCTCCTGTCCTCTCATAGGCTCCAGCTCTAGAGCTCCACATGATGGACAGATGGGATATGGGCATTCTGCGACAAAGCCCTAATGCGCAAAAATTAATATAACACCCTGTCTTATTTTTGGGGAAACATGGTAGGTGACGGGGAAAGTATTGAGTGAGAGTGAAATCACGATTCATGTAGATTACCACATGATGGATGCTAGGAACGCCTATTTCACTACTTGTATGGCAAGCATTGTTATATATTAAAGTATATAAAATAAAATTGTCTAGGTTGTTGCTAGGTTTTATTGCATATTATCATTTATGTGAAGCATTTTATTGTTGTGTGTCATATATATGAATTGCTTTTGTGGTGTGCACTGTTCTGGGTCTCCTTGAGAAAAGAACAGCATATAAATAAAATGAAATGAAGTGAATAAATAAATATCGATTGCCACTATTTAATTTAAGTGTTGTGTCATATCTACAGCCTTATCAATTTTACATTGATCAAGAAGGTAAGTTACATATCTGACAGTAGAGCCCAGGAATGTTGCTTCCCCGATGTGACTTGTAGAAAAAAGAGCCAGCCTGTACAGCCTTTGGCAAACTACATAGCCCCAGGGTGCCCATAGAAGAAGGGAATGGTAAATCACTTCTGAGTACTCTATAACTAGAAAAACCTAGAAAGGGTCATCGTTAGTCAAAATTAACTAGGTAGCATAAATTACTGTTAAAGAAACCAGAGATCCTGGTTATCAGTGCTCATAAATGGCAACACATCTTTGGGAAGCATAAGCCAGGGTCACCCAGTCACCATTCTTATCTGGCAAGTCCCAAAACACAGGATGGCAGTTGCCATTTTCTCTTCTACTTCTCAGGTTGACCTGCGTGCCTGGGAGGAGCAGAGGGGAGCACAGGAATATCAGCCAGTGAGGAGTAACCTGGTGGACCAGAGTGGTGGAATTTTCACTCTGGTCCACCAGGCTAGAATAAACTGAGCACTATGAGTCCTGTCTAGTAGTCTTTGATGAGAGTTCACCCACCCATTAATTAGTCTGCTGTTTGCATGCAGGAAAGGAGATGACATATTGCAAGGATATAGCGAAAAATTCTATGCAAATTTCATCACAACTTGATTGGTTGCAGTGAGGGGCAGTTTTGCGCATAGAAGCAGGTCCCCAATGAGGGAGAGACAGGCATACACTCCTTTTCCAGGCAGAAGATCTTCCTCCCACAGGGATCGGGAGGGTTTGACAAGGGTGGCCCTGGCTTGGGAGGGGCACTACAGCCCCCCACAGCTGGTACCAAGGGGTCTGCCACCTAGAGGTCTTGCACCCAAGGGTATATACCCAATTCAAGTTGCCAGCCTTTGATGGCCCCAACAAAGGACTGGGGAAGGTGTGCATCAGATACCCTGTTTCCCTGAAAATAAGACCTAACCTGAAAATAAGCCCTAGTATGATTTTTCAGGATGCTCATAATATAAGCCAGGTGTGGGCAAAATGTGGCCCTCCAGCTGTTGTTGAATTCCAACTCCCATAATTCCTAGCCCACACAGCCAGTAGTTGGGCCTAGCCCACAAAGTGAGGAATGTTGGGCTTTGCAGTTCAGCAACATCTGGAGGGCCACACTTTGCCCAGGTCTGATATAAGCCCTGGTTAAGTGAAAGCCTGCCCTCCACCGCTGTGCAGCAACCGCAAGATGACATGACTGTATTTGAATAAACGTTGATTGTTGTACATGAAAAATATAAAACATCCCCTGAAAATGAGCCCTCCTGCTTTTTTTGGAGCAAAAATTAATATAAGACCCTGTCTTATTTTCAGGAAACATGGTAGCAGGGGGGGGTCACACAATGGAGGGAGCTACTCCTTATGCTGTATTAATAATTTATGCTGCGACCAATTCGAGGTGTGGCCTTTTTGCATCCATCATCTATCTGATTCCATTAAATCAGGGGTGTCCAACCTTTCACCTCCCCTGGGCCACATTAGAAGATAAAAATTTGGTTTGGGCCGCACATAAATTTGGTTTGGGCCGCATGGGGGGGCAGCCTTAGCCGTCCTCCGCAGCCCTGCTTACCGGCAGCTGAGACTGCCAGCTTTGACTCCAGTGGCTTTATGGGGCCAGGAGGGAGTCCACCTATTGACGGGGATGGTGCAATGCAATCACGCAGACCCCTCTCCACTCTGCTCCTTCTTTCCTTCCCTCTCTGCCCCCCTACCATTGTGACATGCCTGGCTGCATTCCGGCCACAAGCGCCGGCAGTGTAACTTGAAACTTTGGAATTTCTTTTTAAATAAAAATTGCACTGGGCCGCATTACGAGCTGACCTGGGCCGCATGCAGCCCACAGGCCACAGGTTGGAGAAGCCTGCGTTAAATTGTCAACTATAAACAATGATGCATGTATTTAATTGGCACAGAAGAAGTGTTCTGGGTTAGCTCTCCTGGGTCCTCCACCACTGACATTAATTCCTGGGGAATCTCATACCACATGAGAAACAGCCTTACGACTTCTAACTGACCTAATCTTCAGAAACTTACAAATTTTCTATCTCAGTCCCTACCTAAATCAGTAATACAAACACAACCTTTAGGGATTCTTACATAGAGTGGTGACACCAAACTATGTATCTTGCATAGTGGTAATATAACAGATGATGTTAGTTACTGTTTTTTGCTCAAATCTACAATGCATGTAACAGGAACCTAATGGACGCAATCATTATTTTTCCCTAAGACAACCAAGGCCTCAACTGATTTAGGTCATATTTATCAGCAATTACACTGATCAGTAATGACACTGCTGTAAAAGCAATCTAGGAAAAATAAGACACACTTCAGAGAAAAGTGTTGTAGAAATTGGCAATTCCCTTATAATTAGCAGAGTATAGGATACAAAACAAACTATAGACAGGGTAAACACAAAGGAGAGAATAGCTATAAAAAAGCAGCTTCCACCCAGCCCTTTTGTTTTCACTAGTTCTTTGTAAATAAAGAAAAATCACTCTAAAAGCAATTTAAGTAGCAAAAAAAAACACTTTTACGTACTATTGATCTTCAATTACAGATTATAAATGAGAGACAAAGTCTCAGGATGTAGAAAGTAGAAACAAGCTCTGGTCTCTGGGTGTCTGTGAATTTCGTTGTATGGGTATACTGTGTACAGTGGTGCCTCGCAGAACAAGCGCACCGTACAGCGATGAATTTGCTCTACGGTGATGCTTTTTCGATCGCTAATGCGATCGCAGAGCGACTGCCCCAATGGGCGAAAATCGCAGAGCAAAGGGCGGTAACCGGTTCGCTTACCGACCTTCGCTTTGCGACCTGCCGATCAGCTGTTCCGCGGCAACAAAATGGCCACTGGAACAGCCGAAATGGCCGCGCGCAGCGTTTTCGCGCCCTCGTTAAGCGAGGGGAGGGCGCGAAAATGGCTGCCAGCCATTGAAAAACTTCGCTGAATGGTGAGTAAATCAGCCAATTGGAACGCATCAAACTAAGTTTAATGCATTCCAATGGCTTTTTTCTTACTGCTCAGCGATGTTTCACACAGCGAGGGTTAATCCGGGACGGATTAACCTCGCTGTGCGAGGCACCACTGTATATACTTACAACGACAATAAATTATTATTATTATTATTATTATTATTATTATTATTATTATTATTATTATTATTATTATTATTATTATTATTATTATTATTATTATTATTATTATTATTATTATTATTAATTCTGTATTTCTTTAAATGAGTCATTAAAAAGCTCTGACTCAATGCATTTTGGCGAAGCCTTCTTCAGGAGCTGAGCATAACACAAAGCCACACATTAGATACTGAATCATTCATATTTTCTTTTTAAAAAGTGTTCGAAAGTGCATCTGGTGTTCTAGGCTGTGAATAGAGTTCCTGGGAACTGTGAAAGGTCTTTACTAAAAAGGGAAATTGACTGGATCCTGAAATTGAACACCCTAATACTTCATGGGTTAAACCATAGGTTCCCAAAGTAGTCTATATGGACCCCCAGGGATCGATTTTGACTTGCAGGGGGTCCACATCAGAGAGGAAAAATGGGAGGTGCATGAGATGTAAATGGGGGTCTACGTGAGCAGATCCCATTAGTCAGATCATAATAAATATTTCGGCGATCCGTAATTACACCAAACACAGATTCTGTGTACATAATATATCATAATATTATTTAATTAGGTACTATGCACTTTCTGTATTGTGGTGTGCTACATTTGTGTATAAGTTCATAAAATTATTGATAAAATTTTATGGTAAATGTCGGTGTGTTGTAAATGGGATTGATGACATTTTGTCATTTCTCATTACTGAGCTATACGGGCACACACATTGCACACGTACGTACTTGTTTAGACTTGTATCAAAGCTTTGTATGGGCTTGTTTGATTCATAATTGGTAAATAGGAGTGTTAGAAATGTTCAGTTGCTTTCTGAGTTTTGAGAAGAAAAGTGGCTTAAAATATGTTCAAAAATATAGATAGAAAATAGGTAAAAATGAAGTGAATCAAAGTCATCTTCTTTAGGAGTGCCTAAGAAAAATAAGTACAAAATTTTGTACATATTTTGTAGTTATGATTGCACAGAGTTGTATACGTATTTTCATGGGCATTTCAACATTTTTAAAGTATTTTTAAGAGGAGCCGGAGGTGCCCATGCTCACCATGTTAAAATAAGAACCTCAGCTCCTTAACATCTTCAGGTCGTTTCATGAGGGACTGAAGGCCACTGTAGTTTTTGATGGCTCAACATCAGATCCCTTTGACATCTGAAGTGGAGTGCAACAGGGCTGTGTCCTCGCGCCAACCCTGTTTCGGATCTTTTTTGCTGTCATGCTGAAGCATGCCTTTGGAACTGCAACAGAAGGTGTCTATCTCTGGACTAGATCAGATGGAAAGCTCTTTAATCTTTCTACATTCAGAGCAAAGACCCAAGTCCAACTGAAATGCATGCGGGACTTCCTCTTCACCGATGATTCAGCCATTGTTGCCCACTCCGCTGAAGACCTCCAACAACTAATGAATTGTTTTAGCAAGGCCAAGACTTTGGACTAACAATCATCCTGAAGAAAACACAAGTCATGGGCCAGGGCATGGACTCACCTCCCTCTATTACTATCTCCATGCAAGAATTGGAGGTTGTTCATGAATTTGTGTACCTTGGCTCAACGATCTCTGACACTCTCTCCCTAGATGTCGAGCTGGATAAACGCATTGGCAAAGCAGCTACCATGTTCTCTACATTTATTCAGAGACTGTTAATGATAAACACCTGAAACTTTTACAACATGTTTATTGATTAGTTTATAAGATTTTAATGTGCAATATTAATATTTCTGTCTTAGTTTGCTTGCCATGATTTTTTTATTTAAAGCCATTTTTAACTTAAAAATATAGGTTTTTTAGAATTTCATTTTTTGTACCATATATTTTCATTTTCCTACATTCTTTCTCTTCTTGAAAACATGACAATTAAATTGTGGCATCTTCACTACAAACAGTCTTCACACTCGAAGTATAACTGTCGCCAACAATACACCTATTCAGTAAAACAAAACCATACAAACACAAGACTTTTGTTTTGTTCTCAACACTTCATTTGCCACAATGAAAAACAGAATAAGCAAACTTAATGCAGAAAATGTGTCTAAGAATAGGATATAATCTAGTCCAGAAACAGAAAATCCAATGTACTCACGAGATGATGTCAAAGGCAATCACCGGCAATGCCTACTTTTGCCCCAGCCATGCCTTGTATAAAAATGCATGCTGTAGGCAACTGTAAAAACTGTAATAATTCAATTTCTAGGGTGGATAGAACGATGAAACAAAGTTTGCCAGAAAGTGCAACGTCTGATTTACTTCTGAAGATCAAAAACTAAAAATTGGTAATTTTTCGATTTTGACCACCTCCGGCTCCACTCAAAATATTTAGAAACATTTTACTAATATATTACAATATGGACACTGGAAAAGTCAATTTACCAAACTCTATCGAATGTGCGTGAAGTTTTCCATTATGGTGTTGTAAAAAATATTTTCAGTATTACCAAAAACTGTTTTAAAAATATTTGTGTGCTGTCTGGACATGAATCAAGTTTGAATTGCTCTGTCTTAGCATATTTAAATAACTTCAATTTTCACAGTTAACTTCTACCCAACATGGCTGAAGCTAAAAAGAAATGTAGGCAGTATAGCGTTGATTATTTGAAGTTTGGCTTCATTATTAACACGTATTCCAAAAATCTACCCCATATTTCATTAAAAAAAAATTTTTTTCAGCACTCCTTTCTTAACCTTTAAATTACAAATTAACTTATCATTTTATTGCTGTGGGTTTTTCACGCTCTTTGACTGTGTTCTGAAGGCTGTTCTTCCTGATGTTCCGCCAGTCTCTTTGGCCGGCATCTTCAGATGACTTAGACCCCGGCTGTGAAAGCCTTCGCGAATACATTAATTTATCACTTATTGCTGTATTTCAGTTTTTGAAATCTTAGGGGTGCACTCAGTAGTATGCTGAAGGAAGGGCTCACAGGGAGGAAGACTTCTACAGTATATTAGCACGGATCCTTCCTGACATGATCCATGAGCACAATTCAAACCCTTGCTGCTTCTTAACTTCACTGGCATTCTCATAGTCCTTGGGAAGTCTAAAAGCTGATAACTGGGCAGTTATGGTTGATGGTGCAGTTAAACCTAAAGGTGTGAAAAGGTTCTTTGGTGAGTTTAATAGATCATGTTTTGTTAAACAACACATTATCATCATTTATGGATCCAAGACCAAGAAATGTCTCTGGCCTATTGGGGGTTGGAGGGAGCTACACAGACAAAACTAGGATGGAGCATGTTTCTGAGCTCATTGGCTGCATTTGTGTTTTGCTCATGGTGTCAGAAATGATATCATCTACCTATTTATTTTTGTCCATACTTTTGCTTACATAAAAAGAAATGCTCTTACTTTTTTGGATTTCCACAACAAGATGCTACCAACTCCTCCTACTCATTCATCAGTCCCCAGAAAACTTCTGCTAAAAGACACTGTGGTAGGATTGATGACTTAGAGAGATATTGCCCCAATTTATTGAATGCTTCCTTCCTATAAAGTCAAAGCTTTTAAGATTAAGATCTAGCTACAAATGCAGGAAAAGAATATTTTATCTTCTCAAAGTATATTATTGAAGAACAGAAAGATTTTCAAATGAACTGTAATTACATCCACAGTATCACTAACATAGAAATACAAGTCTGATGACCACTAGTCAATTATTAACAAGTGTATTGAACTGAAAATAGGATTTCAATAACATGAAAGATTCAGAAGTCAACTGATATGAGAAAGGAAGATAAAATTAAAATTTGAAATAAAATGTGAATACCCCTACTAATGTGATTTCTGACTTCTGATTAGATTTCTTTATAAGTAGTAAAGCAAGCACTGTGAATTCTTTCTCCATAGTGTACCAAACTGCTGCAACTAAAAGTATATAAATTTATTTAATTTAACAAAATTGTTCTGGTAGGACCTGACCAAAAGGATATACATGTGCAGCAGAGTCATATGCAGGCTACACAGAACTGTCACCTACTTTGATGAGATTTTACTCTCAGGTAAAGACACCAGGGACGTGGTGGCACTGCGGGTTAAACCACAGAAGCCTCTGTGCTGCAAGGTCAGAAGACCTGCAGCCGTAAGATTGAATCCATGCGACGGAGTGAGCCCCCGTCACTCGTCCCAGCTCCCACCAACCTAGCGGTTCGAAAGCATGCAAAATGCAAAATGTGAGTAGATAAATAGGTACCACCTTCCCATGGTGGGAAGGTAACGGCGTTCCATGTCTAATCATGCTGGCCACATGACCACAGAAGATTGTCTTCAGACAAATGCTAGCTCTATGGGCTGGAAACGGAGATGAGCACTGCCCCCTAGATTCGGACACGACTGGACAAATTGTCAAGGGGTACCTTTACCTTTACCTAAATACAAAAACACACAGAATGCCACCTTTGTGATTAGAAGGTGATGAAATGTTTCCCTCCAGACATAAGATTCCATGATTCTACAACTGAGCAGTAATTTTAAAAAAAACTTGTGTGTAGCTCCTGTTGACAAATTGCAAAACAAAAGGAAGCTAAACTGCCAGTTGCAGAGCTAAATAACATTGTGTTAAGAGAAACAAAATAATTCAACTTTTAAGGGAGTTCCCCTGCTAATAATGTGCTAACTGCATCATCTGCTTCTGAGCTGTGTTTGCGTAGGACTACAGCCTTCGTTAGTTGCATTTGTTACTTCCTTACCTTGAACTTTTTCAAAGAAACTAGGAGTGATGTAAACAATGATGTGCATGACTTTCAGTTTCTCTCCAGTAATTAGCTGGATCCAGACCTATTTAGCAGCTGAGGAAAGAACCTGAGATACTTTAAGATTCCAAAAAAAAAAAAAAAAACAGTTCCTTGGGCAACAAAGCCTACAAAACCCAGAGTCCAAAACGCTATTCGTGTCTGCATAAGGTTTACATAGCAATCTACAGTTAGTTTTGACTAACTGATGAGGCGCCAGACAAATCTCGCTCATATATCTGGTCATGGACCCATCTGTACATCCAAGGTACACCTTAGCACTTCGTCAGTTAGTTATGTCAGTTTACACAAACCCTACTGAGTCATTAATAGGGTTCCAACTAAAGAGTGGCTTACTATGATAAGTGCCAACATTATAATATATGCATTGTGAACATACCGAGGCTCTTTTCCTTTCTCCATCACCCCTTCCTTTATCCAGTGATGGTAAAGAGCTCTGTTTTTGTCATGAAAAGGGAAGGGTGCCATTGGCAGAGAGTGCAAAAACTAAGGAAGGTTCCAGAGCCAGTATAATTCCAGCCTGCGACTCCAAGGCAGTCAGGACATGCTGTTATGGTGAAAACCAAATACTGTACTGTATGTTTCCCTACCTTGCATATTCTGAAATATATATTGGGCTATAGAGTGTAATTCTCAGCAAAAGGTAAAGAAAAACACCTTAGAATAAAGCTGACTTCTTTCTTCACTGTTGGACTGGCCCAGATGGTCAGTCCAGATTAAAATAAGAGACCAGGAGGTTGACCTTTTGACATGGATGCCAGGAAGCCGCCTACAGAAGGCAAGGTGGCTTCTTCCAAAGACAGTCGGGGGAAAACTTTGTTAACTTCCACATTCTTTCTTATCTTAGCACACAGGCCATGAGCTAGATGGTCTTTGGTTACATGTCTTTCTGGATATATTTTAACTTGGGTGTTAAGCTTCCCCTGGATTTGGGGAAAGCTTTTTCTGATGTGATGTTTGGGGCAAGTTCTAACCAAACTTATATAAAAAGTTAGAATACAAATGCAAATAGCTTTATTTTCCTTGTTTTTATCTTCTGGTTATTCTGTTAATTTGCTGGCTCTTTCTGTCTCTTACTTTGAATAAATTTATTGACATCCTTGTGTTTTGCATCGACCTTTCTGATGTCTACTTGAGCTACAGGATAGAGTGGGTGAAAAATCCACAAAAGTTATATGCCATTAAGTTGCCTTCGACTTATGGTGATCTTATGAATGAGCAATCTCCAAAATGTCATTTTGTCAACAGCTCTGATCAGTTTTTTGGAAATTCAAGGCTGGTAGCTTCCTTTAGGGAGTTGATCCATCTAATATTTGATCTGCCTTTTTTCCTGCTGCCTTCAACTTTTCCCAGTATTATTGTCTTTTCCAGAGAATCTAAAATGTACGTTTTAATCCTGGAGTTTTCTCAAGACGAACTCCCCACTAATCAGAAATAACTTTCCTATGGCATGTTCAGAGAGCTTCACATAAACACTAAATTTTTCTGCTGGAGGCACACACAAAAAACTTGTAAATGTTTCACAACCTGTAAAGGCTGCATACCTAATTCCAATTCTGTTGTGAAAGATTGATTCTTCATGCAAAGATCAAGGTAGTCTGAGATCAAAGCAACGGTGTAGCAGTGCAATTATCACTGGCATCACCGTGGAAAAGCAAAACTTCTCTTTGCCTTGTGTTGCTATCCTGGTGAAACTATTGAGTGTATCCAATTTTTTTTTAAAAAAAAAAGCCCTAGATATGGGATGGTTTAAATCAGTCACACCCCCAAGATGGCTGCTTAATTCAGACTCTAACCTCTCTATCAGATCATAATTAAATCTAGCAAAGGCAGAAAGCAGCAAAATCACAGCAATTATATAGGTAATGTATAGGGAAAAAATGATACTCCAGGACACTGCGGCACCAAAAGAAAATCATTAAGATACACAGTTCAACTTAAACCCTTCATTAAAGTTCTAAAGGGTTCAGAAAGCATATCATATATTAATAAGTTACTTCCTGTACTGTCCAGCCTAACAGGGTAGGCCTGGTCTACCCTCTGACCCTGTCTACTCCTCAAAGTCTGAACCTTGGTCCTCATGTACTAAGACTGGCTAGCCACGCTCTCTGTAGAGCCTGGCATACCAATCACATTCTTTCTGCTCTCCCCTGGTGGCCATGTCTACTGGCTGCATGGCCTGCCCATAATCAGCTTTTCCTCTGGCAGTAGGCCAGTCTGCCAGGTCATATTGGATATCAGGGGAAAGAGGTACAGTCTCTAAATTCAGCCCTGTGGGGCCAAGCCCCAGTGGCCTCATGCTAGTTATGGCCCTGCTACCGGGAATGGGGACTTGAGTTACAGGATATGCAGTCAGTTCGGACTTAAGTCACAGAAGTGACTCAGCTCAGGGTTTTTGTGTTGTTTTTTTAATCGTAGAATCATAGAAAAATGAAGTTGGAAGGGGCCCACAAGGCCATCAAGTCCAACCCCCTGCTCATTGCAGGAGTACAATCAAAGGACATCTGCTAGGTGATTGTCTACGTTTTTCTTGAACGCCTCCAGTGTTGGAGCACTCACCAACTCCTGAGGTGACTCAGACTCAACTTGTGCCTCAGAACCCACATATCTCTCCCTTTTTTCAGGGAGGGGGGACTCTTTTCATCAGGACTCTGACTTGGGGCTTGAGACTCAAGATATACCAAAGACTTGCCAGCATCCCTGCCTGCTACTGACATAGACTGGGCAGTAGAAAACATGGGAGAATTAACATCAGCAGTCATACCTCTTGCCCAAACAGCCAGTGCAGCTTTAAACTTGGGAATGCAAAATGAAATAGCAATTAAGTTCATACTCTCTGTGGAAGATTTACAGCTTCAAGTGGAAATGCTAGGAGACAGAAGCTGACAGACAAACCTCCTCTTAGTGGGACTGAGTATTGAGAACGGACTCATTTAATTAAATGTCTGTTAATACAATTTTACTGGAGGGGAATCTTGATATAGCAGACATACAAAGGGGTCAAAGAGCACTAAAGCCTAAACCACCACCAGAGAAAAATACTAGAGATTACACCCTTTACAAATGAGTCTACTAAACTGCTTATTCTGAAGCCAGACAGGCAGTAATGTACAGTACAAGAATCGGCAGATACAGTTCTGCCAAGATCTCTGCCCCCAAGACTCTGCAAAGAAAGAAGTCTTTTCATCGCTACACAGCCTGTCTTTCGAAAGCTGGAACAAAATGCTTCTGGGGTCATCCGGTTCAGAATCCACCCCAAAGGCAGAACAACAAAGCTTCAAAAGGCAAAGCCAACTTATTCATTCTCACTAGATCTGAAGACTAATACAATCAGCACAGCAATACAGAATGTACTGGAGGGGCAAGACCAGGATCACAGTGGAAGTAAAGACGAAATGGGAGGTTGGCCGGCGCGGAATGGTTTTGAAAAAGAAAGAAATCTGCTAGCAAGAAGTGAATTCACTAGTTAGTCCTTTTCATTCTTTACTTCCCGGTTCCATCCTCCTTGCATGTCAGACAAGCAGCAAATAATATGTGGCAAATCTAGCTTTGACTACATAGGTCCAAGTTAAATTTATCACATGCTATTTGCTGGAAGACCTATAGAGCTGGCAGTGATTTATTTTAAAGTGTCTTCTTTTGCTTGTTTAATCACATTTTATATAAAAAAAAACTAAATGAGAGGCCAACTACAATATCAATAAATGGGAGAATTCAACGTAATTTTTCCAGCCCGCATAACACAATGGGCCTGGTCCCACTGCTGGAATAATCCAGGTGATGCTGCACCTGCTCAGCACCAGTGACCTGTTTTTCCTGCTGCCCAGAAGCCAACTGGAGAAGCTGGGGAACAAAGGCAGGTTGCTGCCTCTGGGGGGGCACCACCACACAGCCCAGCTGATCCAGGCAGCAAAGCCTTCTGCGGTAATATTGGAGCAAGCAGAGAGGCCAGATGACCAAGCAGGCAGGCGGCCTGGCTAGGGGGGAATCGGACGGGGGGGCAATCGGGCAGAGAGGGGATGACTGAGCAAGTGGGGGAGAAGCACTGCTGCATCCGCCAGAGGAGACAGGGCTTGGAAGCCAGGACACCCACTGTGTGAATGAACCACCATTTGTGCCCATCTCACATTTAAATTATCATTAACAAAAAGGCAAAGGGTTGAGACACTGATGATTCAAGCCACTGAATGATCAAAAGGAATGTCTTCTAAACTTTTCAAAATTTTAACAGGCAATCAATTTGATAGCCCTGGAGATGCTAAATGGTACAGGAAAAAGACTTGGAACAGAAGATTACTGAAGGACAGAGGGGAACTACCATGTTTCCCCAAAAGTAAGACAGGGTCTTATATTAATTTTTGCTCCAGAAAATGCATTAGGGCTTATTTTCGAGGGATTTTTTTTCATGTACAACAATCTACACTTATTCAAATACAGTCATGTCATCTTTCGGTTGCTGCACAAGGGTGGAGGGCAGGTTTTACTAAACTAGGGCTTATTTTTGGGGTAGTGTTTATATTATGAGCATCCTGAAAAATCAGATTTATAAACAAAAATAAAGTCCATAGAAGTGCATAAACTAATGCAAACCTTATGTAAATCATGTATGAAAAATGTATGGAAAATGCATATGAGTTTCCATTAATGAAGGAAACATACCTCACTACTGAATGCAAAGAAAAGACAGGACAGGTGTGCATGCAGGATCCAGAGAAACAAAACAAAATAAAACAAGATTGAGAGCTTTTCATACTCCTCCCCTCTAGATGCTTTAACTCATATGACAAATTTGGGGAAATGCATGTTTCTTGCTATTACATTATTTTTCCTCCAAGCATACAGATCTTTCAAAGCTATATTCCAAAGAAAACAGCCATGAAGATGAAGCTGTGTTTACCTCACACTGACTTATTACAGTAACAAAAACAATCTAATTTGCAAAATGAAGACAGAGGCAAGCTCTTGGTAGAATAAGCAGATAGCTTTTGATCCCTTAAGGCACCTCAGATTCTAACACTGTGTTAACTGCACCATCTAGTCCTGCCCTTTGGCAATCATATCAATAATCTCTTACACTAAGCCATCATTGGCTGCAGCTGAGGTTCTCAGGTCCCCTGTTTTATCCTGAGGTTCAGGTTTAGGCACAGTTTCTGAGTATCAGGCTTTGGAACAGAACTCTCAGGTGACAGAATGTTGCCAGCTTGGCAACCTGAGATTTTGAGCTCCATTCTTACGGCGTCAGAAGCACTAAAGCTTTAGAGCTGTTGCTGCTTACACTGCTGTTGAAGTACACCAATTAGCATGTACAGTATTTATCGTTAGTTATGACATTTTCATACCACCCCATTTAGTGAAAATCCACTACTCAGGGTGGAGGTACAAACATAAATCATCTGCTACCCACCCCCACCCTCCAGAAAGAAATAGAGAGATTAAAAAAGAAACTATATAGATAACAAAAACTCAGACTAATGACTAAATGATGGCAATGATCTTCTAAGATTAAAAAAAAACTAAGCCATGGGTCCAATCACTACCTAAATGGAAACTGTCCTTAAATGTTTCTTTAAACAATTCAGTTTTTGGTTGTTGTGGGTTTTTTGGGCTCTTTGGCCATGTTCTGAAGGTTGTTCTTCCTGACGTTAAGAGCCCGAAAAACCCACAACAACCATCAGATCCTGGCCATGAAAGCCTTTAAGAATAAATTCAGTTTTTGCTTGCTTCTTGAAAGTCCAGGGCAGGGGTCTCCAAACTTTTCACCATGAGGGCCACATAATATATTTTCCACATTTTCAAAGGGCGAAGGAATGTGTGCATGCATATTCATGCACTCACGTGTGCATGCATGGGCTGGATAAAAAGGCAAGGTGGGCCAGATGTGTCCCACGGGCCATAATTTGGAAACCCCTGGTCTAGGGGAAGGGAGGCTGCCAAATCCTTAATGGGAGACCATTCCAGAGTGATGGGAACCCCACTGAGACGGCCTGATTCCCACTTAATTCATCAGAATTTTTACGCTGTCTCCCCACACACATCTGAAGGATCCACCCAATAGACATAACAAGAGCCCACCTCCAGTTCTTGTGTTTCAGCCTCAGTTCTTCGGGAATGGGACACTGCTGACCTGGTGACACTAAATGAGACTTCTGCAGTCTGAAATCCAAAATAGGTGCAGGACTAAAGGTCCCATACCTCTGGATTAAACTCATCTTTAGTTTTTAAACACTTAAAGGCTTGGTTACCTGCAACAGACTCTAATCAGCCTCTTCTGCCAAGAATTTCCAACCACTTACAAATTCAGAATTTAAACTGCCAACATGCAGCAGCATTTTTTCCTTCTGAAACAGCATGCAAACATGTTTGATTTGGAAGCAAATCAAACATCATTCTACTAGGATAAATTGCCAAGGTTTTATTATTTGCCATTCGGCTGAAGTACTGTATAAAATGAATAAAACCCATGCTTTAAAAAGAGAGGGAGGCCAGCTGTAAAAACAGAACATCTCACATTTGTAAACAGGAGCATATGGCTCTTGCCCTAGTTGGCAATGTTATTTAGGAATGATGAAAAATGTTACATCCAGAAAGCACAGAGAAATTATTAGCAATGTCCAATAGTTGGGCATTAGGAACTCTCTAAGAAAGAATAAGATTTTCAATGTAGAGTCAAGGTAATCATGGTAGTATGCTGTGAAATAGAAAAACAATTTATACCAGACATCAACTCATTTTCATCAGATAACTATGCAAAAATGATCTTTCAGTTTTTCCTGGTGTGGGGGAGTCTCTGTGTGACAGAACTGGAATTATTTTGTGTGTGTGTGTGTGTGTGTGTGTGTGTGTGTGTGTGTGTGTGTTCTGTGCCATCAAGTCAGAACCGACTTATAGGAACTCTAATAGGATTATCAAGGTGTAGCGAACAGGTATGCCCTCACCTGCCCGTCACTGCAGAACCTTGACGCAGGAGCCAATGAGTGAACAGAAGATGGAGCTAAGGGGGGAGGGAGCTGGATATAAAGACTGGTGGATGGAGTCTGAGGGAGGGGAGAGACTGTGTGTAGCTATAAAAGTGAGTGAAGAGTGAGTTAGAGATCTATAAGAACGTAGATGGAAGCAGAGGGTTAAAAGAGTTTTGAAGTTATATCTGATCTGATTCAAATATTAGTGATTGGCAGTCTGTAATTTATTCCATGAATATTTATCATTTATTAACTTCCCTGATCAAATAAAAGACTTATGTTTTTAACAACACACTTATCTCCAATATCAATTGATATTAAAGCATTAATATCTGGTGGCAGCGAAGAAGAAAGAAGAGCGAGAACCTCATGAAGGCCTGGGGGGATAGGGACTTCAGAGGGGCTCGCAACACAAGGTAAGTGAGATATTTAAGGAGCGGTTTTACCAGTTTCACTCTCCCAGTGAGTTTCCATGGCCAAGCTCTGTTCTCCAGAGCCCTAATCTGCCATTCTGTCCACTACACCACACTAGGATTTAAGCTGAAGCACAGGAAAGCCTCACTAGAAACTGAAAAAAATGATGTCATAAAATGTATGACACTAATGGTTTTATACTGGTTTTCTGATATTGTTGTTTAGTCATTAAGTTGTGTCCGATTCTTCATGACCCCATGGACCAGAGCATGCCAGGCCCTCCTGTCTTCCACTGCTTCCCGGAGTTTGGGCAAATTCATGCTGGTAGCTTTGATGACACTGTCCAACCATCTCGTCCTCTGTTGTCCCCTTCTCCTCTTGCCTTCACATTTTCCCAACAACAGGGCCTTTTCCTGGGAGTCTTCTCATGAGATGGCCAAAGTACTGGAGCCTCAGCTTCAGGATCTGTCCTTTCAGTGAGCACTCAGGGTTGATTTCCTTCAGAATGGATAGGTTTGTTCTCCTTGCAGTCCAGGGGACTCTCAAGAGTCTCCTCCAGCACCACAATTCAAAAGCATCAATTCTTCAGCGGTCAGCCTCCTCTATAGTCCAGCTCTCACTTCCATACATCACTACTGGAAAAATCATTGACTATGCGGACCTATGTCAGCAAGTTGATGTCTCTACTTTTTAAGATCCTGTCTAGGTTTGTCATTTCTTTCCTCCCAAGAAGCAGGTGTCTTTTAATTTCATGACTGCCATCTCCATCTGCAGCGATCATGGAGCCCAAGAAAGTAAAATCTGTCACTGCCTCCATATCTTCCCCTTCTATTTCCCAGTAGGTGATGGGACCAGTGGCCATGATCTTAGTTTTTTTTTGATGTTGAGCTTCAGACCATTTTTGGGCTCTCCTCTTTCACTCTCATTAAGAGGTTCTTTAATTCCTCCTTATTTTCTGCCATCAGAGTGGTATCATCTGCATATCGGAGGTTTTTGATATTTATTCTGGCAATCTTAATTCTGTCTTGGGATTCCTCCAGTCCAGCCTTTTGCATGATGTATTCTGCATATAAGTTGAATAAGCAGGGAGACAATATGCAGCCCTGTCATACTCCTTTCCCAATTTTGAACCAATCAGGTGTTCCATATCCAGTTCTAACTGTTGCTTCCTGTCCCACATATAGATTTCTCAGTGGATCGATAAGATGGTCAGGCACTCCCATTTCTTTAAGGACCTGCCATAGTTTGCTGTGGTCCACACTGTCAAAGGCTTTTGTGTAGTCAATGAAGCAGAAGTAGATTTTTTCTGTAACTCTCTGGCTTTCTCCATAATCCAGTGCACGTTGCCAATTTCGTCTCTAGCTCCTCTGCCCCTTTGAAATCCAGCTTGTACTTCTGGGAGTTCTAGGTCCACTTGCTGCTGAAGCCTACCTGCTCAGGCTGATCCTCTTGCCCCCTATTCTGCCATAGTCTCAATTACCCTTGAGAACTTCTCCTACCCTTCAACATTTGACCAGCCTCATGGACCAATATTTCTATGAAAATTCAAAAGGGTAAGAAGAGTCACATCTTTCCATGCATGCCGTTTCAGCATGCATACCACTTCTGGCTTTTCTTTTCCAAGCTATTACCTTTTTTTGTCTTCATATTGAATGCAAACGAATAGATAGAAACATGTTAATGGGTTGGGGGCCATGAGCATGGAATGTCAGCATGGAGATGATAAACTGTGTAAGAAAGACAATATTGCAGAGCATTCTGTTCCTTTTCCATTTCCTGCTACTACCCAGAGCTTTGAAACAACTAGGTACAAAGAACTACTTGTAGTTAATTTGGAGTGTGTGCTTCTTTAAGATACGATGACATTACAACTGTTACTTAATGAGGAAAAACATTTCTTCTTTTGTATGGCAAGCAACTGCAACTTTCAGCAGGGATATTAGCAAGTCTTTGGGTCCAAATCCCAAGTCCAAATCTTTGGTACCAAGTCCCAAGTCCCTATTAAAAACAAGTCCCCCCCCCCAGAGAAAAGGAGGGGTGGGTGGATTCCGAGTTCTGAGTCGAGTCTGAGTCATTTGGGGGGTGGGAGGGGGACTCTGAGTGCAAGTCACCAGTATGACTTAAGTCCAACTTGATAGCAAGTCCCATGATTTGAGTCCCCGTCCCTGACTTTCATTGTAACTAAACAGTGGATGATGAATACCAGAAGGGTCAAGTTGTGACGCGTGTTGTCTTTCATTCCATGGCCTCATGTTCTGTTATGACTATTCAGGCAACAACAAGGTGGCCCAAAGGAGAGTGGGCTTTCTATTACAAGCCAGAAGCCTCTGACATTCGGATGTTTTCATTTTTAAAAAAAATGTTTCTCACAGCCCAGTGACTTCTGCACCCTTCTTGTACTTCTATTCCTATTAAAAAGAGAGAGAAAGGAGTATCTGGGCAACTACTAACCAGTCGGTTTGGTGTTGATACCAGGAAGGGCTCTAAACAGATCACCAAAGATTAGTCTGTGAGCACTTGAATCATGATTCTATTATTCTGTTTGGTTTACTATCTTTAATAACTATTTTAGTTACATACAATGGAACAGGAAAGCAAATCATTACTTTCAGAAATTAGATTCATACAATAATCAACTCTTTGGGTTTTGTTAATAAGACAATAACTGATTATATTTTTAAAATAACTCTTCAACCTCACTGATCCAAATATCTGACCTATTCAGACACTTAACCCTTCATGTAATTTACATGACTGTCCTAAGAAATAAACCAGCAAATACTTGAGCATAAATATATTTTCAAAATGAGTTGCTGGCTATCCAAAACGAAGTAAAAGCTTGGCCACATAGATTTCCCTCCAGCAGTTATAGGTTTATGTCAAGGTATTTCTTCTCTAGAAATATTCTATGTAGGGAAAATTTTACTTAAAGCATGACACACTGCAGTACCTGTTCATTCTAATTCCAGTGCTGTCTGCTAAGAGTGTTCCTCTGGAGCCCATCCTAACAAGACCATCTGAATCCAGGGACAACTTCATTTAGCTTGACAACTATGCTGACAGTCTATATGTACAAATGTCTTACTGCTAGTGTTCCAGACAAGACCAGCTCCTTGACATTTCTTTCCCTTGGGAAGAAAACAAACTGGAAATAGCCTTTAAAATATAAGTAAGAGATGCTAAATTCTCTCTTCCTCCCTCTTGCTTTCTCTTAATCACTGACTGCACTGTTTGAGTTCATTACTCACATCCTGAGAATCAAAGTTTAAATCATTATGGCTACTCTGCTCTATTGATTATTTTCAAGACTATGAAGATAACTGGCATGCTTGCTTTAGAAGTAATTCAGCTCATTATATGATGGCACATGCTCCCCAAATTTATGTCAACGGTCGGTTCTGCTATCCATACTATTCTGAGTTGCAATCCTGTACTCAGTGAGCAAGGTGTGACCTTAATGGGGTCATCTTGTGAACAGACACTTGTAGATTAGGCTTTCAATAGTCAGGATGGAAATTTCGTGTTTCCTGAGGAACAGAATCGTGGCATAGATCACGAGGTGTTTGTGGAGGCTGTCAACTCTTCCACCAGCACTTCTTCAATCTCAGTGAGGAGCAAGAGGGGTTTCAACTCTCCCCATCTCTGCTGAGTGGAATAGGGAAGAGTAGGTGTCCCTGCACACACACATATATGACCTCCAGTGCCACCCCACCAATGCCAGGCTTGGCTCTTTGGACCAATAAAGTGCATGCCTTTGTCCTAGGGGAACCCTTCTGCCATCTTTGACATAAACTTGGTAAGAACATTTTAATGAAAGGTAATATAAAAGCTCTCTATTTCTATCCAATATAGAATTCTCCCCTAAAGAAACTGTGGATGCTGCTTCAACCAAGCCCATAGTTTCATTACCTCAACAGGCTAGAAGTAAAGGTAGTAATCATGAGTGCATTTCATAGAAATTATTCAAGATGAAGAGAGAAAAAGTCATTGTATGGGGAGGGAGTATATGCTTTCATTCTCAGAATGTGTACAAAATTCATAGAAGTGTCAAATGTCAAAATAACCACAAGTTCTGAAAGAACCATGTTGCAAAATGATAGGGGATCCCACCTGTTTTACAACATGGTTGCCTTTTAAGGAAAAATAAAACGGCACATTTCAAGACATTCCACAGTGGCAAGCAGAGCAGTATGACTGTGGTACAACAAGCAATGCAATGGTTAATGAACAATATGGAAGTGACCCAAAACCATCCAGTTTAGTTTTAGGCTGATATCATCTTGTCAGAATGCTGGGAAGAGAAAGTCGAAAGCAGGATTCTATTATGGCTGAGAGCTTGTTGTCAGAAATGGAAATGTATGCAATTACCTTGCTTTCCTCTTTCAAAGAGCTGCTAATGAGATGTGCATATCCACCACACACGGAAGACGGGGAAATGTAAAATGCAAATAACCAAATGTCTCCTTTGTTCCCATTTCAACATGTCTGCTTGACACTGAGATCCATTCTTCATGCCTAAATCCCATAGACATCCTTTTGCCCATCAGGTATATGTTAAATCCTGTTAAACCCAGTGTCAGTATGTTGGAATAAAAACCTGTACATGCTTCTCATAAAGGAGCATATTAAAACTTGCCAGGAGGAATGGAAATGAAGTTTGATGAGCTTGCACTTTCCTACAAAAATACAAGGTTTGTGTGTCCAAAGACTTGTGATAGGACAAAGCATATTGTCATTCCAAATGCCACACTTTTAAAAGTTTGATATATACTGTATTTCAGCAAAACAAAATGTGAACATACCAATCCCTATATTTGAAAATGGTACAATGTTATACCATCTGAACCTCAAATTTCATTCTCTTGATGTTTATCCTCTGCAACCATTACATAAAGCTATGTCCAAATCGGTCTCTATTAACCATTTTTAAGATACTGTACTGTACATTTGTATCCAAAATTATCTCCAGCTGTAATAAAAGTAGTTCCTAGTTACTTGCATATTTGTGAATTGAGAATCAAACATTTCCACCTTCGATGATTGTTGTGGGTTATTTGGGCTGTTTGGCTGTGTTCTGGACATTTTTCTTCCTAACGTTTCACCAATCTCTGTGACTGGCATTTTCAGAGGATAGGAGCTAGAATTCTGCTTGTGTTCTGGTGTAGTGTGTGGGATTGTTGAGTATTTGTAGCTGTGGGATCAGGTTTTCATTCTTTTCAGGAGACTGGGTGTTTCCTGTGATCAGGGTGGCTCCCACCACTGAAAAATACAGCCTGCAAAAAAGTCAGTGAACTCTACCAAGCCACAAGGACTGGTGGGGGCCCATCAATCATAGTGACAGATCATCTCTCTGCTTATCACAACAATACACCCATAATAAAAAACACCCTGATCACAAGAAACACAAAATCTCCTGGAAAGAACAAAAAGCTGATCCCACAGCTACAAATACTCAACAATCCCACACACTACACCAGAACATAGAGTTCTAGCTCCTGTCCTCTGAAGATGCCAGCCAGAGACTGGTGAAACATTAGGAAGAAAAACCTCCAGAACACGGCCAAACAGCCTGAAAAACCCACAACAGCCATTGGATTCCAGCCATGAAACCCTTCAAGAACACATTGTTTCTGCCTTCCTTGTTCCTGTTGCAGATGACTGGGAGCAACTCAGATTACACAAAAGATATATGTCTTTACATGTGGTTAGTTAGAAGGAGAGATCTAGTTCGCTAGACTTCCATTTAACTGCTCTGACCTTTGCAGATCTTCTTTTAATCCACATTGAGATACTGGTGCTAGTGTCCCTTTCTTCCTCATTTCTTTCTTGATACACTTTGGCAGAAGACAGGGGACTCATACTGCTTTTGTTCTCAAGAATGAGGGAGCTGCCATGGCTCCGTGCCCCTTCACTTCAGCTAGAATTAGGATTCCCTATTATCTAGGTCATTATTTCTTCACCTTTGGTAACCCAGGTATTCTTGGACTGCAGCTTCCAGAAACCCCAGCCTATACCAGTGGTTGTAAAAGCTTCTGGGAACTGCAGTACAAGAACACCTGGGTTATCCAAGGTTGGGAGCCACTGCTCTAGGTAAACCCTACAATGACTGCATCACCCAACAAAATCTCATTTGAATGTCTGCAATAGAATTTTATTCCTCCTTTACATTTCAAGACCATGTAGATCACATGATTTCTATGTGCATATGTACAGTGGACCCTTGACTTACAGACGGCTCGACTTACAGACTTTTTGAGTTACAGACTTCTCTGGCTGCAAAATTTAGATTCGACTTGCAGCCAGAGAATCGACTTACAGACCAGAAAAAAACCAAAATAGAATAAAAATAGAATAAAAACCACTGGTTATGGGATTAATCGGTTTTCAGTGCATTGTAGGTCAATGGAGATTCGACTTACAGACTTTTCGATTTGCAGCCACCATTCCAATACGGATTAATTCCCTAAGTAGAGGGTCCACTATACTTTGATGGAACTACCATTGACTGTACATCTTGGATACAGTGAATGGTAGTTCCATCTAAAGTTCATATACACCTTGAAATCATGTAATCTACATGGTTTTGCAAGCTAAAGGACTCTATCTAAGGACTGCAGAGGTCCAGTCACTTCAGCACCTATCCTATTTTATACACGTGTTCAAGTGTGTATGTGTTTATCCAACTATGGCTAACACATCATGTGTCTGATGAAGTGCTTTTAAGTCCCTTGAAATATAAAATTACAATGAACCCATTAGAGTTCAGGATGCCTCATGACTCTACATGTAGCACCAGACTGAAGCAGCTATCCGTTCAGGAATGTGGCAATCTCTCAGTCCCTATTTTTTCATACTTCACCAACTCCTCCCTATATTTTCTTGTACATATATATATTCATAAGTTTCATATGAATTTGCAGTACTGTCTGCATATTACAAAGTTAAGCATATCTATCCTATTGATTTCAACATTTGAGGACACTTGCACATTGAAATTAACAAGAATGAAAAGTATTTTAAAGTTGGTGGTCTCTTGTCCAATATTTTTATGCAATTTTAATCTCTTAGACCTAGTTATGAAACTTTCTCATTGACATGATTTTTGAAGTTCACATTAATAAATGCACAGGAGATGGTGCTGTCTCTCTACATCAGTTGTCATTATGAATGGGACTTGGCAGCAGCAAGAAATATTTAAATCCCTGATGTGTTTTTCTTGGTTCTTCTGGAGAGATCATCTCTTCTAGCCATTTAAACAAAAATCTCCCAATGACAGAGCCGAGGGATGAAATCCAGCTCATCATATATTTCAAACTCTGCCGTTAAGACCATTTCATGCCAGTGTATTATCAGATCTTAGAACTCTATTTGCATCATTAAACATCAGTCCACTTCTTATTATCTAGCTGTCATTTCCCTCTGTGAAAGAGGCCAGTTCTGTCTCAGCATTGTGCACAGTATTTGTCTCCTGGCAACATGTAAAGTTAACTGGTCTCATGGAGTTATATTTATTTCTTTAGCTTAAATGATAAATCCATGGGTAAATGGGATGGGATGATGGTGTACAGAGAGAAATTGTATGGGATACACAGAAAGATATTGTACAGGGTTGTGGGGTGTACACACAATTCTCTCCCCTCTCTTTCCTTTTTCATCATTCATTTCATTACTAGATTATGTCATGATGTCTCCTAATTTTCACATAATTGCCCCAAGTTAAGAAATCACCATAGACATTATCAGTTGTATAGTGGCTGAAATCTTCTTGCTTAGCATAGTTTAAATTACACTACGGTGGGCCGATCTAGTCAGTTGGGACTTAGTGAGCCAGTTCTTCTGTAAGATCCATTGATTCATGTGGATCTCCCCTAGCTCCAATTTACCTTAGTATAGTAAGTAGATGTGGGATTTTTGGAAGTCACACACTACAGGCCTCAGAAGTTTGCAGGAATGCCCCCAGTCAGACTTCTGGATGGATTTTAATGAAGAAATGAAATTCCTGGCAGGTGTTTCAAGCAAATGAATTCAGACTCTGGTAGCCATTTTCATCCTGGGGAGAAGACAGGGGAAATGGATGGGCAAAGCAAAGTTCCATGGGAGATGCAAGGTACTATGTGTGGCTGTCTTCCCATTAGAACACAGGAAGTTTCTTTAAAAAAAAAACAACCCAATACTACATTCACAATTCTTTGTAGCTTCCCACTCATTTCCCCTGTCTTCTCCACAGGATGAAAATGGCTACTGGAGTCTGAATTCATTAGCTATAAGATCATGAAAATATCTGTCAGGATCCTGATTGGTTGATGAAAGCCCCAGGATGTCTGGCTGGGGGAATTTCTACAAGCTCCTAAGAGCTATAGCCCACAAACTCTGTGCCTAGAGTAGGCACACTTGAATCACTGGAATATACAGAATAGGTGACTCACCAAATCGCCAATGCTATAATGGTCCTACTCTGCCGTGACTTACTATGCTGACCAACAGGATCTCAGCCACTGAGTTTCATGTCTCAGCATGCAACTGATAACATCCACAGTGATTTTTTTTATTTGTGGCAATTTGCCTCCCAATATTATGCTGCTACACATGAGGATTTTGGCCATTCATCTTGTAAAGTTTGTATTCTTACAAGGGGGTGCTGATAAGTATTGAGCCTTTCCCAGAAAAAAATTGAGCTAGGAAGCTGTAACTGCCACACTATTCTACATATTCCCCCAGGAAGTCAATGCACTTGTGACATCAGTCCTGCACCTTCTTAAGTCCCTGCAAATAAAATTCTTCCGACTGCTGGTGTAACTACTCATTTGCAGCATTTGTTGCCTCCAGAACGCTCCCAAATCATTGTCCCTTTAGGTGTTGTTTTTTTTTAGTTTGGGGAACAGATAATAGTCAGAGGGAGCCAGGTTGGAAAATTAGGGTGAATGGGGCATCACTTGAAAGCCTAAGGACGTCAGTTTTGCCATTGTTTCACCTGCAGTGTGTGACGAGGCGTTGTCGTGCAACAGGATGACACCTTTGGAGAGCTAATATTTTGCATTGATGGTTGAACCTTGTTGGAGGTAGTCCACCAGCAGAACTCCCTTCTTATCCCCCCAAAATTGTTGCCATTTGCTTCTGCACTGACCTTTGCACTCTGAACTTCTTTGGCCTGGGGGAACCATTGTGCCTCTATTCCTTAGACTGTTCCTTTGTCTCAGGATCATAACAGTAGATCCATGTCTCATCACCAGTTACCAGTTTGCCCAGGAAATCTGGCTCATTTCTTGCAAAATGTTCCAAAACAGCCACCAATGACTCCACACATTTCCTCTTTTGTTTGGTTGTCAAAAGTTTGGGGATCCACTTTGCTGCTAGCTTTCTCATTTCCAAGTCATTGTGGATAATGGCACCAATTCTCTCACGTGATGTTCTCAGATATATAGCAATACTTTTGGCTGACATTCAGCGGTCGTCCATGATCATGTCATGGATGGCTTTCACATTTGCAAGCACAGAGAGAAACAGACCATCCACTGGGTTTCTCACTTTCAACACTGAAATGACCATTTAAAAATTGACAACCCAACGTTTAACTGTTGCATAGGAAGGGCCACTGTCACCCATAGTTTGTGACATTTCATTATGGATCTGCTTTGCACCTTTCCCTTGAAGAAACAGGACCTTGATTATGATCCTATGCTCTTCCACATTGATAACTTTTCTGGAGGTGCTGCCATGTTCACTTTGGACCAGGAAATCAAAGTTAAGTTAAAATCATAGGTAGCTGATTTTTGCAAAGTTGAATATAGACAAATTGGCCAATACACCCTGCAATTTATAGCTTCCTAGCTCAATTTCTTCTGCAAAAGGCTCAATACTTATCAGTACCCCCTCGTAAAAAAGATCAAACAGTATTCCCTGAACCCAGAGCTTGGAAATGTTATTTTTGAATAATTATTTACAGGCTCTTGCATGCTGGGGAGTTGTAGTCCTCTGCTTGCCTTAGCTTTCTTGGGATGGAGTTCTGGCTATTGTTCTTTATGGGATTTATTACTTCTTTAGGAAAGGATCTGTGAGTAAGGAAGTACAATCTGTAATGAAGCTACTTCCCTTGGGACATATCTTGGCTACTTTGGAGCATTTTAATTTCTCCTATGCATTGAAAACAGCTAGTCAAAAGGATGTAGACTCACTGCAGTTCTCCATTTTCTAGAATGGTGGCAGATGGTAGGGTCTTGACTATTAAATCAAATGACAAATCTGAGGTTTTAGTCGTGTTTTCTAGTCATTTCATGCTCCACATTTACTTTTCCTGAAGACTTCTTGGGCTGGAACATTTCATCAAGCCCATCTAAATGCAGCAGGTGCCTGCCTGGCTTTCCCCACAGCCAACCACTTTGGCAAGGAGGTGAGATGGGGAGTCTCCCCGCTCAGCTGATCAGTGGTCAGCTGTGTGGGGAGACAGGGAAGGCTGGCCAGGCTCCTGTCGCAATTGGCGCAATGACAATGATGAAGGACTCCAGTACAATTCTACTGCAGAAGTAGCACAATTATTCCTTAGGTTCCTGTTATACCATCATGCAGCTGTACTTTAATTACCAGTAAACAATTAATGGTCCATGTTGCCTGTTAAATACTGCAATAGCTGAGAACCAAAGAGCTACCTGAGCTTGTCCAGTGGGGTTTTTCACTTTTAAAATATGAAAAGTGGTCACTCGTTTCCTATCCCCAATGTCATGGCAAGCTGTTTTTGAAAAGCCCCTTGGTTTCAAAAGGGGCACTTCTTGAAGCTTGGGGAGCTGTTGTTTGGAAAATGCAAGATAAAACTCTGCTTTGGATCCCTGCAATGACATTATTCAACCTGGCAAATGTAATCTACTCTAAAAAGCACTTTTTCAGTGCCAGAACCAAGACGTAGTAAACGTTTGTCAGCTTGGCAGATGATCTTCATATATTCTGCTTGATGGAGCAAACCTAGCATGTTATTAATTAAAACTTATAAATATGAAAAGAGTTCATTATAACAGGCCATTGAATCAAGTTGCCGTTGTTTCAAGTTACACTAAGAGTCCACAGAAAAAAATAACTATGATGAATTAATAACAAATATGCTTATATCCATAAAGGTTCTGTTCAATACATGTCTGTTCTCTTGTCCTCCATAATGGTTATCTAATTATGGAATGCAACCATGCTAATGAAGCATACAAATTTCATATATAGAAGACAGCATGAAAAAAGGAGAGAACAAGGGAGGAGTTCCATAGTTTGAGATGTGAATACCTTCTTGTATTGTATTTATTGTGAGTTTACACATTACTGGGAGACTTTTTTATCTTCTTACAATAACAAATATAATTGGGCATTGTTAATGTACAACAATTCTAGATAATATCATTTTAAGAGGTTTATGTGAAGTTTGTGCATTGGTGCCATGTGCATTCATGCATGTCTAGGCTCCTGTTCCCCCATACAAATGCCAATTTACACATTACAGAGAGCCAAGGCATCACTGAGCATATGCTTAACAAGGAGCCATGCCCAATCCAAAGCTCTTTGTTCATTTCATTTGTATGGCAGCCATATCTGCCACATAAATATGAGAAATTTTATGTGTGCTTTTTTAAAAAAAATAGAGTCCTTAGGACAGCTGTAAATGTATTCTGCATAAGCACTGAAGGTTTTCAACTGTGAATGTACCTGGTGAATACTGAGTACATGTCCTGTTTTGGCATAACAGAAGAATGCAGAAGATATCCACTTGTCCATCTTTTCTTGGTGGTGGTATATTTGGAAGGGCAGATGCTCTCATGATTGCCCCCTTACCCAGCCCCTTGCCATAAAGAGAGTCCAACAAAGGAGGCAGCTGGATCGGTCCATATCAATAAATGAGAAGCAGATCTTTATAAAGTTAATAGATGTCAATTGCCCATTCCAGACCAAAGGTACCTCAAATAATTTGCATTACAGCAAGGATAGCTTACGAAGTTACGCTGTTCCTGATAAAATCCATTATTTTCACACACAACCCAGCAGCAATTGTAAGGATTGCAGGTAAGCTCAAAAGATACAAGGGAGCATGTAGAGGGTAACAGATGATGTCACAACCCCTTCTATTCAGGAGGCCCTGGGCTTTGACCCTGCAGCAATGATATAATGATAAATTTGGAAACATAGGGGCTCACAAGACAATAACTATAGCTAGGTAAAGGTAAAGGTTCTCCTTGACATTTAGTCCAGTCGTGTCTGACTCTAGGGCGCGGTGCTCATCCCTGTTTCCAAGCCATAGAGCCAGCGTTTTTTCTGTAGACAGTTTCCATGGTCACGTGGCCAGTGTGACTAGACACGGAATGCCGTTACCTTCCCACCATGGTGGTATCTATTTATCTACCTGCATTTGCATGTTTTCGAATTGCTAAATTGGCAGGAGCTGGGACAAGCGACGGGAGCTCACTCCGTAACATGGATTCGATCTTACAACTGCTGGTCTTCTGACCTTGCAGCACAGAGGCTTCTGCAGTTTAACCCACAGTACCACCACATCCGTTACCTATAGCTAGTCCTCTACAAAATGCAGGATAGTTGGTTGATCCATAGAAGTTTTTGTTTCTTCCAGGTATGGGTCTTTTGTAAGCCAATGGCTCTTCAATGCCTATTCAAGATCAAATTACTCTGAAAATATTCTCCATTAGAACAGGGATCTCATGCAACAATATTCCTGGAAAAAATCCTTTTCTCCCCAAGTGACTGTGAGGATAGAAGATTAAAGTAGAAGGAAGCCAGAGGCCAGAGGGGGGTGGCAGTTGATGACGTAGGCCTTTGCTAATCAGAAAGACACAGGGCTTTGGTTCCATAAGTCCTGCCTCCATTACACAACCAGCCCGTGAACCCTGGCTCCACTACACCACTATTTCCACTGGCTAAAAAGAACTGTTGCTTGTTTCCAACCTAAAATGGTGCATTAAAAATAGGGGAAATATCTTATATGTGTTCTCATTAAAATACGTAGTTCACAACACAGGCATCTGGACATATTTCAGAACTCTTAATGATGTTACTTCAGACCATGTCTGACCTGTGTGCTTTGGAGTCACTGTTCATTACAATGGCCCAGGAACTGAACGTTTTGCCCAGCAAACCTAATCCCTCACAAATGGCCAGCTTTTATACAAAACTTATATTACATACCCTTGGCAGCTCGCTTATGGAGCATATCTGCTCTGGTACAGAATTATGTAACAATGTCTTTTTATACATTGCACAGAAAATGCAAAAGGGAACACTGACACTAAAAGAATGGAGTATCTGAATTTCTGACAAGTTGGAAAAGATTTACTTTTCCTTACAAGCAAAGCTATGAACTTTTAATGATACCTTGATTAAACTTACTCAGGGTCACCAGAGACAAGAAAGCATTGCTCCAAGAGTTACATATAACCAGTTGGCTATGCTTTTGCTAACCAATGGCCATGAAGCATAGACTTGTACCATCTGTTAGAGACAACTTCTCTTGTTACTGAAGAAAACACAGTGTGAAGCTTTACACAGAAGGAAGACACTCCATCTAATCAAGTCTATTAATTTTGTTCCAACCCATGCAAATTACTTTTGACATATACATGAGGTGCTCCAGGGAGTGCACCAAAATCGCCCCCATTAACTGGGTGAAATGACAAGAACAAAACGACACTGCTTACAGCAACATCTGCCAGCTCGCTACTATTTGAGGCAACAGTTTCCCTGAGGCCCCAAATCCCAAAAAGGCAGAGACTATTTATCATTTTCCTTTGAATATTGGAACAACAAAGCATCAATACGTCAATGCAATATTTGGGCATGTCATTTAAAGAGGAGACTATTCACAACCATTTATCTTTCTCCCGATACTTCTGAAATGTTTCGGAAGAGGGCTGTCCAGCATTCCCCATCTTTTGCACTCTACCCCTCTTTCCCCCACTTCTCAATGGAGTATGCTTGTCTCAACAAATCAGAGATGTGTCATTTTCCCATGCCTTTATTTCCTCAAACTTGGTTCCAACTAAATCCATCTCCTTCCTATTTATACCTATTATAAAAGCAGAAGGGGGAAGCCAGGTAAACAGGACAGACAAAAAGGTTCCACAAAACGAAACTAGTTCCAGAACAGAAATTGTAAGGGTCAAGCTGGACAGTATCAGGAAAGCATATTCCCTACATCTAGCCTGTAATGGAATTTCCTCAAAGATACATGTCACATCTATCACCCTCACAAAGTATGCTGATGTTTAACTTCTAGTGGTCGGTCAGCAAATTCAAGTTGCATAGGTGAGGAAAATCACATGCTGCGTCACATATTCCCCATTTGAAGGAAGACTTGTTCTAAAACCATGTCAAACATATTGTCTAGTCCAGTGGTTCTTAACGTGGGCGATAATGCCCCCCAGGGGGTGATTTCATTTTTCAGGGGAGCAATAGAACGAAAAGGGGCAGTGTGGGGGTGCTGGAGCAGAAGGGGGGTGGTAGGGGGCCCTGGAGCAAGCCAAACCTGTTAAGATGGCTGCAGCCTTTTTACAGTGTGCATGAATATATATTTTCCTCCAATCTTAATTTAGTTTCAGAGTTTTCGTCTTGAAATTTTTAGTTCCTGCACTGTGGTTTGTTTTTATGCCCTTTCTATATTTCTTTTTGCGTCTTAAAATTCACTTGCAACTAAATCATGAAATGTTTTTAGGGCATTTCATTTTCTTGGAATTGAATTTTGTTTTCAGGGGTCATTGGATTTAAGTGTAATAAATAAATAAATAAATAAATAAATAAATAAATAAATAAATAAATAAATAAATAAATAAATAAATAAATAAATAAATAAATAAATAAATAAATAAATAAATAAATATCATCACCGTGGGGAGGGGGGCAATGATAACTTCCTCAATGGCTCAAGGGGGCGTTTCTTTCAAAAAGGATAAGAACCACTGGTCTAGTCTGACCCTTGTCTACTCTCTGAATTGACCATGTATGACTTATTTATTTTATTTATGTTATTTATCTGCCACCTTTCTCCCCACAGGCATCTCACAATGTAAGTGTCTCAAAACTAAAACAATTAGTTTTTTAAATCCTGTTAAAAATTATATTAAAAGCAATTACATATTTGTCAATACTAAAACTAAGGTTAAAAGCATTTAAATTTTTTTAAAAAATATTTTAAACATCTCTAAATTCAATAAACATTGCGTTCCTGAGGCCTCCATCACACAGAGAAGCCCAGAAAGTAGGATCTATTTGTGATTGTTTAGCAAGTGTCATAGCACTTGCTGGACTTGTATGTTTCACCACTGAGTTTGGGAGTCAACATTACCCTCACTTTCTGCTACTTCTTGTTCTCTTTTCATTGTTTTTCTTTCCTTTGGTCATCTTTCTGGGTTGTTTGTTGCCCTTTTTTGCCTGAAGGTAAGACATGGCTCCATTTTTTTCCATTTCCATGTTTTGCAATTTACAAGTTCCTTTCTGTACTGCAAATGTCCCTTGAGTGCATGGACATAGTGGGGAATTCTGGGAGTTGCCCCAGAATCATCATCATCAAGGTGATTCACACTTATGGCAACTCTTTTCAAGGTTTTCAGGTACAGAGTACTCAGAAGTGGCTTACCACCCCCTTCTTCTGTTGCAATTGCTGTGACCATCATATGATGCTTTTAAGAGGTTTTGGCTGGGAGGCACCTTTTCCGGACTGGGGTGAATGTCATTGAATCCCCTCAAATTTTCTCCCACTTCAGTCTTACACTTTTAAAAATTTCTAAATAAGAAGCAAGGAAAGGGGATGCCTCCTTTTCCCCAGCACTTCCCTTTTTTACATATCTTTTTTTTAATTTTTCAAAAATGATGCAGTGCTTATCTGATATAGTGCTAAACAACCAATCAATTGGGGAGGGCGGAATTATACTTTGTAATTATCTGCATTGTCAACATCACTCTAAATTCCTCATAGAAAAAGACTGGGCTTTCCTGGATTTAGTCTTGCATCACATCGTTGCTAGTAAATAAGTCTGTTTTAACTATGCCAGTTCTGATGCAGACTGCAGGATAAATTGCCCATGCGGTCACACACTTAGTTAATAGTACAGGCTTCAACTGACTTTAGTACACAACCATATTCCCTTTCCCCCTCCCCTTGTCTCTAGACCATAACCTACAGTTGTTTCTACATTCCTGTTATATTGGAGTGAAACAAGCAAACAAACCTGTTTGCCAACCTTGATTGGTTTTTTAAAATATTATCATCAAGGTTACAGGAAGAAAATGGTATTTGCTTCTGCTCTCCTGATGGTTGAACACATTTACATTGGAATAAGCGTCATTTCATGGTAGAATAAAGATGAGATATTTTTAAAGTAAAAAGAGTTAAAATAATAAAATGAACACCTATAGAAGGTCAGCCCTTGAGCAATATCTAGACCAATATTTACGAATGGAAGGGTGTTGTTTGTAGTGACCTGCATCGGCTCTGGTGGGTCCCAGCATGACCAAGTCAAACAAGACTTTGATACCAGTTTCTGTGCCATTGCTCTCCATCACCTATTATCCTCACCTTGTACTTCAGACAAAAGATTCAACAGTAACAATACCACCAGATGCTATAACATGTAAGTTTGTTTTAAGGTAGACAAGGTGAAATTAGAAAAGTAAACAGATGCAATAAGTCAGTGACACAAAGTCAACTATCATTTAAAGATATGAGAAGGAGATTCTCCCTAAATTCTTACTGTGTACAACTGACAGAGCAGAAACTTTTCTCGCCTTTTATAATTTGCTAATTAGCTTGCTTTGTTTTGTAAGTGGTCTTCAAAACATAAACACATTCTTCCTCTGTAAGTATGAATTCTGAGAAAGAATAGTTATCCCATCTCTACAACGCTAAGATGAGGTCCGCTCTAATTGCAAGCTATCTGTAATGTCTAGTTTGGCCAGCAGAGCAAATATAGATTAAGGACTAGGCAATCTCTTGACAAAAAGAAACCAAGAGAAAGACTGTGGAGGAGAAAAAAATGGGTTTGTTTAACTAAGAACAGCTTGTGTGCTTCCTAAAGGGTTTACTACAACCTAATTGACTATTAGGATTTAATAGGTTTGACAATATTAGATTGGTTGAAGTTCAAGTGCTCTGATTTCCTGAGTTGCTGAACTAGCAGAAATACAGTATAGCAAAAATGTACACAAAATGTAAATTGGCAAAGTGCAAAAACGAAAGCAATTATCACGTGCAGAATCATCAGCAGAATAATAGCAGATAATGTAAAACTGATTATTATTCATACTTGCACCCCTTTTGTGTTATGGACTGTATATGCACATCAGTATCTTGGCTAAGAAATCAAAGGGTTGAATAGGACTGTACACAGGTTTTTGCTCAGGTTATGCTATAAACATTAGTGAACATGAAACTTGGACCAATATCTAATTCTGCCCCCCCCCAAAAAAATTGAACAAATAAATGCCAAATGATTGAAATAACATAAAACAAGTATTTCTCTCTGGTGCTAAAGAAGCAGATAACAAAGGAAACCCTATGCAAACAGTGTGATTTATAGACAAAGATGACACCAGAATTTAATTCATTTTCTTTGCTTTACTTTGAAAGGCCATTCCAGTTCCTTTGTGAATGTTACCTTTGCTCACTTCACTCTGGCTGGCTTCCCAGTTATTTGGAGTCATGCAATCAACATTTTCCAGAACAGAAAAGAGAATGTCTGTTTCCTTAACATGTCCAGGATACCTTGTTTTTTGGTATATTACACATACCTTTCTCAGCAGAGAAGCTTTAGAACCAAGCTTCGGTGCTGCTGCATATGTAACAAAATACTACCATCTGATCAGTGAATAGCAAGAGCAACTTTCTGGGAAGTCCATATGAAACCAGTTAGACATTTTTCACAAAGACCTTGAAACCCTGTTTTTAGACCTCTATGCCCCAGGAACTCAGCTGCCACATTGCAACTCTTAGCATTGGAAAAGCCTTCTTGCTCTTTAGCCAACAGACTTTCAATGAGGGCTGTAACTAGGGTGAAGGGATTGGGGCTTTGCCCTGTAGCACCAGAATGTAGAGGCCACTGAAATCTAGAGGTGAATCTATTAATTAACATTAGGGAAATAAATGGCAACTCTTCCCAGCCTTATTCCCTTTCCCTTTTCTCCTCCTTGAAAATGGAAATGTTCTCTTTCTTTCGGGGCACACTGCATTGTCTTTTGAGTATGCTTGTGCCATGCCTCAGGGTGAAGCCCATGGGAGAGCACTTGTCCAGGTGCCCAAATGGCTATTCATGGCTCTGATTCCAAAGCTGAAAGCTTTGTAACTCACATAATTAGCAAAAGTGAAAGAGACATGCATTAACAATGGGTGGCAGCAATATTCACCACGGGTACGAAGAGAGTAGCTCCAGTCTCCAGGGAACTTAATACAAATCGCATCACTTTCATGGGATCAAGCCCATGGGAAGTTGTGAGATGAATTTTAATAGAAGGAATTGTATAAAAGAGGGAATTGTAGTGGGACCCAGAAATAGTCTACATAGGACACAGTACATAACAGTTACTAAGAATTCATTCTCCCTCTCCTGCAAATATGATGTGCATCTCCTGCCAACACTACTTGTTACTTATCATCAGTCCTTCTGGCTTGTGGCAACTTTGTACACTCCATTGTTCCTTGTACATCTGTTCCTCCTCCCCACTTACCATAAATAACAAAAAACAATAACAGGCTGTCATTAAACATTTAAATGCCCATCCTGGAAACACTACAGACTTTAGTGTCACAATGGGACTCAAGCTCTTGGACTCATTTATTGGTGGAATGTAAAGTAGAAAGCCCACTATCCTCTTACGAGTCCCAGCTAAAACAAACCTACTGACTCAGTGGGATTTTCATAAATGTTGACTTGCCATCATCAACTGATTTAGTGGCCAAAACCTCCTGTGTAGCTACACAAACAGTGTAACTTTTGGAAGCAAATCGACCCCTGTTAAGAAATCACTGAAGGTGTTATCTGTTGCACGTTGTGTCACACAACTCAGTATACAACAAATAATGTCTGCAGTGATTTCTTAGCTTGAAGCAATTTGCCTCCAAAATGAATTCCATTTGTGTTGTTCCAGTGTAACTAGGATACAGGACTTTGGCCAGTGGGTTTACCCTCCCTCAGTTGGGACTAGCAATAGGATACTAGATAAAAGATTTCGACTAACTAAAATGTTGAGGTGGTAGTTTTCTCTGAGGTAAATTGGAGATATTAGAGGAAAATTTTGCGCAAAGATGGACATGATAAAAGACAAAAATGGAAGGGACCTCACAGAAGCAGAAGACATCAAGAAGAGGTGGCAAGAATACACAGAGGAATTATATCAGAAAGTTTTGGATATCCCGGACAACCCAGACAATATAGTTGCTGACCTAGAGCCAGACATCCTGGAGAGTGAGGTCAAGTGGGCCTTAGAAAGCCTGGCTAACAACAAGGCCAGTGGAGGTGATGACATTCCAGTTGAACTATTTAAAATCTTAAAAGATGATGCTGTTAAGGTGCTACATTCAATATGCCAACAAGTTTGGAAAACTCAACAGTGGCCAGAGGACTGGAAAAGATCAGTCTACATCCCAATACCAAAGAAGGGCAGTGCCAAAGAATGCTCCAATTACTGGACAATTGCACTCATCTCACACGCCAGCAAGGTTATGCTCAAAATCATACAAGGTAGGCTTCAGCAGTATGTGGACCGAGAACTCCCAGAAGTACAAGCGGGATTCCGAAGGGGCAGAGGAACTCGAGACCAAATTGCCAACATGCGCTGGATTATGGAGAAAGCCAGAGAGTTCCAGAAAAACATCTACTTCTACTTCATTGACTATGCAAAATCTTTTGACTGTGTGGACCACAGCAAACTGTGGCAAGTTCTTAAAGAAATGGGAGTGCCTGACCACCTTATCCATCTCCTGAGAAACCTATATGTGGGACAGGAAGCAACAGTTAGAAGTGGATATGGAACAACGGATTGGTTCAAAATTGGGAAAGGAGTACGACAAGGCTGTATATTGTCACCCTGCTTATTTAACTTATATGCAGAATACATCATGCGGAAGGCTGGACTGGAGGAATCCCAAACTGGAATTAAGATTGCAGGAAGAAATATCAACAACCTCCGATATGCAGATGATACCACTCTGATGGTGGAAAGTGAGGAGGAACTAAAGAATCTTGTAATGAGGGTGAAAGACGAGAGTGCAAAAAAAGGTCTGAAACTCAACATCAAAAAAACTAAGATCATGGCCACTGGTCCCATCACCTCCTGCCAAACAGAAGGGGAAGATATGGAAGCAGTGACAGATTTTACTTTCTTGGGCTCCATGATCACTGCAGATGGAGACAGCAGCCCCGAAATTAAAAGACGCCTGCTTCTTGGGAGGAAAGCAATGACAAACCTTGACAGCATCTTAAAAAGCAGAGACATCACCTTGCCAACAAAAATCCGAATAGTCAAAGCTATGGTTTTTCCTGTAGTGTTGTATGGAAGTGAGAGCTGGACCATAAAGAAAGCTGACCGCCGAAGAATTGATGCCTTTGAATTGTGGTGCTGGAGGAGACTCTTGAGAGTTCCCTGGACTGCAAAGAGAACAAACCTATCAATTCTAAAGGAAATCAACCCGAGTGCTCATTGGAAGGACAGATCCTTAAGCTGAGGCTCCAGTACTTTGGCCATCTCATGAGAAGAGAAGACTCCTTGGAAAAGACTTTGATGTTGGGAAAGTGTGAAGGCAAGAGGAGAAGGGGACGACCGAGGATGAGATGGTTGGACAGTGTCATCGAAGCAACCAACATGAATTTGACACAACTCTGGGAGGCGGTGGAAGATAGGAGGGCCTGGCGTGCTCTGGTCCATGGGGTCACGAAGAGTCGGACACGACTAAACAACTGAACACACACAGCACTGCCTCTGAACACTTGTCTACTTGTAGACCTTGACTTCAGTCAGCAGTGCACATTTTCTTAAAGTGTCCTAAAAATATATGTTTAATAACTGCCTCAGAAGTCAGATATAGAATCAGCATTTTCTGAAGCTTTCTCTACTGAAGCTGGGAGCAACTTCTCCTCCTTAATGTTCTTTTGTCCAGAGTCATTGAGAAACAATTCCTAACTCTGTCCCTATAGTTAACTGCCACCCAGCGCATCAGGACGCCTTGCTGCTGCTACATGGATGTGATAATGCACCAAATGAATCAGCAAGTGTAAAAAAAATTCTGAACTGGCCTCATATCCTTGATCTGTCTGTCCACAGTCCTGGATTAAGCAACCAGACCTGGCAGAGCTATTTTACAAAGGAAGTGTTTATTTCTCAACCTGGCAGGGCCTTACCTTAAGGACATCTCCTGCTGTGTCTCAGTCACACAAGGCACCATAACAGGAAGCCTGGAAGCAAGAAACAAAATTGGATTAAGTCTCTGAAATGAAGAGCTACCTTGAGCTCCTGAGTGCTAAAGGATTTGGTGGTGGTAATGAATCCTTTCACAGTGACTGCTCAGAGAGGCCAGGCATAGGCCAGGTTGTCAAAGGCTGGCTGCCACTGGCAGAGCTACTTCGAACCTTAGAAACAAAGCTTGCTGAGAGCTGAGCAATTTTCACTCGATCCCGGAAAGGGGGAAAAAAGAGAAAGGAAGAGGAAAGGGAGAAGAGAGGGAGAGAACAGGGTATATTTGTGAATTGTGATTGCGTAGCTCAAAGGAATTTACAGTGGGAAATAATAAAATAAACGTGAGTAGGCTGAGCAACAACAAATAGCTGGAGAGGAGAGCTACATGGTCCAAGAGCTGCAGACTTCAAAAACGATGAAGATCTTTCATTTGGCAGCCAGATTTTTGCTTGTAAA